>NC_052540.1:9535454-9858863 GCF_016699485.2 Gallus gallus
TCCAGAGCAGCAAAGCACCAGGGTCCTGGGACTAGTGGGCATGCAGGGACCATCACCAGATGGCGTGTACTGGTGCTCCCTTCGTATCTAATCTCTATGCAATACTGGAGGCTGATTTGACATAGAAATCTGCTGGGATCAAGAATTTTCCTTTACTATCACACATTTTAAAGCCCAGCTTGGTGTGACTGTAGTTATGTGCTCCCCACCACCTGCTATGACCTCCAGTTTTGCGGCAAGCAGTGCACAGAGATGAGTATGGGCAGAGAAAAAAGCAGAGCCCTTCTGCCTCCGATGCTGTCCATCCCAAGCAGCCAGCCAAAGCTCTGCCTGCCTTTGATGCTCTGTTCTTGCCATGCAAAGCCTCACACAGCATTATTAAAGGATTGCCCAGCTAAGCAGGAAAATAATTTATCCTTGCAATTATCAGAAGACCTCATAAATCTTCCAAACGCCCTTCAAATAGCACTGGATTTTCACTGATGGAAAGCATAATTGATTTCACTCCAGCAAAGGCAGAAAATCCAGGGACACATTACACTGCAGTTAGCACGGCAGAGATGTGGTGCCCTCAGGAACACCCCTGCTTCCCTCTGGCTCTAGAGACAAAGCCATCAATGCATTGCTGCTAAGCTGCTGGGAAATAACTCCTTGAAGTGTAGGTCTTTCATCACAGATGCCTATTTGATAACCATCACTCCCTAATGCAAATAATTGATTTCCATTTCAATTGATAAGCATCATTTAGTGTGCATCAAAAGGACCTCTACTGGCAGAAGGGATTAGAGGACCAGGGGTTTACTCAAGAATGCTTTGAAGATTTCCCTGATGAATTTCACATCCCAAATCTCCATCATTCCCTTATTTCCATCTCCATAAACTGCACTGTTTCATCCACCAACTTTAGCAAACAGGTAACATCAGTAGTAGCTCTGCTTGGGTGGGGAATTCAGGCCCAGGTTTAAATAGCGTTCCACTGGGTTTGTAGTATCTTTAGAAACCAAGCAAAACATTAGTGTTTGCCATGACTTTGATCCAAAAAGCATTTAAAATGAAGACGTTTAGGTTGAGGTTGGGATAAAATTAAAAACCCCATTTGGGACATAACCACATAGGAAAGCAAATGCAGTGAGTTTTGTGTAAATCATTATAACGATTCAAGGGAAAAAAAATTCTGTAAGAATGGTCAAATTACAAAGACAGTTATGAAACGTTATAGTTAAAACACAATCATGAAAGAATTTAGGACTTTTCCTCAAGGCTGCTGCAGTCCAGGTGCCCATTAGTTTTTTGCACAGAATTTCTGTTGTCTTCAGCAGGAGCCCTTTGTAGGGTAGAATCTGTAACTAAGGGACTACTCTGAAAAGGACAGTCCTTTAATCAAAACTGATTCACTGTTTTATGTACTGGTTGTAAAGTGCGAGGACATTGTCATAACAAATATGACAACTTACACATTTCAGGGGAAATGGTGGAGGAAGATCAAACAAACCCAGAAGAAACTTGGTGATAGAAAATGGAAAGGGTTCCATGAAAGTGTTTTCATGTCATTGAAACAGGTTTAAAATGCTTACATACAAATACTTACATACTTACATTTATGCATATATTCTCCAGCAATCTTCAAAATCAAGCATTAAAACAATCTTTCTCAACCATAAGAATTGGAAAGAAAACCTAAAATTGTTACTTAAGGAGAAATTAGGTTTCTGGAAGTGCAGAACAGTAACTAAGTAAAAGCAATGTAAAAGCAAACAAACACAGACATCAAAGCTTCTTCCAGAGTTCAGCTCCTTCCATTTCTACATTTTTTTCTCTTCCCTGACTCTGGTAGCAGGAAAATAGCTTAGCTCCTTTCTAATACAGTAAGCAAGAAAGCCATTTGGCTCCGTGCGACAGTACCCACTACAATATCAGAAACCATATTCCTCTGTATTTTGAAATGCAACATGAAAAAGGAATTGTCATACCCTCCCTTGGCACAGTGGATACACCTCTGCACAGTGGTCCCTCCTGCTGAGCAGTACTGGCAGCAGCCAGTTGTCTCCACTTGTCACCCCAGCAAAAGAGAGACTCAAAGAGGGAACCCACCCACCCTATTGCTGCAAACATCTCAGGAAGAAACATTCATCTCAGCCTGCGATGAGAGTGAAGAGATTTGTGGTGTTCTAGTTACAGTAGTTTTGAATCTGTGGATGCTTTTGATGCTTTCTTAGATCAAAGAGAATGCTAAAATTAAATATGAATTACTCTCAGCATTTTGTTGGGAACTGCTCCTTACATAAGGCCAAGTTACAAACAGACTGACCAGGGTTTATTCATTCATTCATCCTCAGCAGAATCATCCCTGTGCCTTGGGATGAAGCAATACTACCATTTCCTCCACAGCCACAATTAAGGCACATCTTGAGGAAATAAAACAAAAAGAAAGATCTCTCAGTGCGAACTTAACCTCTTGGGTTTGTGACAGTCATTTATCCTGCACAGCAAAAATACTCAGCACAAGAAGCTGGAAAAAGAGCAGCAAGGATGGGCATGGATGCTCTGTCGCAAAGGACAGTCACATCTGCCACCAGGCTCACATACATCTGGCATGGATATACACAGGAATAGCATGGAGAAAGCAAGCACATATGCAACACAGAGCCAGATATAAAAACAGTCGATCAAATTCACAATTTTTCTAAAAATAGGCTCACTATTTAAAGAAAAAATGTTTTTTTTTTTTCCCTCAATGTTGTTAAAACAATGGAGCACAAAATAAATTATAATGAAACAGTGGAAAGTTCAGTATCTGGAAATAGCAGCGTAATTCCCTGCCAGAGTTTGATTCACTTACTGCCCTGGAATGACTCCAGCTTTACACCAGCCTGTCAGCTGACTATTTGCCACCTTATATGTGAAAGCCTTCTCTGAGTCAGCACAAAGGAACTCCACAAAAAGCCTGAAGAACTCAGAGAATCTCTGTACAACAAAAGCGTAGCAAAAAGGAGTCCAAGAATCCCCAGCGAAAATATTTTGCTTTGTCCAAATATTCACATGTGGAAAAAGTGCCTCCACAACAACTGCAGCTTGCACAACATCGGCCTGCACAAGTTCTGAAGTTACTCCCCTGCCTGAAAGCAAAGCATCTGCAGCCACTGCCATCCCTGGAATCCCGAGTGCTGCGCTCCTGCTGCCTCCTGAACCCGGACAGAAGAGAGCAGGCAGAGATGTGCCCCGATGGCCACGACCTTCCTGTCTGCTTTTGGCTTTTACCAGACCACTGCAGTAAGCTATAGTCTTCCTGAAAAACAACACTGCATGTCAACAATGAAAAACCCAGCACACACAGATGACAGCAAATCAAGAAACAATGCACAAGAGAAAAGCAAAGGACGTTTTCTCAAATAAGACAGATGTGTGTAATAACAGCAATAACAAGAGGAGATTGTGTATAAGCACTCCAGGTTAACAGATTTCTCCACCAACTCCTCCCTGTTTCTGTTCGCATTTCTGTAAAATGGGAACACAAAATTATCCTGGAGAAAAAGATAATCCCAAAATGATGACAAGGCCACAGCCATCACATAGCTGCACAGCCCTTCCTCACCGTGTGAGCATTCAGAAACTCCTATTTTACATCATATTTAATGCACATGCATGATAGGTTCATAGTCATGTGGAATGAATTGCTTTTTTGGCAACGTCTCTTAACTTGCTCCTATGACATCCTACATGCTTTACAGCTTCCTTTTTTCTTTCCCCCTTCAGGTCATCCTCACCTGGTTCTATGCTGTGCTGCATTCAGCAAGAGTAGGGGAAGCTGGTGGAGGAGAAGGGTCTGGTTTTGGCTGCAATTCCCTCCTTCCAGGGAAAAGAGCATAAAGACAGCATGGGAGTCCCAAGAACACAAGCTCTCTCCAAATCAGCTTAGCAAAACTCAGCAGTAACACGCATCATTAAAATTCCTGGAACCTCCATGTATGGGTATCTCCACCTGTACAACCTCCACCTGGAGTCTCATGTTAGGAAGTGTATTATTGTCTGAATGACTAGGAAGGAGGAGAAAGACGTTCTCATCTCGATGACTTGCTTTAAAACTCCTGCAACTATTTCTACTGCAACATAGTCAAAAATAATGCATCAGAGTGACTGCAAAACGCATGAATAAACACAACGACCTCCTCAATCACAAGCCTTGCAGAGAAACTGTCTGCATGAAGGACCTGCTGCCCCTGCCTAGTTCCCACTGACCCCTTGAAGCTATGCTACCAAACCTGTGCACAGGACAGAGGACTGTGCCTTCACATGTGAAATAAATCCTGGCTAGTCCTTGGCCTTACGACAGGGCAGGGCATCGTAACTAAGGCTCTTTCATAATTAGATGCTGAGTGTGATCCAAAGATGATGCTTCGGGTTAATGCTGGGAAAGATTCCCCATCCTTTCCCAAAGGGGCCACTGCAGTGCTGAGTGTAAGCACAGCCCCGTGGCAGTGCAGGACCATGGTCCCACCCCATCCTGCTCAGTGTGCCACATCGATCCCCACTGCCTGTGTTCTGCTGGGCTGTGAGTGGCAGCTTTGGTGACAGTGGCTGGGGTCAAAGCCACGAAGATTTTTAAGCATACTTGCTCACCCATGGCCAACCTGCCTTTATTTTTGTCATCTGTATGGAATTACTGCTGCTTTCAAATTTGAAACTTGGTACATTTTATTTCAAGATGACTTTACAAGTCTTTCTGTGTGATATTCATTTCAGCAGCACTCTAACATTGCACAACAGTCATATGATCCAGTCTATGTGTTTTATGAGACAGACATGACACATGAAAATTAAAAACAGGTTCTTTGTCTGGAATACAGAGAGGAACCGCAGGGGGAAAAAGAAAAAACAACGAGAGCACGCGCCCAAAGATCAGGGTGGAGGAAGAAAGGGGAGGAAAAAACAGGATGAGACATCAGAGTCATTTCATCCTGCCCAGAGTGAAAACAGCTTCCATCAGGAGGAAGGACAATTCATTGGCATAAATTTACTGCAGAATACAATTGAACTATGCTGCATTTCAGGACCGGCGCTAGCAGTGAGGACAGCTGTGCCTATGGTCCAGTCCTTTATTTATAATTCACAATATTGCCTTACTTGAGCACAGCTTTTTAGTTGCCTTCGCACTTCAAAAGACAATTCCTGTAGGTATTGCATCCAAGGAAAAATACAGATAATCATGTTTTAAACGTGAGATTTTTAACTGTTATTTAAATAGCAGTACTAGGGTCAGTGTTAACCTACCAATTGTCCTGCTTGACATGGAGAATTCACAGGTCTTTCAAATATCTCAGCCTGATCTGAATAGGTGTCTCAACTCAGACTCACCCCAGCCTACAGGACCACCAGAGCTGCAGCCATTTGGGTCTCCTTCACTTGGAACATGCGTGTATCACCACACCTACATCTGCACTGGGAGCAGAATGGGCAGTGTAGCACACTTCCACCTGAGAAGCAGGATGCTGCAGCTATATGCTAGGAGCTTTGGCAGAGGTCACAGCCGGGAAATGGCTTTTTCCTTGTTTGGCCTTATGCTACTGGCTGAGAGAAAGAGGCCCTCATTTAATCAAGTGTACTTCCCTAGCTAAAGGGTTATAAAGTTAGGTAATTTCACAGAGTTAGGTAACACAGCAGGTGTTGTATTCACAGTTATGTGAACATGAACAAAAAGACCTAAGGTAATCAAATCTCATGCTTGAAGGGTAAAAGAATCCATAAGATGATCACCAGCAGAGATCAGGCACAAGCTACTTAATCCCACACCCTTTTAAGCACTGAGCAAATTGGCCAGGTGCAGGCAACGCTTTCCTGTTTATTTTTCAGTTTCTCCCTCTTCCAGGCATCACTGCTGGAGGTCAAAACAGAGAACAAGATGATGGCCCAGTCCATCTGTTTTATTCCATATAGGCAAGGTGAGGATGGCACACAACTATCTCAGCACATAAAGACAGTGGAGAGACAAGCCTGGACTAGCCAAGCTACTTGTAATTCCATAGGGATCACAAACTCATGCCAGTGATTACCCAACCCTAAAAATGCTCTTCCAAGAGTGTGAATGATCCTTCACTTTTCCTGCCTCTCTCATTCATAACATCCCTGGAGGTGGTTAGTAACACTGCTTAGGTAAACTTACATGGAGGTGTATGGAGATAGACACTCTCTCAAATGACTTCACCTCTGTGATGTTGTTTTTTTTTTGGTTTTTGGTTTTTTTGGGGGAGCATATAATTTCAAATGAATACTATCATATCTATATGTGTTTTATGAAAGCCTGTCTTTAAAAATATTTTTTTAAATGTAGATGTTGATTTTATGGGGGACTGAATGCCAAGAAACAAGTATTAAAAACACTAAAGAACGTTTCCTTATAATGAGAAAAGGCATTGGAAAAAAACTCCTAAGAAGTCATTTTTATAACTCCTGTTCTATGCACTACTCAGGACACAGGATACCTGGGACAGCAAACTGAGCATGCCTGCATATACAGTTATCTTGACTGCATTAGCAAGTTTTTTTGTCAGTAAATGACTTCTACTGTGAATGTTGGGCCTCTTTAATATGCAAAAAAAACAAAAAATGAAGGGTCATTCAGAGAATTAGCTGAACACTGTGAATTTCCTAATTGTCTTTCATTGCTTTGTTTCTGTTCATAGGTATAACAAGAAATTTATTTTTTCTAATATCTGTGTATCGCATTCAGCAGCTGCTTGTCAACGTTATGCTCGTTAATGGATGAAAAAGAAAGCAAAGACATAAAATGCAATTTTTGTCTTCAACCAAATCTAACTACTACCAACATCAAAGGAAGATTAATCATGAATTTCAAAACAGGACTGAAAAATGTACCCAGAATAATGATTAAAAAAAAAAAAGCAAAAGCAGCTTCTAGACAGTGAGAGAGCAGGGGAACTGCCCATATGAACAGAAAATGATATAAATAATTTGATGCAACTAAATCTACATTCGTTGACACTCAAGATCAACACTAACTGCTGGCTTCGTGCTATCCATTGCTGCTGGCACTGAACATCACAGAAAGATATAGCCTGTTTTTTTCCTCACCTCAGAAGAGCAATCAATCCCTATTCAATCTACAGAAAATGACAGAGGAAAAAAAAAAAGCAATAACCAATTTTCTTCATAGCACTCTGCAAAGAGGACCAAAAGAGCCCCAGGACAGTATTATTTCTGTGGGCTTCAAAAGAGAAAAGTGAGATGATCCTTATAATGCTCACAATTTATTTCCTTTGTTTTTAAAAAACAAAATAAATTGGAAAACCATTTGTTTAAACCACTCCTTTGGAGAATTTGTTTAAGGACTTTCACAGTTATAAATGTGGAAGTGTCATCTCCAGCTGACACTGCTTGTTTGAGACAAAACCGTATTGCATCCCCCCATGTTGAAGTGAACCAGGTAAATCAATTTGGATTCACAGAAACCATAAGAATTGAGTCACGGTACAAAGCCAGAGTGTACTGCCATATATCTACCATAACCACTCTCCTACTTTTTCCGTATGACCTCTACAAAATAATTCAAAGACACGCAGTATCATAACGCCAAGCTCTGTATCCTCGGGGCACCTGAAATCTAAATGGAAAGCTTACCCTCAAACCCATCCCCTGCCTGAATCTGCTCATTAGGTGTGCAAGGCAACTGGACATGGGGCAAGTCAGGGATCATATCATTATTCACACCTTACAAGGGAATCTGGACAACAGGGACCACTCCCATCTTACTCTTCTTTTATGTTTAGAAGGAAGAGAATGAGATATTGGATCAAGTTAATACTAACATATATATTATTTGTGAGGAATTAATGGTTCATTGGTTTCATTTTCTATTAAAGAGCTGTTAATTTTACACTTGGAAATAGCAGCCTGAGCCATGGCTTTTTGAGACAATGAATGAGCACCTTAAATATCTCAGTCCATTGTATGAAACTGTTCCAGACATGAAAACCTCATGACTAATTTTGTGTTATACAGAAATGATTGTAATCATTTCTATGATCTGGACGCCCAGCAGAAAAAAAATACAAAACAAATTTCACTTTGTAGGATATGAATAAGTCTCCCATGTTACAAAATATATAGGGTTCAGGTGTTGTTGTTATTTGTTTTTTTACATAGGACTTCTCTCATCTTGGAGGAACTCAAAACAGTGCTTCATATTGCAGCGGCAGGATATCAGAGTAATTCCACAAGTGCAATGAAGTTGCAATAAAATGAACAGGAAATTTTCTTACAAATATACAACACCATTAAAAATATATTTTCATAGCTGTATAATCAGGCAGCACTTTCGCTCCCTCACCATCACTTAATACATTTCATTATTCGGCACATCAGTTCTGGGAGAATTAATTGGAAAGACAGCCCTGAGATGTGAACCAATACATCAGCTTAACCAAACCAAGGGTTAAACCACAAGGCCTCTCGAGCTCATTCACAATGATGATCCTCATTTTACCATCAGTCATACCACCTGTCAGCTGGAAATAAAGAAATGCTGTTCATATCTTGAGGCTACAATCAAGCATGACTGCGGGATAATTTGTCTATATACCGTCTGATTCCAACAGGAGCCTGAGCTATTAGAGAACCAGGCAGCTTTTTCTACAAATTCCCGACCCCCTTTGTATTAACCCTCCTAAAAATATAAAAATAAAGGGAGGGGTGGGAAGGGGGGCAGACAAAAAAGGTAAAACGTTTTTTCCTCACACTGGAGTCTTCATAAGAAAAGGCCCTGTACTTAGGACTGACATTTCAGACACCTCCCTCACCACTGAAGCCTGTAATTTCTCCTACTTCCTCCCCTTTGCATGTCTGATAGAGACAGACAACCCAAGCACCATGAAGTCATCCACAAGGTGTTCTGAGCTCTCATCCAAGCATCAGGTCACTCCGCTCAATAACTACCAAATTAGCCACATATTGGTGTGCTTGGACTGCATCTTCTTGATCCAAAAGAACGACACAGAAAGTAGACAGCAGAACTTGTCAAGTGGGTGCAGACTTCAGAGAAAGCAAGGATATTTGTTTGTTTCACACATAGGCTTGAATTTGGCATGCCTGCATTTTTGCATTGCCATGCTCTCAGAAGAAGAAAGCGCTGATATATACATATGTATATTTTAATTCCAGTCTTTTTTTTCTTCCTCTTCTTCCTTAAGAAGGTGGCAAGGCTTCCTTTCACGTACTGGGAAATGTCATTCTCTGCATATGCAGTTATCCATGCACAATGCACTTGAAGTAGAAAAGTCCATCAATGTAGGTATTATTTAATCCTTTATAGTTGTCCTTCATGTAATAAAACTTATTTCTACTCTAGACACTGTTTAAAGGCAATCATAAAGGAGGTCATAAAGCATACCACATAACCACTAACATACCTTCTATGCTGTATTTACGTTGTATTTAGTTCTCTTTCCTGAGTGAAGGCAGCACTGCCTTGCAAAGACAGACATGTCAGGATGGAACCGAACTACCTTTGACTCAGTGCAGCTACAGATTAGTCACTTGACCTCCCCGATCTCTGCCCGTGTGCATAGCGGTGCAATGCTGCACAGAGTAGTTCTGAGTTTATGACACTATGAGGCTTTGAGACCTGCTCAGTAAAAATTATTTCTATAATACTGCATTTGCATGAAGTGCTAATTGATGCCAGCTGGCCTTTCACCCCAGGCAGCAAAAACAGCTTCTTACCACACACATTTGCTTTACTGGGCACCAGAGCATACTTCTCATTTATAATGCCTGGGTTTTGCCGTATAACATTCAAACCATTTCATCTTCAGGAATATTGCTTTTTGTAGAATGATGCAGCAATGCATTTGAAAGATTACCCTAGTGACTGTGCACAGTGTTAACAGTGTAACACCCTTCAAACCCAGAAGTTAATCCTATTTACCACATACAGCTCTAGATTCAGGTCTTAGCATCTTGGAAAGTCTACACTGTCCAGTATGTTTCCTACATGAACCTGACAATCAAGTTACAATGGCCCTTGAAATGAAGCTGTTTCTGGACTGGCCTCATAAGATATAGCATCCCCAAATTAAGATCTCTAAGTAATTATTTTTCTTTCCATTGTGTTTTCTGAAGTCCCTCCCTCTGCGCAGAAACTTGGATGTGCTCCACCTGCTTATGTTTGCTGATAGAAGCCAGAGGAATTTTCACTTCATCTGTTTCACAGATGCTCAGACTCTTTTCTCAAGACATGTCACACAAAAATGTCTCCAAAATAATTAGCAGGATTTCAGTCAGCTTGACTGCGATAGCCGCATGTAAGGTAAAGCTCAGACAGCTCTTAAGAAACTGCAACCCTGGAATGAGTGTCTGGGACCTTAGCAGTACTCATTTAAATCTTCCTGCATGACACATTTATAGTGTTCCACATAGAGAGAAGGGGGAAAGGGTTGGTATGCAGAAAGCTGCTACGATGTGAGAAACATCATGCACTTTTGTAACCTCTTGAACTCATACTGACATAAAAGTAATTGATAATGAAGAGCAAAGACGGAACCTAAGAAGTCAAAGAGGGGGAAATTACAGAAGTATGTCTGCAGTCACGATCTGTGTCTCATCCCAAACAAAAACCATTGCTTTATTGAGGAGAAAAGTGAAATAAAAATAATCTTACGAAATGTATCACAAAGTATTATTTTAATATTTAATTGAAAGATGCACCTCTGTTGGCTGTTTGCCTCATGGTGTGACCGTCAAGAAGTGCTCTTGACTATCCATTATGAGCCTGCTCATACCTTGCTGCTCTTCTCCCATCCCAGCACTGAAACAAAAGATGACTCTACTGGAAAACGAGGGCAGGCTGACAAATGTAAAGAGACAGCAAGAGCGCCTCACCATTGTTCACGAGGCTCCTGCTACAAAGTCCAGGGGCTACGTTACTTCTCTCCTCTGGTTTCACAATAGACTTTCACAATATGAGTCCTTTGGTTTCACAAAGGAGGACTTATAAGCTGAAAGTCTTTTGTCTGAAATGATAGGAATTTAATTCCCATTGCATAATCTCTGGATGAGAGTATTTCAAATGGGCACAAGTTACCGATTTCAACTTACGGTGATACGAAAGCTCCATCCACAAGGGCCAGTAAGGTGGACCTAAGGGAAAGGCATGCTGCTGCAGCCTCTGCCCCCCGCACCAAGGCCCTCTGACAACTCTCCTTTGGTACTTTCCTGGAGGCACAGCAAGGCTTTTTTACTAATAACTTATTTAAGCAATCATGAACACAAAACTTGCAGAAAAGCTGAGAAAACCACGGCTGACCTGCATGACCTTCAGGCAGCCCCTCCAGCAGCTGCTGTATGACCTGGGGTAGCCCCGTCCCGGCCAGGCAGCCTGGGGAGTCAAGTGAGAGTCCCATATCTGGATCTGTTCATTCAATTCCTACTTTGTTTATTTATTTAAACTCAAGCTCACTCACCATTAACATCTACCACACTCACAACCTGGAAAAGTTGACACAGCTACACCTGCTGAGCAAATCAAGGCCACAGAATTCCCAGTGCATTTTCTTTGCTAGCATTTAGTTAGTATCCTTATGTAAGCAGCATTCAGTTGTGCAACACCTCAGTGTCAGACATTTATTAGGTAGATAGCAGATATTCCCACCTGGGAATGCAGAATCACATAATCTGTTTGCCCCTGTGTAGAGGCCTTTAAATGCAACTCCAGGCAAAGCCATGGGGTGAAAACACCCCTCCCCTTAAATCACAAACAAGTTGCTCCATGTAACAGAAAGTCTTTCAAGAATTATCTAATATTTTTAACACTTGAAGCTAATAATTAATGACAAACAGCACAGATTCACATATCCTGTACTCAATTAATTTGATTTAATTAATGTCGGTTAATGATCTGCTTTCAATCATTAGGAATCCCAAGCCATATGTCAAACTAAAGCCCAAATTTTAGCTGATATAACTTAGCATAGCAAACAAGTCAAAGAAAGTACACCAACTTAAACCACAGCAAAACCAACCCAAATAATAATGCACCTCATGGTGATTCTCACCAGATTCTGGCCAGTGTGGTTAGAAATAGCTGAGAAAAGTACATTATTGTACAATTTGCAAGTAAGTGTTGAATGTGTCAGCAGACTGGAATTACTCACAGCCTATTGGTAAGTTAGTCAAAGAAGCAACCCCTATAAGGAATTAGAACCAGTCAGGTTTCTGTCCAACCCATCCCATAGAATACCTAGAGCCACCTTCAAGAAGATTCTCAAAACAATCATGAGACAGATATTATCTCAACTTATTTCAGCTTTGTTTCCTTATCTCCTCTCCCAGTTTCATATTTATCTATACCAATCTTTACAAAGATCTTCCTCTGACCTCAGAGATGCTAATTTAAGTCTGCTTCTGACTTTTAACTTGTTTTTCCCCTCTCTTTTTCTCTCTGCAACCAAAAAGTAAATTGCTGAAGGGAAAAAAGCACAAGAACATACACACACTAAAGTAAACAAGACCCTCAGAGTTAAAAAAAAAAAAAAAATGCCACCAAATGACTCCTTGGCAAACAGTTCAATTAATTTGATGAAGTAGCAAACATTTGCAACTTACTCTCATTTCAAATTTGCTCATTTAATTTTAAATAATGTCCTTCTACTTAAAATGTTTGCGTATGGACACTATTACTTACAGATTTTCCAAGCCAGGCTGTAGACTTTTAGAAAGGAGACTGATATATCTTAAAGAAGAGGGAGTGGGGGAGAAATCATGCCTCTGTTGCTCTTGTTATTCCCATACAAGCTTGAATTTCAGAGAAGAAATCTTGCTAAATTACCACAAGTCTGCAATCTAATATTAACAACAGACTGCAGTAAGGGTGGAGGATCAGCAACAGGTGACATTCATCAAGCCTTAAAACTGCCCAGAATTATACTATAAAGATGGTTATTGATACAAGCATTTCACTAAATATGCAAATCCTTCATGAGAAAAAACTGTATATGTTATTAGTCTCAGACACTGACATCCATCCCCAGGAATGGAAAGTTTTTTTCCTCTTTCAAGCTAATATATATATAGGTTGCTCCAAAAGTAATGCCTCATATTTATTTCCAAGGAAACGACAACAAAACCAAAGAGCGCAGTAACACTGTTTGATAGAGCAAATTCTCTACAAAACACTATTTCTCAGCACAGTCACCACCATTAGCTGTGCATTTTCACCAGCATCCTAAAAGCCTGCATGCTGTGCTCAATAACAGTCTGCATGGCCATATGGAACACGGCTTGTCTTTCACGCTGCTGTCACCACTGCTGAAAAAACACCACCCACCACCTCACCATGCTAACATCCATTGTTTGGTCTCCAGAAATATTCAGCAAACATCAAAGAATGTCAATGAGTGCAATTTTTTCTGCACAGAGGAATTCAGTTAAATTACACACCTTTTCCTCATAAGCACTTCCATGTCAGACACCATTTTGCTGGACTGCCCCTCTGCTGCCATCTGTCACACAGCAACAAAAAGTAATGGAATATTGGCAGGAAGGTTCAACTTCTACTGCTATACCACCAACATCCACGTCTGACATTGTGGGCTAATACAACTAAATAGGATGCACCACTTTAGGAGCAGACTTCATCTTTATACATATTTTGCATTGCAGCCTATATTGCAATAGGATATGCAAATACTCCCAAGACCACCAAAACCAGAGGTGGCACACAAAGGACATTCCCTTCTCTGATTACGTGATTTTTTTTTTTATTGCAACATTAATCTGCATTCCTGCAGCCTGTGCATCTGCAAACAAGGTCAGCAGTACCTCATCAAGGGAGGAACGGCTCTGTAATCCAATTTCAGCCTCCTTGTTTGCCAATGTCATTTGATTCAGTGGGAAGCTTTGAGCATATACCATCAGCCCCAAAGTGAAACTGGGTGGCTTTGGGCATAGCACAGCTGTAAGGAGAGATGATAAATTCTTAAGGAAGGTCACGTTGGCCCAAATGAGTGTGAGCGGTGGGTGGGTACCCAGCGCCAAACACAAATTTTGCAGTATTCTCATGGACATCAAGTGAAAAATATGCACAGCTTCAGGGAAAGAGCCACACAGAATATTACCACAGAATGAGCACACATGCCTTTGTTGGAAAAAGCGCTGCCTAGAAAGGACTGCCAACACCACTTCCAGCCCTCTCCATGCTGCTGAGCGAGGAGGCGCCCGCTGCAACGATACAAGGGAGCAGCAGCCACTGAACCAGAAGGTCTTGGCTTTTGTTAAAGAATGGCTTCACACGCTACGAAGGAGGGCGCCCGCTCCCAAAAGCCAGCTCACAGCATGCCCTGACCACCATGGAGAAGCACCAGCTTCCCTGTGCTCGCCAGCCACCGCAGCAGCATCACACAGATCGCAGCTCCTTCCTCCCACTGCAGCAGCCGAACCATCGCGGAAACGTTTCCCAAGGACACAGTAGAACAAAACAATCCACAGTGACTGCAGCATCTGCTCGGCATAACCACTATAATAAATTTCAATCTCGTTTTAATTTTTGTATGTCAAAAGCTATTAGGTCTTAGATATTTGAACCTTAATTATTATGGAAGCAATTAGCTCCTGTGACAAGAAGGCCTTGCCTGAGTAATTGTGATGAGCAGAATGTTTTCTGTAGTGTAAGAAACAAATATTCTAAGCAAAACCACAACTACTGAGGACCTTAGCATTGCCCTGCACTTCGTAGTGCTATCTTGGCCTCATACTAGACTGCACAAGGCGGAACTTCCTCCTTTACTGGCACACATTGCATGATATCATAGAGCCACATAATGGAAGATTTCCTTAAGTAGGAAATTTAGAATTCCAAAACGTAAAGAACTTCCAGCAACAGACAGATTAAGTTGCTTTTAAATAGTTGGATGAACTTTGAGAAAACTACTCTGGTATCCTACCTTCTGTGAAGACAACCATGATTAGGAAACAGCTCTAAGTGCCTTAAAAACTGTCATTTCTAGAACAGACAAGAAATATATTAGGGTTTCAAGACACAGAAGTATTTAATGGGATTTTATGCACTGAAGGAATTTCATTCATATATATTGATTTTTATTACCTTGTTTCAATATATTACTATTTAACAAAACTATGCATTTTAATTTTCAGCATCTTTTTCCAGTTTCCCCAGTGCTGTAAAGCTGATCTGACCTCTGCAAACAAGGCTGCTGCTGGGAATGGCAGCTGAACAGCAGGGGACAACAGAGCCATTTTAGAAAGTGGTTTGGGATCTTTCTGGGTGAGAAATCCTACAGAAATACAGATTATACACACTAAAGAGCTCAGAGCACACACCAGCACACAATGATTGGTCTCCTTGTTACCGCACAAGCAAGGGTGAAATGTGGGGATAGCTGGTGCTCCTTCTCAACCAAGTCACAGAAGTATTTTCATGTTCTATATACCTGCCTTTCACACTGTGCTCTTTGAATATCAGCTGCTATCGCTTCCACACCTAATTGAAACACAAACTGTTAAGTGTCTTATTTTGCATTATGAGGTTTAATTTAGCCTACTTCTGCTGATAGATATAATTTGCTAACAAAATTAAGGGCTGATGATTTCCAATTCAAGCTTTTGTTGAATCAAAGCCAACTAACACCACCAAAGATCTGAAGGCATAGGAAGTGCTCAGCTCCAGCCAAAGGGATTTCTGTTTGTGTTACCAACACCTTCCCCAGGCTGCACATTATGCAATGTTACTCATTTTCTTTACCGGAACTCACTGCATCTGCTGAAGGGACAAAACTAAGGGCGTAAAATTAAATGCAGTGTATGCAGTAGTTGTGCAAGCAATACCCTACATGCACCAACAGGAGGGGTAAAGCATAGGTTCTAATGGATGCTCTGACTTTACTTACCTGCATTTTTCAATGTTTTTTTTTTAATTGTTTAGTCTGGCTTATCTGAATGAATGTGCTCTCACTGTGGTGTGACATATCTGCTCCTATTTCTTCATGCAGACCAAGGCAGTGCTGCAAATAGGTCACTCTGGGTGCAAAGCCAGGGACCCTGGGCCTTGCTCTGAGAAGGGGCTGACAAGATCCCAGCATGCTAACAGTAACATCATCATTTGCACAGTCCATGGCAACTGGAAGCCTTCCTTCTCTGCCCAAGGCATAGGGACACAACTCTCTTGTCCTCCCAGGAGGACATGTACACAACCATGTTCATCAAACTCCACAAAACCCAGCTCACTCCCCAACTTTCCTAACAATTCACACGCAGCAAAAGCCTTGAGTTCCTTCCTTGAAGGGGAAACAGACATCCAAAACATCTTCAATCCTACACTGCCCACCAGCACACAGGGCAGCTGCCAGAAATCCTCCTGTTCTCCCTGTCAACAGCTCTGCCCCAAGCTTACTTTCATATTCATTTTGTGGAACTCCTCGAAGTGGTTTCAAGAGTCACATTCTCAATGAAAAACCAAAAGGCAGAAAAAAAGTGGAAACCATTTTCCCTTAATTAGTGCACATATATTCAGAGCAAAGTTACTCCATCACACACAGAAAACAGCCACATACTATTTCCTCCAAAGGTTATTAAATCAGAAACATGAACTTGACTGTGAAATACAAGACCGTTTTCAGACTGCATATGAGAACTTCCCGACTAACAAGATGCCCTTTACTTGAACCATGGCTTGAAAAATGTCACTGGTGCAAATGCTAGGAAAAAAATACCACTACCATATCTGACAGGACATAACTTAGACTGCTCTCAGAATATATTAATCTTACAATGCCACTTTACCAGTAAGCAAATAAAATTATGCCAAAACACATCCAACACAGCAAAA
The DNA here is from genome assembly GCF_016699485.2 of Gallus gallus. Lineage (NCBI taxonomy): Eukaryota > Metazoa > Chordata > Aves > Galliformes > Phasianidae > Gallus > Gallus gallus. Next base: position 9,552,304 of record NC_052540.1, read on the forward strand.
CTAAATGTTGCAGAAGGTCCTATTTAAAGCGGGCACGGATTAAGATTTAATAAATGCTTTAGCCCATTTATATTCTCCGCCTAGGACTCCTGGACTTCAGGAAATGAAGCATCATGACACTTTAATGTTCTCTGCTTGCATCTACCCTCCATATTTCTATTAGTTCCTCTGCACTCACTTAATGCATCAATCCTCAATGACGCAAATGGGCCTTCCATGCATGAAATAAACAAAATCATATGCAAGAGAGCTCCTCTCCAAAGCTCAGTGCTGAGAGCAGCCAGTACTGTGCTGTGTGAAAGCGGCTGCCGTCCGGCATGACCACACTTCAGGGTGCATCCCAGCACACTCACAGTGGAGCCCACAGCAAAGCTGCTGTTAACTTTAGAGGTGCAGGACAGGACCTTGCCATTTGATCACGCCTTGAGAAAGAAAGCATAACATGCAACTCTCCATTTTTAAGATTAGAACGGGACTTGGACTAATCCTCATGAAGCACTCTGGGATGCAGTCATGTGAAAGGCCTTTGCAAGCACTTTACTTTTCCCTAGCTTCAGTATTAAGCATTTTTTCTCATTTCTGTAACACTACATGAAGACAAAGTAAACAAAATACTTCATCTTCATATGGTATACTTGCTGTGGCATTAGTTTATTCAATGAACTCAACTTTTGGAAAACACATCATTAAAGCTCTCTTCATCTCTCACCAATGAGCACTGTATCTAAATATACTGAACCTATTAACATCTGCCCCATGCAAGAGTTTACATGTATCTTTTTGCCTCATTTAATGAGGGGAGAAAGCAGCAGAAAAACACGACAGACTGACAGAATAATGCTTCCCCTTCACCGTACAAAATATGTAATGCTTAAGAATAACAGCGGAAGACTTTTAATGAAGCAGGACTGCAATAAGCTCTGTACTTCACATTCATATTAAATATGGCAGAAAACAGGAGGCTAGAGAGTGATGGTATAATTTAGGTTTTTTTCACATGTTTAATTTGTATCTTTAATAAAGTTCACGTCCATCTTAATGTTACAGGCTTACAAACTGGTAATAAAGACCAGCCAGCTAGCTGGACTTGTATTTACAACTGGATAGAGCTATACGCAAGGCAATAATTCCTGACCATGCAGTAGCTGCAAAGAATCATTTCTATTAAATTTTATTAGGATAAAGCGAGGTGGATTTAGGAATACGTGCAGTCTCCAACCAGCTATGGTTTGAGTAGTCGAAATAGCAATAAATGTTTTAGAGGATCAGGGTATTTAAATCCTCCACAGTAATTTAAATAAAACACTAGATTGTTAGCCATCGATTTATGTCTTCTGGATTTCCCTGTCTTAGAAAGTCTTGAGGCACATTTTCAGCCCTTCTGAGCCAATAGGGTGATATAAACAGTTAAGAACTACGGGTATTGAAATGAGATTGTTTGTATTGCTGTTAATTGATTCATTATCAAGAAACAAAACACAACCTACACTTAGTGAAGCACATCAGAGGAGAACCATTCACCTACTCGCTAGTCAGAGCCAAAATCTAGAGTTTGGGAAGCAAAAAGAGGAAGATGCATGAGGCTGGGGATGCAACCTGGGGGTATGGCTCCTCAGCTGGGGGGGACTCCAGGAAATGAGGAGCATGCTGAACCAGCTGGCTCCTGAAATTTAAGGCAACCGTGTATTTGGCTCAGCTGATTAGGATAGGACACAAGTGGCAAAGATAGCATAGAACAGAAATGTTGGGCAAAATGGCTTGGGAAAGTCTGATCTAGATGAAATAAAGTATTCAAGTTTTAAAACTGCAGTGACTAATAAAAGCAACAACAGTATTAATAAGTTTGCTATAGTGGCATCTAGGGTAGAGTAGAAGTGAGTTATTTTACAATGTGGTAAGAGACAGCCCTGCTGCAAGGCCCTTGCAATCAAAATTAATAAGGTAGAAAAGCAAAAATAGGCAGCAATATGTATGCAGACATTATTCCTAAATTACTCTCTTACATGAGGCATCAGAGACAGGCCTAGGTGGGCAATTTCAAGACCAAGTTTTATTTATTTAGTAAGTATCCCAATGAGAAACACTGTATTTTTATGGAATATAATCAGATCACTATCAGGGTTGCTTGCTACTCATCCTACATTATGAATTTTTACCTCACAGACTACTTGCCAGTCCCTGCTACTCTGGTGTAAATCCTATTGCCCAGTGCATGCTGAGGGAGTTTCACATGCAGAGAGATTTATTAGTAGGGCCCACAATGGCTCCAACAGTGAAAGTTACTTCAGGGACAAGAACAAAAACGGAAGAAAGGCAGAAAGACAAAAGGGAAGTGAAATCTGCCCATGAGGGACAGCCAGGCGGGGAGGATGGCAGCCAGGAACTCTGCAGGACGCTCCATGGTGCTTGCTGCTGGCCCCAGCTGCTGCAGGGAACCCAGCTCCAGGCTGCAGCCCCTTCCTGCTACACAGACACAGATAAAGCCCACTGTAGTCACCAGCCCACAGCAAGCTCTGCACAGGAACCATTTTTTCTTTTGCCTCGTGAACAAAAGGATTAAGCTATTCCCAAAGACCAAACTCCATTTATTTCTATTAATGCTTATATTTATTAAAAAAAAAAAAACCTTTGTCAATATCTGCAAGATTTGATTTTAAAACACCAATATCACTCTAACAAGAATTTAGTCAGTCTTAACCTAAGATATACCACTACACCATCCATTCCTCAAAGCCTGAATGAATAACCTTACCAACCACATCCAATAAGACAGGCAAGCACTGGGTATCATGTCTGCAAACACCACATCATGAATAGATGGTCCCTTAATAAAAACACCCTCTTAAGAATGTAATTATTTGCATTGTTTATGTTTCTCATGTCAGCCTCTCGTCTGCTGAGAGAAGCTTATCTACTGGTGGAAACTGGAGGAATAAAATCTTATTATCCAGGTGGGTTACAGCTAGCTACTGATTATTCAGCACTGATTTCACTTTGAAGAGCCTTCTAATATTAGAAAAAGAAAAAAAAAACTATGACACCACTTCAAAAATCAGAGGCAGCGTTTTTAACCTCTGTCCTTTTGCATTAGTGCAGCAGTGCCTGGAAAAGCTACAGCAGTAGAGAAGGAGTCACTGAGGCAGTTCCCTTCACACCACCACCATAGCTGAAAGGGACAGAAATCAAGAAGCATTAGAATCAGTGTAAGCCGATGAGGACATTAAAGAAGAGTACAACACACAGAACTTAAACAAAATCTGTTAAAAGGCACAGAGAAAGAACACATTTCTGAGCAGACAGTGGCTTATTTTCTGGAGGTGTTCCAGATTTTCACTTTCCATCTGCAGGTAGTTAGTGCTGTGATAAGGCAAGAGGAAGTTTGCAACGCAAGAACGCATCACGTTTGACATGAAAGACCTACATGTCAGACAATCACAGTCATATCAAAATCCTTAGGATCTGGACGAGGACAGACACATAATCGTAAGCATCTAACCAGCACCCACGTCTGTATACACAAACATTTTTAAATAAGAGCAAATTTGGAGCCTGTGATTGAAAAAGTGCCCCAGCTGGGAAGAATAAAAGATGTTTGTACTGCTTTTTGTCCTTCTGCAGCACAAGGAGGTTTAGCTTAAGCTGAGACTCGCTACTTAGAAGTTTACTATACGACACTTTGGATTCTTCATCCTTCAGACCAGCTTCCACCCATGATGCTTGGTGCTCCAGCAGCCACAAACCCCATGTCCGCTGCAGGGAAGAGGCAGGCAGAACACAGGAGCTCAGCTGCTGCTCCTCCAGGGCACAAGAGCTGCCTCTCACCTAACATATACCATGGCTCTAACGAAAGCAGACAACCCCCCCACAAGGGTCTAAGTGCTTTATGGAACCCAGAAATCCTGCTCGGTTTTAGGCTATCTGCTGAGTGGGGCTGAAGTTGTGCAACCGCCGAATGTGGGGCTGTCACTCCCCATTTGCAGACACAACTGGTGTGGTAAGGAGGGCAAGAAGATGCCCCTTGGGAACAGCAGCCTTCAAGTCAACCGCTGACTGAACGAGCAACCAGAACCACAAGCTCTGAAACATGCGTGCCTACAGCCTTGCACTGCAAATCAATGCAAACAGTATCTTCGCTCTCCTGTTTGGTGTAATTGTGCCAATGAGTCTGGTGGGGTGGGAACAGTGATAGTGCCGCCAGTCCAGACAGGCAGGTGTGGACGTGCAGTGACAGGAGGAGCAAGCCTGAAGCCTTCTGCTCTAAGAAAAAAAATATATATTTCAGGAAACACAATGGTAGTGAAATTGCATCAGAATTGGAAATGTGGATGAAAAAGAAGCAGACTCTATAAATTTCTTCAGTTATTTAACTTCACAGATTATGTGGGCATTCCATGTGGATTAGTTAAAGCAAGCTATTTCTCTGCTATTCTTAAAGCCATCACATTCCATTACAGAATGAGATTGGATCTCAGTAGAAAAGTTTTGTTTCTTTGGGATTCAGAAGCTAACACTGAATGAAATAGAAAAGAGAAACTTGTCTTGTGGTGAAAGGACAAGGAAAAGAGCAATCGCGTAAGAAAACCAATGTCCAGACCTCTGAACTGCAAAGCAATTGCACGTGTCAAGTTCCCATAACATGATGGTGCCAGCTGAAGCTTATGTTAAAGCAGTGCAATAAAATGAGATGTCTGAAGCTTCTGTCAGAAGAATGATGCTATCTCATTAATGGGATTACATAGAAAAATTGGAGGAATTTCAGTCAAGAGGAATAAAATGATTTAAGGATCAAAAGACTATGACTCATGAAAGAAAGTTAGAAGTGGATACTGTTTCTCTTGCCTGAAGAGCCCAGGTCTCCAAATAGTGAAGGTTTTATGGTACCAGGGACACCCCGGCATCTCCCTCACTTATGTCTTGGAATAACAGTGATGGATCAGATCCTATAGAGTGAAAACTTGTATTATAAAACATCGGCTTTGTTATGGCAACACTATTACTGCATCACTCAGCAAGGAACTAATAATCAGAGGTGAAAGAGGAGAGAAAGGCTAATTATCTAGAAACAGCTGGAAGATGTAAGTTCCCTTAGAGAAGAATACATTTAGTCAGTGGAAAGAAAAAGGAAAAAAAAAAAAGAAAATTGTGGCTAGAGAGACTGGGTAAAATTGGCACGCTTAGGTAACAACTACAGGGCATTTCTTAGCCATAGGAATGACACACATGCAGAATCATTTTCCCAGGGAAAGTACTGGAAATCACAACTGTTGCATTGTCTGAAGGGAGGCTGGCCATGTCCCCAGAACCACATGGTAAGGCTCTGGCACAGACAAGAGTGCACTGGCTAGAGGGGAAGGGGAGAAGGAGAAATTGTACAGACAAGAAAAGGGGAGCACTGTGGCAGCAGATGTTCCCTACTCCTCACTACTATGTTATATTGCAGGAGCAATAAATGAATAAATAACAAACATCTCTAAATATAGAATGAGATTTTCCTCACTGAGGAGTTCAACCTCTCTGCAATCCTCCTTTTCAGTTGAAGGACTACAGGTTAAATAAAAAGGCTCATTTAAATGCTGCACACATTCACAGAGGTAAACTGATTTCAGAAAGCATTATTATGTCTGAACTCTCTCTCAGTAGGGGTGAAAGCCAGATACTTTGTGAAACGTTTTTATGATAGCTAATATTCTCTAAAAATTCATTAGATGTCAACATAAAGGACAAAAGGCATCACCAAGAAAGAGCAGACGCTACGAGCTACCTACCATACGAAGTATATTAGAGACACTTGACCTGTGTTCCACTGCATCAGCAAAGGGCAGCATTGCTTCAGTATCTAGCAATGGTCTCATTTCTTAGCTATTTTAGCAGGGAAAATGTCAAACAAAAATGACACTTCACAATAGGAATCTTTGCTAAGGAGCACCAGACATGGAGGTGCCACAGTACAGCCATTCAGAGCATAGCCACAGCTCATGCCATGGGCACTGTGTGCAACAAAAACCTGCAGATCTCACTGGGAAGCAACCTTTTCCAACCTCATCTCAGTCTCATCAGATCTCCCAACAAGACGGCGGCTCAGGAGAGGTGCATGTGGATATGCGCACGCACACCTGACAGGTGATTATGCACACTGGCCTTACCCAATGCATATAGCATCAAGAAACAGCTCTTCCACAGCTGATGCTTTACAGAGCAAAGGAGGCTCATGCTCTATGTTTGGAGACCCCCAAGAGTGTGTAGATTCCCCACAAAACCAACACTTGAGCCAGGCAAAGCCAGTTTGGCTGCCAAGCCCTGAAGGGCAGCACAGGACAAGCTGGGGCCTGGCTCAGGCTGCCTGTGGCTCTGCGAGGCAAGGCAAGCTCTGCCACCACATGAGACAGCCCCATTGAAAGATGCAAACGGAGTAGATTTGTTTGCTACTTTTATATGGATTTTTTCCACAGAAGAATGCACTGAGAGCTCCTAAGCTGTTAAACTTTAAAGAAGCAGAGCTTCTTCAGAAGCTGTGCTTTGATGTAAGTGGACAAATTCATCCTGTTGCTTAACCGAATCAAGACCCAACTACCCCCCATCACCACTACCTCCTTCCCCACACCTTTTTTTAAAATAGCCAACTTTTTTTAACCTGTAATTCTGTTTCAGTAGGTTTATGCCACTGATAGAGCCTCTTATACGCAAATAAGCAGCACTTGGCCCTCCATCTCCTATTTCAATGCTAGAACTTGAAGAAAGCAATTACTTGTTTACAAGGAGTGATGTTCCTTAGAGTATGCCAGAAATTCTCCACAATTTGTACTGTGCCGCACACCTCAACTTTTTTTTTTTTTAAACATGAGCCCCAAATTTCTGATTGAACCCCCCCCCACCAACATCTTTTTTTTAAATGTACAAACCTGTGGTAATTAACCCAAACAGTGGTCATTAATGGGATTTCCAGAACAGCGACCACGCTGGTTACATAGGGCTCTTTCTATTCCTCTTACATACATTACACATTCCACAGTGGTCTCATTCCTTAAATTTTTACTCCCGAGTACCTTGCATCCAGTGTGAGCCCGGGTCTTCATGAGGGGTGTTGTGGTGCACAGCTCGATGGCTTCTGGTTCGTGGAAGATCACTGTCGGGAGAGGCTCTTTCCGAAGAGTTAGGACATTCAGCTTGGTCTTTAACATGGTCTGAAAGTGCTGAGCAGAGAAAGAAAAGCAATATTCAGTGCCTCAGAAGCTTCCATGGGGAGAGTTAAGAAGTTTTGTAACTTAAAAACATTAAGGAAAGTTATCCATGATTACTATTAGCAGTGTGGAGACTATTTCTAATTAAAAAAGATACACACGATATTAGATGATTTTTGAGCGGAGAAAACATTTCCAAATTTTCCTAATTATCATTAGAATCCACATATGTCCAAAAAAGGGTCTAAATTCAACCTCAAAATCGCCCCCAGGCACCTTATAAAAAGTGCTCATAGGCCCAGTCCCACTACTAATGACAATATGGAGGGAAGAAGAAAAGATCAAAAAACAAGTTTAATCCTTCCTCGTTTTCTTTCCTCTGTACTTTAACCTCATGCAATTGATGTAAACAGAAGTTATTACTCTCATCAAGCTGAACGCCTCATTGCTTTGCCTCTAGTCAATGAATTTTAAAATATCTTTGTAAGCAGTTGTTCCCCTAGTTTCCAGTGTAAATGCCTCTACTCGTACACAACTAATAGATGTCACCAAAAACTTGACATTTGTCATAACAACCAAAGAAATCCACCAGACTTGAAAGACGAACTATATAAGTGAACATTAACATTGTTGAATGAAAAGCTTCTCAGCAGTTGCATAAGAGAAGAAGGTCAATCCATGAAAGATTTCTAAATCAATTTTGTGGAATCACAAGAGTCAGAGAAATTTTTCAACATTTTAATAAAATAGTCTAGCTTCAAATCTTTGTACTGTGTGGTACAAAGGTCTTTGCACTTCTCCCCTGTGACCGTCAATGGGGCCCAAAGGAACAGCACAGAAGTGTGTCAGGGAAGGGTCACGTTGGGCAGCGGCCAAGGTCTCAAGCTGCCAGAGTTCAGGAAGTTTGGACAATGCTCTCAGACACAAGGTTTGATTTTTTGGGGGAGCCACAAGTTGGACATGATAATCCCTGTGAGACCCTTCCAAAGCAGGATATTCTATTTGGATGCATCTTTAAACTGTCTTTGATATGAGAAACTGAACATGTTCACTTGCTGCAGCGTACCTAAGGGGTAAAACATGCAGATATGAAACAAATCAATGTCACATTCCAGCTAGAAATATAGCACAGCTCTGTCTAAAGAAATGTGCTTTTGTTGAAGCTTCATAACTTGACTCTTACACATCAGCAGTTATTAGATATATGTGCAATGACTCCAAATTACACTTATCAAAACCAAACGGGATGATCTTACTATTGTTGGGAGATTCTTAACTTGTTTTGCAATCACTCCTTTCCTTTGCCTCCACCTTCACCTTGGCCAGGCAGAGGAACAGTGTGGGTTCTGGTTTGTAGAAAGAGAGATGCTAAGTGATTTCTCAGAACCACACAAGAAAGCTGTATCAGAGCTCAAAACTCAAGTCCTTGCTTTTCAGATCAGTGCTCTAGGTGAGGAGAATGCTTATTAAATATTTTATTTATACACAGGGCACAAATCCAACTATTTGGATTTTACAATGCTTTCATACAGATTTTTGCAGATTTGAATTTTCCACTGAAAATTGATGAGGATTTCTTGGAAATGCACCTCCTACATAATCCATAAATACTTATTAGCTAACTGACAGCCTGTTAAAACAACACGCTTCTGAAACAGTTTAAACTTAACCTCATCGGTGTTTGGATCTAATAATTGTTATGATCCTGGATCTACAGCTTTTTCAACACTCTTGTAAGCATATTCAAGGTATAAACACTAACAGCCTGTGAAAATAATCTTGCTTTCCTACCTCACGCATAAAGTTACAGCCTGTTACAATAGGACTTCAGGGCCCCTGTGCAGTTTACGCAAGCATTCAAGCTTCCAGTGAAAAAAAACCCTACTCGTACTATTTTGCATCTGGCTCATATTACATGCTATCCCATTCACTCTCCCAAACACATCTCAAGCAAAAAAAGGGCTCCGTTTAAAATGATTATGCATTGAAGAATGTTCTTTGACACATGTTTCTGAAGATAACAGTGCACTTTGCCAGCCAGGATTACTGAGCTCATGGAGAAAATGTATTTCATTTCACTTTTCAGTTCCCATTAGCAGCTTTTTGTTTGGAGTTTCCTAGGCTTTTCTGGTGAAGCTGTAAGCAGAGGCCAAACAACGGCTTGCCAGCCCCAACACGCACAAAGCAAGCTCAGAGCCCAAGATCCAGGTTGATTACCTGCTGATGACCAACCACAGCGCTGGGCCTGCTGGGCCCATCAGGAACTGCTGTCTGCTGCAAATGCAGCTCTCTCCAGCAGCTTGTCTGGATCTTATATACAGGCTGTATATCTGCTGCCATGCTGAGGAGATTATCTTTCTGGAGAAAACAAAAAGGAAGAGTGCACTGGAGACCAACTATGCAGGCCAGGGTGACCGTTGCCTGGGACCAGCCCCCTGGGGAGCCACAGCCCCTCACTGAGCACAGGGAAGCCATGGCATCCTCACCAGCGTGCACGAAAAGGTTGGAGGTAGAAAAGTCACCAAAATGTATATTTAACCTACAATTGTACTATTTTGCAAGTGGGATTTTTGATCAAAACAGAGTTAATGGTTGGGAAACATCCAACTGAAGATGATTCTATCTCAGCATTTAATTTCTCCCTCTCCACGTTCCGAAAAAGTTCAATTTCCATTGGTGAGCTGTACACAGAAGTTCTCAAATAAACACTGCTTCCATTAGATATTCAGGAGATGAAAACACTCCATTTGGCCCCTGAATATTGATCTGGTTCTCCAGTACAGTTCCTCTCCTCTGCGAGCATCTCTATCAACTTTAGTGGGACTACTGACAATGTTATAGAGACCACAATTTGACCAAAACGCAGAAATCTATGATGACAATCCATTTTTTTCATGTTTTAACAACCACACACACAGTCTTAAACAAGAAAAAGACTACTCTCCGCCTTCCAAAGGCAATTCAATAGTTGCATGAGCAGCAACTTGGAGTGGTTGTGTGCCAAAAACTCTAGAGCACAATTGGCAGCAGATAAATAACTAGTTGCCAGAGAAGTGCAGGGCCGGCTGGGGGTGGACGCAGAAATATCCTTTTGCTTTGGACTGTGTGGCTGGCACAGACAATGCTGCACTCCCTGCACACAGGTCATATGATGGCTGCCATAAGAAAATCAAGACTCCGCCAGGAGACATCATGCAGTGAGACCCCAAATAAGCAAGTTATTTAAACACGTGCCTAGCTTTCACTATGTGAGCAGTCCCAGTAAAGCACACGTGGGTAGTCAATGGGATTATTCACATGTTTTAAGCCAAGAACAGGATAAAGTGCTTCGCTCAATCCATTTCTTAGTTTCCACTCCAAACTGGCATCTCCTCCGGAAACCGTTGGCAAATGCTGACATGTAACAGCAGCCAATGGTTTGGGGTTTTTTTTGGTTTTGTTTTTTGGATTTTTTTGAGAAAAAGACTTTAGCTCTCCACTATTGTGAACCCAGAATATTTCTTTAAAGTGTTTTAAGTTCACAAAGTTCTTGAAAAGTATGACTTTGGCATTGTAGCAAATAAACTGTCAGGGAACATTATACCATTCACATTTTATTTGCCAGAATCACTAAGTTCACTTATACTGAACACCACCAAAAGGACAGAATCTTATCTGGCATAAATATATTAAGTTCAAAACTGCACATTATGTGTCCTTCATCCAGTTAGATGGTGCTACTAACATCGACTATGTTTGAAAGAAATGTTAGAAGCAACGTAAGAATAAAAAATTGGCTACAAGTTTTAAAATTCCTTGAGCAAACAAAATTATTTGACAAAGAAAGGATCTGAGTGGTAATCAGCATTGTATTTTCCTACTTGCTGAACAAAGAAACCATTCAGTGTAAGATTTAAGCAAAGCTCCTACTAATATTAGAAAACTATCTTCATGTAAAACCCTGGTTTTGCCTATTCATGGATTCAAGTTCCATCTTTTTCTTTGGCTTAGTTTAGCAGTCCTAAGGTGTTATCTTCCACAGAGGAAAAGGATACAATAGTGTGTAACTGGTATACCAAACCCTCAGCAGGCCAAGATTGTTCCTGCAGAGGAAAAGCAGATTCTCTCCTCCTTGGTGACCTTCAAAGTGCTCCCTATTCACATGAAATGCCCATCATTGCTAACCCTCTTAAGGTTGAATTAACCGGTAGCTAAGAATCAAGTACTTCTGATTCATTTTTCAACATTCATTTTATCAACAGACACATATTAGCTCTAGGATCACTATCCTATAGCATTCAATTTGCAAATTCTAAGTACTATGCATTTAGTGTAAGCATAATTTTTGTTGCTGCTACAAAATGAAAATTCACAGCATTTTGGTTTAATTTGGCAAAAAAAGACAGTCTTCCCCACAACTCAGGCCAAATGGCTTGAAGAATACAACTATGACACCATACAGTTAAATGTATCATCAAGGAGAAAAGCAGGCATTGACAATCTGTAATAAAAATGCTTAATACTTCCTCACAGTTCTTGATTTTCAGGTCACAACTAAGCAGTCACTGTTGTTCACAATATCGAGCACAGAGACTGAGCTGGACCTTTTTATTTTCTACCAGGCAGTGGGAATAAAATAGACTCCCATTCAATAAACAGAACTAAGAAAGAGTTATATGTTGAACGTGAATATGTACTTTGACATTTCCCAAAAGATGGCCTAGAATTCATGATAGTCTGCAATCCAGCAATAAGGGATGAGCGAAATAGACACAGTTCATAGACTACAGGGATTGTGTCATTGTGAAAGTAAGTCACAAAGTTTTCAGCCCCTTGACCCTGAGCCCCTATTATCTCCTAACATCAGTGTTAGAACCAACATTCAACTTCATCAGGAAGCACTCCATTTCCAGATGACCTATATTTTGCTTACTTTTGCCAAAGACACACACTGAGTGAACTGCATTGCAAACCCCAAAATGGTAGGGTGTTAACATATGAAAAAGAGTAATTTTGAAAGTTAAAAGGCTCTGAAATAGACATTTTCCAAAAATCAGAAGCAGACTTCAGTGCAACTCAGCCTTCCACAGCACCTACAAAGGAACTGCCACGTGAAATCCAAATCAGAACAGATCAGCCACTGGGAAAAGTCAAAAATAACCTCTATATATAAAGTACCACTTCATGCAAGTACTCCCTCTACTTTTGAGATTCATTTAGTTCTGGCATCAAACTAACTGCTCAAGAGCATCCCAAAGCAACACACAACATCACAGGACAGCAAGGGCACAACCAAGTGCACTGAACCACAAGAGCATTTTGGTGAGCCCAAATGTCCCTTCTGCTTACTCCCAGTGAAATGTGACTTATCAGAGTATCCAGCCCATATGAACAACAGATGCACTGCACTTATTCATGGTCAAAGGAGACAAAAACATGGTAGTCCTTTATGTTTACCCCATCACTGACACAAGCTGAACAGTGACCCTATGACCCCAAGCTCCAGATTTTCAGCAAGAAAAGAATTCAGACACATTTCATATGAAAATTTACCCATTGCTTTTAGTTAAAGCAAATGCAATCTAGTATAGATAAATGTTACATCTGATCCATCTCTTGTTAAACAAATATTGTTAATACACTTTAAATATTTTTTTTTCCTTTCCCCATGTTAAACTTCACTGTCCAATATTTACCTTGTACAAGCAGTTCATTTAAAGATTGGACTGAACATTAAAATAAAACTCTCCACATAGGAGATGGAAGCACTTACTTAAGTCTGATCTCACCCCATCAGCAGCCTTCTCTGCAGCACAGCACTGACCAGCATGCACAAACCCAGGATTCTGACACAGATCTTTATACTGTGGCAGACCTGGCCTGTGAAATCCAGTTAGTACAATTGTATCCCTCCTGGCAACTTAAGAGAGCTGGATTTCACCAGCCTATCAAACCCAACCCATTCAGTCTCTTTCAGATAACAAATTCTACTTAGATGAAAGAGCAGGTTATCATGTCTGAATTCAAGTCTAAATTGCAGGGGAATGGCAGTGGGCATGACGGTACAACAGACTCACCTTTGGGGACCTTGGGACATATTTTGGAAGCAGAGGAGCTCAGGTAGCCCATGGTGTGGCTCAGCACACCCACACAGAGGGCCCAACATCTGCCAAGGGTTCTGGGCAAAAGCACCTTGGCAACATCATGCCAAAAGGAGAGACCTTCACGTGCTGCATGGTCATGTATCAGAAAGTGAAAGAATGCAAGCCACCATTTCCCTGCTCATGCCCCCCTGGCCATACCACCTGTGCCAATGTGTGTGAGCAGATACCAAGCAGAAGATAATATCAAATTAAGCAAGGCATGAGAATGGAGAGAGGAAAGTGCCAGGAGCAGTAACCGGCATCCTCCCAGCACTGCTCCCTGCTGCCAGCACAAAGGCTGCTTCTGGACCTCTCCCACCAGTTCTGAACCCAAGGGGGTTAGGACAAAGGTCTGGCAGAGGAATCCATAGTATATGGAAAAATGGGTGTGTGAGGGGGAGAGGGACATGGGACTGTGGATAGAGAAGCAGGACAAGAACATGGGGAACCTTCCTCAGGTGGCAAGCCCAGGAGCACAAAGCCAAAAACAGCTGAGAGCCAAAACACTTCCAGCAAAGATACTGCTGTATGCAGACACTGAGAGTTACCCCACTACACTACAATACCAGCTCCTTGGGGAATATTCTGCTTCCTGTTATGATAAAACAAATCTCTTAAAAATGCACAACTACCAAGACTCTATTAAAAAATAAAAATAAAAATAAATACTTGCACTCCTTATCAATACCTCGATCACACAGCTGCATGTATGATGATGCCTCATTTTCTTACAAGTTTGAAGAACTAAAGAATTTGTTTCCTCACAATTTAATTCATGTGAAACGTTTTGTTCTCAGACCCTGTGTACTTTGAGTTTGCTCTGGCTGGATTCCTCCATCCTGTTGCCAAGCTTATGCGATTCCAATCAGCAGGATGGCTGCCCAAACAAAACACAGTCCCAGATACAAACACCCTCCGAACTGCAGGGAACTTCAGAGCCAGATGAGAATTTCATGAGTGATCCTCTAACATCTTTATACAGCCAAACTAAACCCCCCAACCTCAGCAAATCTAAATATATGGGATATTCAGAGACCACGCACCCTCTTCAGCTGTAATTGCTCAAAACCTGAAGTACCACTATAGAAATTCACATCAGAATAGAAGAGTCAATAGTTTGGGGTATTAATAATCATGAAAATAAAAATAATGAATCCTTAAAATGTCAGTGGAAAAGGTTAAAAAAAAAAAAGAAATCACAGTGCTACAATGGCTTTTTGATTGATTTTTTGAACATTTGCAGTAACTGAGCCCCTACTCCATTATTTCAGTAGAAAGTAGGCACGTGGATGAAAGATGGGCATCTATCCACTACTGTTTGGATCTTTCCATTGCCCGGTGTTCATGGCATATATCCCATACCAGGAGAACATTTTTTAGCAACAATAACATGACTTTCACCAATTAGTTGCTACTTATAAGGAATTATTGAGAGCTGCACCTCCTGCTTTATCAGCTGAGCTGTACTCACAACTAACTGCTTCCCAAACACTCTGCCTTCTGCTTCCTTCCCTTCCCCAAGGATGTTGCCCTTCCAGCTACATATGGAAATCAGCAAAGGAAACCAACCCGGGTAGCACAGCTCCACTGGGGTAGCACTGAAGGAAATCAAAGTCATCCCCTTTACCTGCTGTTCATCTCCTCGTATCCAGAACAGCAGTACCTCCCCAGGAGCACTGTGACTGTGTGCAAGCCTGGACTTTTTTCTAGATTACACGTCCAAAAGTACCAGTGTGCCAGAAATTCTCCATGCAAGCCCATCTATTTATCAGCCCCAGCATTTTTCGGGCCAAATGGCAGCCTGAACATAAGCCCAAGACAAGACAAAAGGTTTAAAAAGAAAAAAAAGGAAACGAAAGAGTGGAAAAAAATGAAGAAACAGAGGCTGACAAGAAAGGAAAGAACAAAATAGGACATGCAGCAGCATAAATACGTCAAGTTCATTCACTTCGATTTTGAGCTTGACCCCTTAGCTCCTTTCCAACATCTCCTTCCCCTAACATGAGTTTCCAGTAGATGTATTATTTGGTATAGTTGGCCCAATATTAAAACAATGGAATCCTGCAGCATGAAGGCAGCTGTTGCTTTTTCAATCTGCTCTTGGAGGCTTTCCAATAATTTCTGTGTCAGAGGATGCTTTACAAAGTTCTTTCTCCTTGCTCCAGGCCTGGCAGGGAGAGCCCATTGTGTACAATACCTGCCAGACAGCCACTACATTCCCCAGCACAGCCCATTCAAAAAAAAAAGAAAGCTTTTCAGTCACATTCATTATTTTCCTTCATTTTTTGCAATAAATCAATAACTTGTTAGGCAGTTCTGTAGCTCAGTGATCTCCCTCTTGCCTTTCAAATGCTCTGAGACAGGGTTATGAACTGAATGACAGAGGCATCTGTGACAAATAGGGAACGTGGCGTGATTTATTTGCTAGAAACTCGCATTTTTGCTAATATTACACAGAAACAAAGAGTGCAGATTCTTGCCAAAAATGTTTATGTATTTGGTTAAATGCAAACCAAATGAACTTTTGGAATAAGTCTGTTGAATTGTTGCATTTACAGCTATGAGACAACGATGATCCACTCCTTTCTCTAAAGCTGCCCATTTTAACACTGACTTCTAGTTAGCCCTTTGATGCTAATTTACAGCAATGACTTTTGCAGGTCCTAAACACTCTTGGGATTTAAGCCCGGCATTCCAGACGATCTCAGAGTCGGGGTCCTCCTACTTCCCATGGACAAACACCATCTCCAAGTGAACAGACCTGCTTTTCCAGCTGCTTTTCCCAAAACACCCTCTGTTTTGGGAAGCCTTCAGCACCGGAGTCCCACCACAAACATTCCCAAGGAATCCCCTCTGGCCACCCCTCTACTTGCAGGCATTTCATCTCCTCCTCAGTATTAATCCTTTCTCACTACCATCAACAAATTATTAATGATTCCTGGTATAATTATTAATGATATCGTGGTGATTCAGATCTTTGGGGATGACAATGCAGAATACAGACAAAACTTGGGTTCTGCTGCAGTGCAGATGCATAGCCCCTGTCCCCATGGGCACTGCACACAGTAGGTATTCTCACTTCCTACGGTCATGAATAAGAGCAGCACACCAGAGACTCTATGTCAGGAATAAGGAAGTCCACAGAAAATGATCAAAAAATACTCTTCTACAAAATATCTCATTAATTCAGCAAAGCTCTACGGTTGCATAATTGACAGGATTTGCACCAAGAAGCATTTACAAAATAAAATCAAACCAACTCATTTACATTCCTGTTTCTCCTGCAACTATCTCACTGGTTAAGTTGAGCCAAAAAAGTCAGATGCAAAATTCCCCAGCTTCTTGCAGAGCAGAACAGTTCAAGCAAAGCGGCTGGGACAGCACTGCCCTTGGCTGGTGTCAGCCTGCAGCACACAGGGACGGGACAGAGCTCACACAGCCACGTGCTTCACGTATAATGGCTCAATCTGCATGGGGTGCTCAAGGTTTCCTGTAATTAATGTTTACTGACGTTTCCACTTTTCTGATTTTCAAAGGACAAGTCCTTTGTGCATGATGAGAAGGGAGATTAAGCTCCTGGCTTCTTACAATTTAAGCCCCCAAACCTGGAGATACTCTTTAAAATCTCAGTTTCTTCTTTACTTGTCAGCAAGGTTCAGACATTTTTGCAGAAGCCCAACAAATCCCTCTGCTGAGTACTGCATTTCAAACTGCTAGTGATTATACGTATATACATGTCTACAGTTCTTAGGAAAAAGAAAGAAAAAACTCTTCAGAGAAGAAATAAAATAAGCACTATGAGATTCAACCAAAAGCCCTTCTCCCCTCAAGGCATGGCTAATATACTATCTCCAAGTACATATGGGACCAATTAAACAGAGCTAACTCCTCACACAGGCACTGCAGCACCACTCTGGAGGAATCCACAATTGATTAAACAAACTCGAGTAATTCTGTTCTGGAAAGACGTACTCATTCACAACCAAATCCCAGTCTTTAGGAATCCCATATGCCATGAAACAACTATCTCTGCTTCCACAGAAATCCATGGCAAAACATGCATGAAGCTCGGCAGGAACAGCACTAGTCCCCTTTCTCCTGCTGCCTTACACGTGCTGCTACGTTTACCTACAGCCGTAGCATTATCAGTGCTTTGTACAGACACAGTGAACATTACTATTTCAGTCTTATAGTTCATCACCACCAATGGATTGAAGTGTATTGAAGGATGGAGATATTAAATTGTTTAACTACATTAAACAGAAGAGCTCAAAACTGTACAGATGTTCCCATCCAGCAAGGCTGGCATAATTTTAAGACCTCAGACCTGTACAATCATCATCATTCAACCTCTGACATTTGGAAGGTGAATTCCTCTTTTTCTAGTAATTATACTCTAATTTAGCCCAATCTGCTCCAAACGTTGATTGACACAGCAGTGATTGGCAAATTTTCCACGCAGAGAATGTCTGCAGAACGAACAATTCTGCATAAGAGCAGACAAACACAATAGGCAAAGCCTTTCTCAGCATCTCTCCTCCCTTTTTACCCTCCTCCGTTCAAACCAATGACCACCTTAAACCCAATCCACCATCAGCCCCTTTACAAATCGATTGATAAAAGAACAATTTTTTAAAAAGCCAATCAATTCTGAATCTGCAAGTTTTGGCTCTACTGTGAGCAGTGAAGTTGTGGGAGACACAGGAATGTAAATGAGTGAGGTTCGTTTTTTAAACGTTTCTTGTATAAGCCCTGCCAATTATCACAAACAAAACAGATTTCAGGCTTATGGGAAATCAAGTAATACAGAATGTCAGCCAGGGAAAAGGGCTTGGGCTTTTAAAGCTGCAGACTCCCCTCGATACGGATTTAACATACACTCCTGTAATGCAAGACGATGGAAATATTCTAAATGCCCAAGACACTTACAGTCTCCAGCGTGGGTGTGCTGGGCAGCTAGTTAAACTAACGGGAAAGAACCAGCAAAATTAAAGTAAATGAACTGCCTGCCCAGCATTTCCCCACTGTCTTCTTCCCTTGCCCCATTCAATTTAACTTATAAGCATTACTGATGGAGTTATTTCAGCATCCTTCAAAATGCAGAACTGTAATTCTACAAGAGATGTTAACAAGGTGCCTTTTATCAAACCTGATGCGTCTGCAGTCTAAATTATTTATCCTGAAAAAAAAAAGGGGGGGGGGGGGGGAGGGAAAGAATTTAGGGGCTCTGATAAAATATTAAAGGTTTGCACCTCACGAATATCAATTAGTCATTCATCTAGAAAAAGAAAAGACGTTTACTTTAATCAAAATGATGTGTGTTTGGCTGGAAAAAACCCGACTGATGCAAAATGTTTGAACATCTTTATATATTCAGTCCTCTGTAACAGAAGACCGCTAAAAATTCCATTTGCACAAACACCACTACCACAAATAAATAATCGCCAAAATAAATCCAGCAGACTGCCATGCAGAAATGGGCCTTCTATCGCCTAATTTGTGATAATGCTCTTTACAGCGTGTCTCTCTGCTCAGATTTGTAGCTTTTGTTATTTGCATTCTGACCACTAAGCCCAAGGGTTATCAATTGTATAATTCACTTTTTCTTATATTTGGAACTCTTCGTGCTGCAGACCTATTTCTGAACCACGCTTATCTAAGCTATTTGCATGTATAATGGACATACAGTTCCTTCAAAAAGATCTCTGGGCCAAACTGATAAGTGATGTCAATGACAGCCATGCGGGCAAAAAGAAAAAAGCCTGATTCTGAACGTTTGCTGATATGGCAGTAAGCAGGTACCCTGCAGATGTGAGGTACATGGGTACGTGGGTGCATGCACACAGGGATTCAATATGAACCTCCAGCACTGCTCCTGCATAAGTCCACCCCAGCTCTGCAAAGTGATAGGAATCCACGCGGGACTTCTGAAGCAAATCTGCCACTCTTTGTTACAAGGAAAAGCAACCGTCCAGCTCATGGCGTTCACTGAAGTTTCCTACCTTTGGAAATGAAAGATAACTTATACAGCAATTAAAGTAAAGGCTGACCCACAAGCTTGAGTCACAAAGACCAACTCCTTTGATGGATTACCTTCAACAGAAGGGAAACTCAGTAGAGAGCTTCTATCAGATGAGATACGCAGAACACAGAGAATCATACAGTGGCTGCACAAGGCTCTGCCTCACCTCCACTCACTTCCACCAGGATTTGCACTGCAGCTGCTGACATACCCAAGACTGCCCACTGCAAAGTCTTCTCTACCAACGTGCTGTTTAAGAACATGCAGCACACAATGCCCCAAACGTGCTCAGACTAAGGTTTGGCTTTTGACCTTCAGTGGGAAAGACAGCAGGAGGTCAAAGCCACATGCTTACGATGGACATCGCTTTGGTCCAGAAGCAAATCTTGAAGCAGATAACCTCAGAAGTTAAAAGTCTGGGTGAGCTGTTAACTGCAGTCATAGATTTTGAGAGGGAACTTTGACTCCACATCAATCAAGCAATACCAGTTTCCTTCCAATATACCGACCTTTAATCCAACTGTAATATTTCTAGGCCTACATGGCTTTAGCAGCAGAAGATATCCCTGTTTGATTTTTATTTAATTTTAGATCCCGGGTTCTCTGTCTGGAACAGATTTTCAGATGACATTAGAAAAGCCCCTGAAATAACATCAGTAACGTTTTGCGTGCACAGCTATGTGCACAAGCCAAATCTACAGTTTTACAAGACAATCAGATAGATAAACATCTGTCTGCTCCATTCTGAGCAGCTGATGAGAGAGCAGGGGACCTTTGATCATCCAACAAAGCCTGTTCCCTCTTGGGTGCAATCCAGCAACCACCATAACAGAAACGTTCCAAGTTTTGCTTTTCACATCTTAAAGCGCCGGTTGGGTATCACGAGCATCTCAGCGTCACCCATACTACAAAGAGCACAACAGGAAAATCAGCCATTGAGGAGCTACAACATCTCCCTGCAGAAACAGGAACACAAACTAATGAGATTTTCTGTTGTCCAGACCAGACAATCATATGCAGTACTTATCGATAAGGATGACAATAGTTTCCAACTGCTGCACAACAAGAAAACTGAACAAGCAAAGCTGCTTCAACACCAAATTTTACAAATGATTATTTGTAAAAATAAAGATTAGAAGTCATCTAAAAACCATGGCATTCAGTGCCTAATATAAGATTAAGAGGAAACCAGCTTCAACCGGCACGTGAAACAGGGCTGCGGCTGTCGTCTGTACTCCCCCTAGCATCTGTAGAAAAGCCATTAGTTTCAACTCCTGCCCTATGACATGAGCATTTCCACTTCCATGATTTATCACCAGTACAGTCTGAAATTAACAGGCTCTGGTGGCTGTCACTGATATTCCCAATTCAACGGAATAAAGCTGTTCCTGGAGCAGATTTGGGATTGCCTTTTCTGCTTACTCAGTAACCAAATCACAAATGCAGTTTACTGCGAAGTTGCCAATACTTAATGGTGTTTAATGGTGCAGCATGCATCTGAGTGAGGACAGGGCACAAGCATCCACATGGAGAACAAATCAGCTCATTGGCTTCAGTACAGCTTCCCTCTGTGCCTTCCTCCCTGAACGCATACTGTTGAACCAGAGAACAGGAGCAAAACGCAGCTTGCGGGCTCCTTATTTGCTGACTGATCAGCTCAGAACAGGCAATTCTGAGGGAGAAACAGGAGACAATCTGAAAGCAGCAGAACCAACAAACGCACCACGGAAGGAACAGCACATCAGGACACGCGGATAGAACTCAGCAGTCGCATAGCAGTTGGGCGGCAGCACTCACAGCTCCGTCTGGCTGCACAGAATGCTGCCAGCTGTTATGGCTACGCCTGGTCACACCACAGCCAGTCTGCCCACCATTGCTGCTTCACCACCCACTGCTGACACAGAGAGGGCTATTGCTTCATTGATTTACATGCGTATGTGCATGCGCTGGGGGAGGAGCCAGCAATATTAGCCCTGGCCCACTTGGTCTGGAGAACACTTCCCCAGTTCAGTGCCTGCCCCACTCTGGCCTTGGTCGCTTTTCTGCTTGGCACACAGTCACATCATACTGTGGAGGAATTAGATTTATTCTAAAAAGCTGCATCTCAATAAATTGTCTTACTTCTCTTCCCTACCTATGTTCAAAGGGTACTGCAAGGCTTCCAAAGTCATCCCCATTTGAACATTATTTTCCATCTGTATGCTTCAACCCTCAAACCTGCATTCGATATGAAAAAAAAAAAAAAACCACAGCAAAGAAGCAAAGTTGTCATACTATATTATATTCATTTAATAATCATAAGCAATTTCTCAGAAAAATCCTCCAGGCACAGTTTTAATGTTAAAGCAATTCTTGTTCCGTTTTAACCATCCAACGATACAGAGCTGATAGCCCAGTTCATTAAGAAGTACAAGACCCCATTTCCACAACTGCTGCCATTTCTCAGGCAGAGCTTAGGCAGGTTCCACGCAGCAGCCAGGCTGCACAGCGGCTGCCTCTGACACCCCAAATCCAGCACCAGGGCCCCCACGCTTTGGGCTCAGGTGCAAACAGGGCACAAAGTCAGTGGCAAAGCTTCCTGCTACAGCCACCAACAAGGCATCTTCCACCTGCAGTTTTTTCAAGCAGCTTGGCTAGGTTTATAAATGCACAAAACCCACTTGAGTAACAACTCTTTCTTGGGGTTACACATTTATACTCGTTTCACCAGCTGTAAAATTCATGACAGGGAAGACAACTGGAGAGGAAGTACTATAATCAGTTTTTTGAATCTTTACAATATTTACACAGCACATGAGAACAGACTGATTAAGGACAGAGTTCAAAACAGCAGGCCATTTCTCTCACTTTGTGCTGCTGGACATGGGCTGTTGACTGGTTGACTTGCCATGCTGGCAGTGAGAGTGCACAGTGGGACCATGCAAATTACAACAGGTAAAGCAGGGAATCATTACCTGGGATGAGACTCAATCCAGCCCCCAGATTTTTCATCTAGGGGATGACCCTGCTTCTCACAAGCACTCCCCAGCACACAGGCAATGCTGACTGGCGTGAGCGGGGAATGAACAACCTCTCCTAATCATCAGCAGGTACCCTTCCAAAGAAATAAACATCAGAGGAAAGTGGCAAACCCTTACCAAGTACACATCAGGGACCATACCACGTATTTTATCAGGAAACTCAGGTGGTTCTTCTGATAAACTAGATGCTATACTCAAGTGAGATATGGGAACATCCACAGCACGTTCCTATTTGCCACCAATTTGGCAAGCATCACACTGCTCTACTTGAGGCTTCAGGCTTCTTTTTTGCAGAAAGAAAAAAAAAAAAAAACCTTGTTTTTAAATAAAGCCCACAAGAAGTTGATTAACTGCCCTTAAAAAAATATTTGACAACCTCT
This sequence comes from Gallus gallus, assembly GCF_016699485.2. Taxonomy (NCBI): domain Eukaryota; kingdom Metazoa; phylum Chordata; class Aves; order Galliformes; family Phasianidae; genus Gallus; species Gallus gallus. The sequence continues at coordinate 9,575,026 of NC_052540.1, forward strand.
TTGCATGTTTTCGAGTGGCCCATGCGTAGGGCAGATGAGTACAGTAGAAGATGATAATGCATTAAATAAACACTTCTGTTCAAAATCCATAAGCCTACTTATGACTAGCTTGAGACATACAAATATCTGCAGCTTATTCAGTTTCAAATCCTCTGCTCTCAAAATGTCCATTCAGCAGCCTTGCCAGATATTGTTTCACAATACTACAGGCTCACTTATTCATAAACAAATCATTAACATTCTTGACATAAATCCATAGTGTACAACAAATCCCAGCTATGATAATGTTTTACTACATTTGCTGTGCCCATCATGAATGGGAGTTCTGTTTTCACAAAAAAAAAAACCACCCTCCACAAACAAAAGGCAAATTATTCGCTGCGAGAAAACCGCCGGGATGAAATGCCTAGGCACAAATTACAAACTAATTATCAGGTTCATATAGTAATAAACCTTGTGTTCAGTCAGTGAGACCGGCTGCCACAATTTTTGCAAGAAAACTTCCTGTGAGGACTCTAATAATGAAGAAAGTCCAACAGTTAAATACAGAACTGCAGACTTTTAGAATTTCCTCGGCTACGTGGAGAACCTTGTACACGTTCCCACTTCTCCAAACATGGGCACAAGAACTGCCTGAAAAGATCTCTCTGACGCCCTCCGGCACTCACACAGCACTGTGGGCTTATTTACAGTTCCGTACCAGAGGTATTCAGCCAAACCCTGAAATGATCGTCACCCATTTTGTTTGATTTTTACACTCATACATGAAAGCTTAAATCAGGCTAATTATAACGAACGGTATAGCTTAATGAACACATTGGGACTAGCCGGCTTATTTCCACCAAATAAACTCTGCATAGGTGGCAGCATGGTTTAAATCAGAGTTCCCAAACAATAGCCTACAGGTAACAGCTCCGCAGAGGAACCCAGGTGGTGATGTAGCCTTCCCACCCGGCCACAGAGCCAGGGGCTGCCCAAGGGCTGGGACCGCCCAGAGCAAAGAAAGCACAGGGATAAGGAATCCACGCCACTCAACTCACCAGTGCCTTCTCTGCCTTATTTAATGAATTAAATGCCTTCTTCACTGGCTGTCTTTTAATAATTTTAAATGATGGGGGGAAATGGTTAAACTTTCCACTGACGCTCTTGACAGAAGTAAGCTCTCCAGAACTGGATTTCTCCATGGATTGATAAACATAACGCAGACTGCTTTCTGTGCTGGCTGCCAGCTCAACCCAATAAATAAAAGATGTTTTCAATTCCGGAAGAGATGCATGTGCACTGAAAGATTTAGTATTTAGCAAAAACCGAATGCTGTCCTGCAAGAAATTAGGCCTCACTTTGCGCTCAGAGCACAGCCCTACTGGCATGAGTGGCTGCTCATTCACTGTCAGTAAAAATACACACATGGCTGAAATCATGCAGAAGTGAGAGCCCGGCATGCACATATTTACTATTACACTTCGGCATTTATAAGGAGCATTTCCCCTCCTGTCATTATTCTGATTGGCGTGGCTTTTCTATTTGCAGCTTGCTTTAGATCCAGATTTGTGATAATTTAACAGCAGCACACTCGCATACCAACACACAAAGCATGGGTAACTCGCAGGCCTGAGCTGCTGAGTGATGTTCTGCAACACAGGAGAACAAATTTACAGCACGTATTTATGGGTTTCACACATCTGTTAGTATGGAAATAGAACTGAAAGAGTGCAGGAGATGAATACATTTCGGAATCTTCCTCTCTGCCCCCAGGTTTCTGAGCATCTCAGAATCACTGTTATAGATGTTGCCTGCAACACTAACAGATATGGAAAAAAAACACCAACAGTTTAAGAGAAAATCACACATAATCACACATCTGCAGAAACAAGGCTCTAAAGAAGCCCCCGACTATGAGGGTCGGGCTGAAGTGACACATGACTTAGAAGGAGGCAAACATCTCCACCAGGGATCAGCAGGGAAAACGGGCAAGAAGTGATGCAGTCATTTGCAGGATGGCACAACAGCAAAATGACAGCAGAACACAGTTTGTCCACACCCCTCTGCTCAAAACTTGAGCGCATCTGAGGACGTCTGCCACTCGTCTGCTCTGGCTGGCCCCCAAAACAGGTGGCACACATCCCCTCACCTCACCTATTTACCTCCTTCTGTGTGCCAGTGCTACATTTTGCACTAATCTAGTACAAAAAACCAGCCACCCAAACCACAAGGTTCAGGCCCCTGCTCCAGCAGCAAGGCAGTCAGTGCTTCACCAGCGATCTCAGGCAGGACCAGAGCCATGGCTGAATCTTCACATTGCCCTTTGCAAAATCTCAGCATCAGCGACACCAAAAGAAATGATCAGCAGGTTGGTTATTTCCATAGCACTGCTTATTAACACTAGGTACACAGAACAGGAGAAAACAAGAAGCGCCAGGAAAACACACATTGATGTTAACCACAATGGCAAACTGAAAGTATGCACTGAGCCTTCCCTTCAGCCAGGAAATATTTTCAAGCTGTTCCTTTTACAGCCAGTCACTGGGTAGGAAATGCTTTTTAGACAGAAAAATATTTTCTTTTCCAGAAGACTCCATAAAATCCACACGCAGAGCACAGCGTACACTTGGATGAGAATTAGTTACTTGTTTACTGCAGTAGTGTGATACACAGCTAATCCCCACACATCGTCCACACAACTCGGTTCCTCCAGTAAGCAAAGAGCGGCCTTGCTCACCGGGCGATAGAAACAGCACAGCTTGATTTTAAGGAAAAGACGAAGCCGAGCACTGGCGACACATCTGCTGGCTATAAAAAGCTGAACGGCAATAGTAGAGCAAACAGGAGGATGTCCCCTGCTCTCCTTCCAGACTTTTTTTTCTGTGTAACGATATTCCAGAATAAAACGTTACCAAATGTAATGAAATTGAGATGTTCTAATATATGAAAATAATGTCCTAAGCCCTGAGCTATTAATTCTGAAGAGCTGTGGGCTGTAGCTTATCATTATCATCTAGAAGCGAAGGATGGCTGTAACAGCCAATTTCATTTCTCCCCAGTGACTGAATCATGCGCTAGCTAAATCATTTATTAATGTCAAAGGCTGACATTTTTCAATTAAGATAATGAGATTCCGGAGGCTCTGGCCATCTGAACCCTGTTTGTGCACACGTCTTTTGCCAATTAAAAAGCATATATATATATAACAAAAAGAAGCAGCCTGACTAACTGATTTTACCTAAACTGAGTACTAAATACTAACAATTTAGCATTAATCCTAACATGTATCTACAGCTACATTCCAGGAATAAATATTTATGCTTCTAACCACATGGTGTCGGGGTTAACAGGGGGTTAACAAGTTATTAATCAAAACATGCACATTAGAAACTGGAAGTGCCTGAAATCACCTCACTCCCACTGCAGCTCTTTTGATGAGAGCCAAGCAGCCTTTGTCTGTCCCAGATCCCAGCAGATGGACACACAGCATTTCAAGACCACGTGGAAGTTCAGTAAAATCACATCAGAAAAGCAGCACGGTACCAGGTGAGCTGGTCCAAATGTTGCTGAGAACTGACTTAGACTCCACACGCTCTCTTCTAGCTTTATTTTATCTGCTTACAATTAGTTTGCAAGATACAACGATGAATGAGAAAAGCTGTGCTCTCTGTTGACTTCCAGGCGTACAGAGCAGAACAGCATTGAACATTTCCTAGAGCAAGCCCTGTGTCGGTATGCAGGATCAGGTAGAAACCCCGTGGAGCAGTCAGCCCAAGCAGCACTTCACAGCGCAGCGCTCACAGCTCTAATAAAAGATTCCCCATCTTCAATCAACCCATACCACTGACTGTTGACACCTACTAACTGGGCTGCTACAAAGATGCTACTCTCATGTTTCTGGAAATGACTAGACAGCCAGAACAACTCCTGCTGTCCACAGCTCTGCAGCACAGATGCAATGATTAACAATGACCAACCTCGTTGAAAGACTCAAAACCCACAGCATCACTTCACTGTCTATACGGGAAGCCATGCACGGTACCATCATTTTTGAGGGCAGACATTTCAATCTGATTTTGTTGAGCTATACACTGAGTTGCAAGACAAGCGACCCGATTTTAAATGTCTTAAAACAAAAACAACAACAATCAACCTAAAAAATAACCGGATTGATTTTGAAATATTAGGGAAGAACATGGCAGCACTTTCCTATTATCCTTCATACAGTTTTGAGAATAAGAAAGAATTGGAACAGTGTTTCTCTCAGGTTGAGGCAGATCGCTCACTAACTTCAGCTCCGTAAGGAGAACCAGGGTTGGCATTTTAAACCCTTTGAAGAAACAAACAGATGAAAATTTAATGAGAAAACATGAAAATAAGAAAAGGCATCAGAGAGAGACTGTATTTACACATGAGAAAGACATTTTTCAACTGAAACCTGAAAACATCTGCTGAAGGCAGCCCGCAGCCCAGGGGAGGGCAGGAGGCAGCCGTGGGCACAGCAGGGGCTGGGCCAAGAGCCAGGGATGCTCCAGCCTTCACCTGGGGACCCAGCATGGCACCCACAGACCTGAAACCATGTCCCCTTCCATCACGGAGGGGAGGAGCTGAGTGACTGCCAGGTTTATTAACGTACCCACAAAAATTTTGTGAAGTGGTTCCCCCCCACCCCAAAGCAAACAGCTCCAAGCCCACAGCATGACACAGACGTTCCGGTCGGATACGTAACAGCCCCTTATCCAAACAGCGCAGGGCTCAGTCGCGAATGACCTCAGTAACATAACACGTTCCAAAAGGAGTAATACAGAAACGCTCAGTCTGGCTTCCCTAGACATTGAACCCTTTCACAGTCACATGTATCTACTTAAAAATAAAAAAAAAACAGGTACAACTTGGATGCTCTCAAATCCACACACAGTTTCTTCTCAAAGAAGAAGAAATCCAGAGCAGCTCCACTGACATTAGCAATGCCATTTAGATTTATTCCGACATTATCAAGATCTGAATTTGGACCAGAAAAAGATCTGCAGATAGATAGACAGGGGCAAAGTTTATCCCCACACGAACAAAATGACATATATTTAGACATGAATGGCTTCTGAAATTCTCTAGCTTGATACAACATCAGTGATTTAAATGCCAAACCACATTCACTTCGTTTATCTTGGAAAGCTTCACATACACGTAAGAAAACCCTCAAACCATAACAGAGAAACTAAAGGTCAGACTGTTACTTCCAGAGCCGGCGTAGTGAGCTGCAGCACAAACCAGTTACGGACATTTCCCCGGTTAATGCTCCTCCCTGCGTGTGGCTATTTTTCTAATATCGTGTAAGCAGCCACAAATAGCTTCTGCTGTTGAGAAATAAAAATCCTAAATTGAAAGGACAACATAAAAGCCCTCTGGAAATCATTTAACAATATTTGTGTTTCTCGTAGCCAGCCAGAACCAAGCTGCTCCAGTGCGAGGTTTGTGCCAACAGGGCTGTGGGCTAGGCCGTCCCCAGGCCCCACTGGTGCCCAGATGGCGGCTCCCACACAAGAGAACATCCAGTTGCCATACACTCAACAGCTCCATGTACCCATGAAGCACTTCACGTTGGTCCAAAGCCTCTCCTGATGCTGATAAAGATGCCTAGACACCTTCACCAATCAAGACTCCACCGCAGCCCTGTCCTGGGCTCAGACACCCAGCAGCAGCCCTTCTGGCCACGGGGTGCAATTCCCCAGCCAGAATGTTCTTTCCAAGCAGTGACCTCTCTGCACCACACTGCAACTCACCATCTCTTCAGAAACAACTTTCCTTACAGAGTCAAGAACAGTTTGACAGTTATCTCTCCCTTGATTATGAAAGGCAGTCTCCTTGACACAAGGCTCACTGTGGCCCACAGAATGCCTGCCCTTTGCCTCTCCATACCCTGCACAATCCCAGTGTTTCTAATCAAGCCATCTCCTGCACCCAGTTCCAACAGACACCCACCAGGAAGCGATCTAAACTCTATCTATGGCAGCAGTTAAGCAAAACAAAACCCCCACTTCCTTGCAATGGGGTGACTCCTTGGAAACGTGCATCCCAAGCCAGAAGGTGTGGGACTCTGTGGAAGCAGAGGTGAGGTGCAGGCAGACACGTGCAGCCTCAAAGCAACCAGAAAGAGGAAACTGAAGACAGCAAAAGTCAGCAGGAGGACCCACCATGGCTCCTGCAACCTTTAGAAATGTGGAATTCTTCCTTCCACATCAAGTCAGGATTTTAGAGGTACAAGCTTAAAACATTGCCCTTTGAAAATGTTACACGTCCCAGAACCAAGCTTCAGGGCTCTTAAGTACCTCTAAGCACAAAATCAAAACAAAACAGTCACTCACAGGAAAACACTTCCTAACATTTGTTATAAACCACTGAGAAGTTATACTGCCACCTCAAATGGCAAGATAAAAGTTAATGGATTCAAAGGCATATCCCTATGTGCTGAGATAAGGCTGCACTCTTAAATCTAAGTGATTTAGCATTGATTTATCAAAGCAAACCGCCCAACCTTGTAGAAAACAGAATCCATTCCACAGATCTTGGCACTGGCACTCCATCAACATGAGAGAGACCAAACCAGGTATCTCAAATCAACTTGCAGCTGCTGTCAGCTGGTCTCAATGCCACGCTCCAACGCTCATCTGGCATTGCTGCACCTGAGCTTTTCCTCATGTAGGGTACACACACACCACGTGCTAGGGTAATGACTGGCCAGCACCTGGCCTTCTGCAGGGTGAATTTGGTCCTCCAAAAAAACACCAAGAACACATATGAAGTGAACTTTGTGGAGTTACATTCTTCAGAGCTGAACGTAAATGTTATTTTCATTTGACCTCGAGCTGTGGAAGATAAACAGATACCCTGATACCCCAGTGAGCAGAGGATCAAATCCAGGTAGCACCCATACCTTTCTGTACGTTCCAAACCATCAAGTCTGCTTCAAAACAGATTTGTAAATAACACCCATCTCATGTGTGATATTAGTTCTTTTTCCTCTTCTTCTCACCAACTTCCTTGCCAGCTTGTTCCTGTGATTTTACCAAAGAATTTTACAGGGATTAAACCCTCTCCTTCCTAAATCCATGCTCACCTTGTTCCTCAGCCCTGGCCAGCCTACCTCAGCCAAACAACAGACAGACAAGCATCTTGCTATCTGCAGAGACGAGCCTCCTCCAGCCACAGAGTAAGTGCATTTCTCCCTAGAAAGTGATGGTGCTGCAAGGAAACCGTGCTGACATTCAGGGGAAACCCAAGGCATCAGCCAGGAGCAGCAGTGGGGCAGGGTACAGGCTGAACACAGACCTGGCTGTGCTTAGGCAGTAGCCCATGGATTTGCTGCTTGCTCCATGGCTCCTTTTAGCAGGAGGCACCAACGCTGTCTTTACTATCAGGGTTTTCCCAAACACACAGTACCAAGCTCAATGGCCCCTTTCAGCAAAACTGTAGAGAAGAACAGCATAAAACTTTCAGAATATCCTTCCTTCTGTTCTAACCCAAACAACAGAGCCCAGCTGTGAAAACTAAAGCCTGCACAGACCCATGCTGTACAGCCTTCTCCTAAAAGGCACTGAGACAAGATTCAAGCTTCTACTTTTTTTGTTGCTCTAAGTTATAGTTACAACTGTATATAGTTGCAGCTGATTTACTGTCATTCAACCTGCTGGGATCGGACGCACAGAAAGCAACATGGATACTTCAGAATAAGCAAGCCAGGCAAACATCACAGAAACATCTCACTTTACATTCCACACATATATGCGAGTGCTTCTAGGTCTGGGTTCACCTCTGCCTTTAAAATAGCTACAGATGAGAAATATGTTGACCTGCCTGCTTTTGTACCAGGAGGCAGCACTGCCTGAGTGCCCTCACACACAACCCCATGGAAACTTCACTCGGCCCCTTGGACATTCTGAAAGCCCTTAGCTGCAAAGCACCACACTGCCAAGATCCATTCTCCCTTCCTGGCTTTGACTTCTCCCCGACAATCTTCTGAAAGATGAAAGCAAACCTCTGCAGTCATCTGCCAACACGCTGTGTGGGGAGGCTTGTGCCAGGCCTTGACCCCCCAGTCCAAGCCCTCTCGATCCCCTGAAACAGCCCAATTCATAGAATTGCTGCCCCAAAACCCACTCGTGCCCATGAATGTTGGTACTGACCCCAGTGGAGCTGGGACTACCCAATGCAAGACCTTCAGGGAAGCTCCTCCACCAGTGGGACAGGGTTCTGAACACGACTTCTCTCCAGGCACTGAATGAGTGGCCAAGTCTTCAGAAGAGCTCAGTCCACTGGGTAAAAAGCTCTCTGGAATAGCCTGGCCCCAAACAGAGGCTCTGAATACTTGGAAACATACTGCCAGGTCATTTTTGAACACTTGAAACAAAATGTATGGAATATCCATCTCTCAAGCCCAGAGGGAGCCTGGAGCAGGAAGAAAGAAGCGGCTACAATTTGAGCTCCAGGACATTTAATTAACTTTCTATCTGTTTTCAGTGTTCTTGGCAACTCTCTTCAAATGTATCTGGAGAAAATGTTTTCACGTGAGGAGACATTTGAAAACCATCCGGCAAGGCACAGACCCAACACTACGGAGGGGCAAAGCAGCTTCAGCACCGCAGCACTGAGAAGCCTGCGCTCACAGCACGGTTCAGTCATTAAATGTCCCTCAGTGAGGTGGGTGGCAGGGATGCTGATCGCTAGGTGGAGCACCAGCTCAGGCTGCCCAGGGCCCCATCCAACCTGGCCTCGAGCACCTGCAGGGATGGGGCACCCACAGCTCTCTGGGCAGCAGTGCCAGTGCCTCACCACCCTCTGAGTGAAAAACTTCCCACACACAATCCACAACTTTAATTATTTTTTCTGTTATCCCTCAAAGATTTTATGCATTGGGATTTTCCATTTTCAATATTCAGCAAGAAAAAGAAATCATGAAAGCCCAAGTTTGGTCTTTTCACACTTTACAGTCTCCCACATACAAAATCTTTGCTCAAAGTGTTTTATGCACTTAATCGGGAATAGCCCAGCATAATAACCTCACCTGTAACTTTCCATCTATTATTTGAAGTGCAAATAAGTTCAATTATTATACATGAAAGCACTGTGCAAAAGAAAGAGAGTATTAAATCTTGCTTGAAGGGATCTTCCAGCTCCACATCCACATGCTCTCAGGCTGGGCTCTCACCCAGCAGCCACCACCATGCAGACCCAAGCACGAAGCCCCTGCAGCCCTACTGAAGGCCTGCCTGCTGCAGACCACACGTGGAAGGCAATGGCAGAGCTCTGGGCCTGCTGCTATTAACTGTCCTACTGACCGCCATCAAGGAACAGAGAGGAAAAAAAAACACAAAAAAAAACCAACACAACAAAGCAGTTAAAATCCAGGACTATTTAGACTGAATGCTTTGGGCTTTGACTGCCTTTCTTCAAGGAAACCATTGATTTTTTTTTTATTATTTCTTTTTATTTGTCTTGGTCATCAAACAGGCTGTCAGCTTCATAAACAGAAACTAGTAGTACACTATAAATGAACCCTTGATCATTTCCCAGAGGACCTTCCTCAAGACAGTCGCTGATTTTGATTTTCTTTTGGTCACAGAATGCTTCCCAAAATTAGCATTTTTCCAGAGCCATTCATTTTCTACAAAGAATAAACAACACAGAAAAAAGGCACAGGCTAAGTGGTGCCAGATGAGCTTGCTGCATTTCACTGAGCTTTGTTTGAAAGATCTCTGACTGCTGCAAACTTATAGTAGCAAACTGGTATAAAAACTTTGATGCCTTGAAAGATTTCCTGAAGCTATATGATGCCAAAACACTGAGCTGTGAGACTCCCTGAACATTTGCATCCACATGACTCAAGCTTAAATTTCAAATACTTTTCACTTTTTCCTTCTGACATAATATTTAATAAAACCAGAGTTCAGTAGTAGTATCAGCCCTGCTATACATGTCTTGCAGCAGTTTCTGTCTAGACAGCTGTTTGTGTGCTTTACACTTACAATCTGTTTGTGTTTGTTTTAAAGAGGAGTTATTCCATATGCTGCAAAAATTTGAAAGAAGCAGTGTCGACTGACTGCATCCTGCATTTTTCAGTAGACGTGCATCTGAGCGCTGCAAATATAAAAGCAAGACGAGAAGTTGATTTGAAAGCACCAATAGCATCTAAAATGACATTACGTCTAAACAGATGCAGAGGCGTTGCCATAAAACTGGTGGCAGAGACACGCACACCGCAACCCAATTACCTGGAAGCCATCGCACGCAGTGCTCTGCACAGGGCTGGCTTTTCTTCAGGGAAGGGTTTCTGTGTTCCTGAAGCAGGAAAGGTGTTTGATGTGTATCCTGTGCGGTAGTGGAGGCGTATAATCTGCATGTATTTAGCTACAGTCTGCCATCCCCAAGTCTGAATATATCAGTAGATTCAAAATGCATGGTTATGGGGCACGAGGAATCGTAGCAAAACAAGCAGTACTGCCTGGCAAGGCAGCGTTCACAGCAAGGCATGCAGCAAGACCCCAGCACCCATTTTTACACCTACTTTAATCAGTAGCTGTGCTGAGTTTTTATCACTGTGTCCAAATGATGTGGAATTAAATAAGATCAGAGACTCAAAAATGATTGGAAAGCAATTCCATAGAAACATATTTCCCAAGGACTTTGCAAGAGCTGCACAAGTTACAGAATGACCAAACTAAGCCTTCGAGCGCAAGGAGTCAAACATGCCCCAGCAAAGAAGGGCCTGAAGCATCCTGCCTTGCATCACTCAACTTGCTTTATCACACCCAGCTACCTGCAACCACCTCTCGCTGCATTTCACAGTGCATTAGAAAACATTCGGAACTCTGCTTAATGAAACAAATAAATTCTAGTAGTATGAGAACACACCACAGGCATGCACTATTGACTCTCTGTCCAGAAACAGCCCAAAACTGCAGGCTTTGGTAAGAGAATCGGATTTCCAGGTGAGCAGGGGAATCCCCACCTGGCTGTTTGCACACACGGATGAATACAACCCACCAAACCTCACTCAGCCCCAGCAGCTGCTGGATGGTGTGGGAGCGCAGGGACAAGGGGTTTCTCTGGCTGCTCCTCCAGCAGTATGGAGCAGGAAGCAAGCGGCTGATCAGCCACAGGCAACCACTCACCCAAGTAAAGCATCAGAAACAAGCAGCAGCACAGTGTGGAATGGGAGCAGGCAATGCTGCTTCTGTGAGCCCAGCAGCAGTGCCACGCACAGGGCAAGAGCGAGAGCCATCCCCACAGCGAGGGCTTGGCACGGCTCTGCACAGGGATGGCCAGGGTTACAGCACTGCTGTGTCTCCAGCTCCTGCAGAAAATGTACTTGGACACAGTGATCCTCTGCCCACATGTGCTAAGAGAAGCAGAGAGACTTATAAACAGGGCTTACGGACAGCCTGAACTTGGAAACTATGCACCCCCCGGGATTTATTATCTAGAAACAATGTCTGGCATCAAGCTTCCAGGAAAATCTAGGTTTCAAAGCAAATACCAGTCATCTAGCAGACAGGCCAGTGGAACTCTCCTAAGACCTCGGTTGCTTTCAAAAAACACTTCTGAGCCCTCACAGGAGTGGCACTGTGGCCAGCAGCTCCGAAATCCCATCTGCGACCCTCACATCCCAAAGAAGGCACGGAGGGTACATTTGGAAGTGATTTCAAATAAAGATTTCAGAAGAGTTTCGGCTTCATTCCAAGCAAGGACATCGCCACACACACTAAGACAAATATCAGGCAGCCCTGCCTGTGACCACCGTGGTGCTCTGCCACAAGCACCGCGACGAGCCCACGCACAGATGGCACAGGGCACCCACGGCTGAGCCTGGCAGTCCAAGTAAGCAGAGAAGCCCTACCACGCACACTGCATCCCAGAGCCGGCTCCGGCAGATGGGGCACCCATATGTCTGCTGCTCTCCCCCAGTATTTGCTCGAGCACAAACCAGCAACACTACTGCAGAAATTAGAGCAGGAGAAGTTTTCGTAAGAGGCAGAAAGATGATCTCTTTTACACTGAGCATGGAAATTTTAATGCCTATATTGTCTGCAAGATCCCAGTTCTTTTAAGCACCACGCTAGAGCCCGCTGATACCCACAGCACAGTCCTGCAGTGTCCCATATAAGTAATGGTCCCACGGACCTCGGAGAAGATACCTGTGTCTGATATATCACTATAGGAGAAAGAATGGCAAAAGGGGAAAGGGAAGGAGCTGCTGAAGAAAACTGGTATAGTATCTTCCAGGAAATCCCAGAAATCTGGATACTTACATTTTTCTTGCTTATTCTTCAAATCCATTGAATTCCATTAGGTACTCCACTGGGAGCCTGCTGAGATTTTTGTACGTGCTCCGCCAAAGCCAAAAACTTCACTACAAACCATGAAACTTGACAGGAGTGAGCACATTCGGAGTATATTTTACATGAGAAGCCTCAAACCAGAAACATGCAGTCCTATTACACGCTACATAGGACAGAGGCAGGAGACCCACATGCAACAAACAACAACCACATGCCTACAGAACAAGGCAGGTGTCCGTCACAGCTGTCCTCAGCAGGCAGGGCAGGGCTGACCCAGGCAGCCATTTCCACAGCCAACTCAGACACTCTCGTACTGAACCAGGCCAAAAGAAATACAGAGAGAGATGAAAATATTTTCATTGCCTTTTTTTTTTTTTTTTTTTTTTTTTTTTTTTTAAGCACAGAGCTATAGAATCACAGAATGGCTTAGGTTGGAAGGGACTTTAGAGATCATATAGCTCCAGCCCCTCAGCCATGGACTGGTTGCCCCCACCAGCTCAGGCTGCCCAGGGTCCCATCCAACCCAGCCTCGAACACCTCCAGGGATGGGACATCCACAGCTCTCTGGGCAGCACTACCAGGGCCTCACACCCTCTGAGTAAAAAATTTCTTCCTAACACCTAACCTAAATCTCCCCTCTTTAAGTTTAAAGCTATCCCCACTTGTCCTTTCACAATGAGAAAGTGCAAAAAGTCCAATCCCCTTCAAGTACTGGGAGGTACTATAGCATGGACTAATAGCAGAACTGCACTTTACTATAGCTGGAGATCGATGCAAGATGCATCTGGGTCATAATGACATCACATAGAACACATGAAAACATCAAGCAAGTGGCCCCTGCTCCACAATTCCTGCACTCATACATCAGTTTGATAAATACCTTACAAAAGACGGCACTGGAATTGCTATGGTCATCCCTGAACACAGCTGCTTAACTGTAACTTGGCATAACTGTAACTGTAGAATACGTGAACAGAGTGCAAGGCACCAACTCTACCCACTACTGCAGCACCCAAAGAATCCCTTGCTGCAGTCAAGATCCCACGCCCAGCACCCTCCCCACTCATGACAGGGAAGCAGGGGCCCCACTCAGAACCCTGGTGGCACAGAGATCTGTTTCACATCATGTGGGCAGTAAGAGACAGGCGGCCTGGAACAAGGAGAAGAACATGGGACACCTGAACTGGACTGAGATGTTGACACGGAAAGAAGGAAAAACACGCGTATTTATGGTCTTGCACAACTCCCCGTGGGAGGGACGGGCAGTGCTGCCAGCAGCTCTGGCCAGGCTGGTGATGTACAACACAGGTCTTCTTGGAGACGGACACAGAGATTGAGCTACTTCAAATGACAGCATTTCATATTAAAAATGAAACAGAAAAAGGCATTCAAACAAACTGGGAATATTAGTCTGTCGCCCACGCAACTCTGGCTCGTGTGTACGTGGCTTAGGATCCAACTTTCAGTTATGAGATCGCATGCCAGTGACTCAGAGCACCCTTCCTCCTTGGTGGCACACACTGCACTCACTTTGCCCACTGCTCACCACGTTGCTATTTAACCGCTTGTCTGACTGCAGAACTCCTAAGGGCCGGCTTCTTGCGGCTTTCCAAGACTTTCCCCTTCTTCCCATTCCAGGAACTGGCACCAGTCAAACACATCATTTAAAACTGCAGGTCTGGACCGCGCTGCCTTGTTTTTTGACAGCACCTACAGCTCTTCACACGCTTCCCCAGCAGCTCCCAATGACAAGAACTGCACGTACATGCACTCAGCATTTAGGGTGACTTGGGCTGCCCAGAGCCTTCAGCTAGGGCCAGCCAACAGCAAGGTGCACAGGTGGGTGCCCACTGCAAAGCCTATGGGACTCCATTACTGAGAGGTACCTGGAGCGGCCCCCTCCAGCAGCCCTGATTCCCCACAGCATGTGGTCGTGCTCACAGCTGTGGGATGCAATAACCCGTCCTCCTGGGCTGTAATGTAACACATGCACATCGAGAAGCTGAATAAGATCACATGGATAACTTTGTTCTATATAGCCTACGCAGCCGGTTCTTGTTAGCCTTGAGTGCTCACGTTGGCAGCATCACCTGTTCGTTACATTGAATCTCATCGGTTTTAGCACCTGAGTAAACAAAGGGGCACAGAGCCAGGCCACGCGACCCCTTCTTCACCCTGCTCCGCTTCTCTCTCACCCCTCGTGCTGTGTGCAGCCTCGGGTGCCTCCCCTGCAGCATTCCCCAGCAGGTGCAGCAGCCCCACAGCGGGCCCAGGGTCCCCACTGCACACGGGGTCCCATCGTTGTCTGTGTGGGGTACCCAGCGGCTTCTGGCCAACACAGGCCAACAAACTGCTCATAGTGCCTTTACATAACACCTGTGCTGAAATCCATAAACCATCGCCCCTATCCACTAAAATCGAGTTCTTCGTGTCAGACAAAAGTACGCCTTTCAAGAAAAATGACTGTTCCCGTTCCCAGCTGGAGCGGATTGCAGCTCACAGACCCGCTCGGCTCGGCTTTAGGACCAACTTAATCCAAACCCCTCAATGTTCTGCTTGCGGGTATCAGAGCAAACTCTCCGTTCCAGCTGCCGACGCGGTGAGGACCTGCTGCTGGCACGCGGCTAACTCAGACCTCGCACCCGCTCGGAACGTCCGCTCGTCCCTCAGCAGACACTTGCTCTGCAAACTGTACGAAGTCGGCACAGGGGAACTACAAAGTGAGTTTGATTTCTTCTCACTTTGCGCCTGTCTCGCATCTCACCCCCGTTTCATTTATACACAGACACGCACAAAAGCGAACGTCAAGAAGAGACGGCAGAGCTGGCGCCCGGCCGGGCGGGTCGCGCTGCCCGGCCCCGCACGTCTGGGGGCAGCGGCTCCGCACCCCCGGCCCCGCTCCGCTCCCGCCCCGCCCGGCACTGCCCACGGCCGCGCCAGAACCCGCCGAGCCCGCGGCGACCCGGGTGAGGGCGGCCAGCACCGAAGCCCCTCTGGGAAGCGCCGGCAGCGGGGCGGCCCCCGCGCAGCGCGGCACGGCCCCGGCGGGCCGTGGAGAAGTTGCGGCGAAGTCCCGGTGCGGCGGCAGACGGACACCCCGACAGCCCCCTCGCCCGCCCGCGGTCTCGCCCCACCCGCGCCTACCTGCAGCCGCTCCGTGGCCGGCTGCCACATGGTGCCGGGCGGCGGGAGGCGCTGCCGAGCGGGCGCCGAGCGCGGCTCTGCCGGCCCGCTCCGCTCCGCGCTCCGCCCGCCGCTCCGCCCACGCTCCTCCCACGCGCGGCCGCCGCGGGGGCGGGCGCCACGCGCGGATCCGCGCGGCAGCTGCGCCGCGGGTGGCGGATCGGTCCGCGCGGCGCGGGCGTCGCCGGCAGCGGGCAGCGCGCGCGCGGAGCTGCCGGGGGCCTCCTGCGGTGCTTCCCTCGAGGCTGCGCGCTGCCCCACGCGGGAACGGCCGTGCCGGGAGGTGCGGCCCCTGGGGCCGAAGTCAGGAAGCGATGGATTAAATTGGGGTGACTTCATGTCACGGCCTCGCGGAGATGAGGTCATTCTTACCCAGACTTTCTAATATTTTAATCCGAGCATCATTTTTATGGGGTATCTGAGCTGTTTTGCATTAGAGCAGCTCTGTGCCCAGCCGGTCTTTTGCTTAAATAAATAGTGGGAATTAATATTTCCAGGATGTGCCGTGTTCCAGAATGTGCTCGTAAGAAGATACCGATAGTTTTTCTATTAATTTTCCTCTCACCGTGCCAAATTCTCGAGTTTCTCCTCTCGCAGTGAGTTCAGATGAATCTCTCCGAAGGCTGCGGTGCATTACCGGGTCGGTCCCAGCGGCCACCAGGCAGAAACGCCTCGGCCGGGGAAGGTCTCCCATTTCAAAGAGGTATTTGATGCAGTGAGACCAATTTCACTTTCACAAAATGAATTTGAAACCTTTCCAGTGACTCTGGGACATTTTCTCTCCCTCGATGGCTCCTCGTTACCGAAGTTGTTGGTTTGGACCATCCCACACCTCAGTATAAGGGCTGTATAGCAACACGGCTGAAAACAAAAATAAACTCTGCCATTAATGACATCCTTCCAAAATCGAAACCCGCTCTGAAACATTGCTAACCTACTCGCAGCAAACACAGCATCCTTGCACTGATGAAGGATATAAACCAACCTATATCAATATGAACTCGCTGATATTTTTCTGAAAAAATGTTTCGTGCCCATGCAACCCATGCCTGGATGCCATGCATCAAAGCAATTGAACCTGCTTTTTTTTTTTTGACAGCTTTATCCTACTTCAAGTAAAAATAAATGCATTTTTAAGTTGAACTCCATTTTTCGCAGAAAGCAAAGCTAGATAAATTGGAATTGTCTGTGCTTTGCGCCTATGGTGTAGAACCACAGTATCTTTAAGGTTAGAAAAGATCACTTAAATCATTTAGTCCAGCTGTCAGCCCATCCCCAGCGTGCCCATAACCACAGAACTCAGTGCCACATCTCCACAGTTCTTGAACACCTCCCATGCCAGTGATTTCACCACCTCCCTGGGCGGCCCATGCCAATACCTCACCACTAAAAGACAGCAAAGCAAAAACCAGGCTGGAGATCCCCAGCTCTGGTGGCACCACGTGTGCTTGCAGGCTGGCCATGGGACAACCAGCAGGCGTGTGCTGCTCAGAGAGGACATGGCCAGGCTGGCCCCAGCACCACATCCACGGGGCACAAGCAGACTGCTGACAGCAGGAACCTGGGCTTCGAGGAGATACGGCCACTTGCAGGCTTTGGTGGCTGTTGACAAGCATCTCAAATTACAGTGACATCTAAATGGCAGATATATGCCCTTTAATAGGTGCAGCAGCACCTATAGATCTGGCTCTGTATTCCCTACCCAGGAGCTAAAGCATGGCCTCTATTCAGCAGCAATTCAACAGCGAGGATGTTTCACTCAGATGCTGACAAAATGCAGATCACATATCTCCAAGGTCCTCAGTTGCCTTTCAGTATTTTGCTTTGGTAAATTGAAAGAGAAATTTATTTACATACTTGCTCTGCGTATAATCCCAGCAGTGCGGCACTGCCAATTTCAGCAGTCATCTTTATTCTGATTATTTAGGAGCTCTGGGACGGCTGCGGGAGCGGCAGTGCAGCTCCACCAGCGGCAGTGCAGCTGGGGCCACTTCTGCTGGCAGTGCGTGTGGCTCATCAGCCCCTGTGCCAGTATTTTAAAGGGGCACGGGGAGATGCTATAAACCTGAAGGAACGCGCCGTTAATGATTTGTGAAACGGAGGCAGCAGTGAGTACCCCAGGGAAGGAAGGGAGATCATTCAGGTTCGGATACAGCGCGTCCTCCAACCTGTCTGCACCAGGCGTGAGGCTGTGATGAGGTCCCAGTCACCAGTTTGTTGGAGAAGCGCTTGCTGGGCTTTCCATGAGAACCAGGAGTCCTCGTGGCCATGCTGGTGCCACATCTCTGCTCACCTCCTCAGCTGGCACCATCCCACCCCCCTGCAGCGCCCATCAGCCCCCCCTTCCTCACCCAAGAACAGCTTGAAGGGTAACTTTACCGCTGTCTGGGTTTATAAATTATTAAAAGTAAATGCTTGGGTGCGATGCCTATGTAGGAATCTATTTGGCCATGTTTTGTGGTACCTTTTTTTTTTTGTTTTTAACCCTTTTGGCCTCATCTGTAGAAAAGAAGGTATTTGCTGTCACCTCTTTTTTTGCATGGGATTGTACAGGCCCTAACATGAGCACACCAATAAGCCATCAAACCAAGGCAAGCCAACAGGTGCAGCTTACTGCAAAGGCTGAAATAAAGGCTGAATCCCTGGATTTTGGCAATGGCTGAGCAGAGGGGGAAGGGCAAAAGACTGGCAGAGGTCAGGCAGCCGCCTCCTGGCTCTGTGCCCCACGGCCTCACACCAGTGCCAGCGAATTCAGGCCACACCAGTGTGGGCCACAGGCAGCCAGGAAAGCCTGGAGGGAGCAGCAAGGAACAGCCATGGCTCAGGGGCTGCAGGCCATGCGTGAACTGCTCCATGGGACATGTGGAAACAGGGGAAAGGCAGGGCAGGGGCACAGAGAGATTTTGGCAGTCAGCAATCTACAGCAATGGTGGCAGGAAAGGCCGAGCCACAGTGCATGGGGCCACGGGTGGGAAGAGTCTGGAGGAGTCTGCATGGAGGAGAGGGGGCAGCAGGGATGAGGAAGGGGAAAACAGAGGCCCATATTCTGAGGAAGCCAAAGCACAGAACAATTTGGGGGTGGTGACAACCCAGGGAGGGCACAGTGAAAAGCAGGCAGAAGGGAAAGGAGAAGCCCTCATCCCCACAGGGGGATCACAGGGCTTCACATCCAACAGCAGCACAGCTGCCAGCCACACACTGCCGTGTGAGGACAATGACATTTCCACTAAGAAGCCAGTTCTGCCTTAACTTACCCAAGGAATCTGAAGTCCAGCTTGTCTCGTAATCTTGTAAATAGCAGAAAATGATAGACAAAACTTTGGGTTGACACATGCCAGGCACTTCCATCTCCGTTCCATTCTATGATCATAAGAATTTGAAGTGAGACCTCAACAAGCCCATCAGCTCTGTGCACCTTTGATTTTACTGCTTTTATTTGTTAAGTAGTTGTGATGATTATTAAATACTTACTTGTTTATTACATTCCCTCCAGAAATGCATTCAGAGATCAGTCACCCCACATCACCCTTACTCCAAGCTAAGGCCACGACTTGCTCAGAGCTCCTGCCCCATGCTCCTGTGAGTTGCACAGATGAGACACTGTGTACTTCATTTGAATTACTTCTGATTTTTAGCAACATAAACAAAAGAAGACTTGTGTATGTAGAGAAGCTGTTTTTAGGGAGAGTACTGAAGACAACGGAATTACAAAAAGGCATGAAGAACCATAGGTGATAAATAAACAATGAATCAATCTTATGTGCATTGGATATCCCCTCAGAATAAGAAAAATTTACTGACAAAATGAACTTTTGACCATCTGTGGTCGAAATTGTTTGCAGAGCATCTCTGCAGCAAGAAAACGGTTTGCAATGTCATCTAGATTTCACAATTTCCAACCACTTCCTTCTCGGGCACTGCGCTGATTAGTGGGAAGTTTTCTAACACATTGCTGTGCTGATGTGAACTGATTTGCTGGCAAACAGCTATGCAGGCAGTAAATACAGATTTACAAACCAGTCAGAGAAGCTGAGGAATCAGCCTCCTGTGTTTGGTAATGTAATGGGGCTCAAATTCCTTCTGAGTTTGTGGGAACCAGAGGGAATGCAGAACCCCCACCAAAGGTACAAGCCTGATGCCATTGACATCTCACACAGGGTTATACAAACTCAAGGATGAAGTCTATAAATATGTAAAACTTCTTCAACCTTAGAAGAGGCAAAAGTACGTTAGCAGAAAATCAACACATCTCAACCGTCCTTCATTAAGCTCCTGCTTAAATTTCAGCACAAGCAACCTCCCATCCAGTAATACAACCAGGCTGTGCTTCACTTAGCACTGTCTGGGAACCTGGTTCAAGCTAAAAGCAAGAGATTGGTTAAACAGACTGATGCTGGCTGGCTGGAGGGGCTCGGTGGCTCCATTGCTTAGAATGCCAATGTCATGTAGCCAGTGTAGTTTGTGCACAAGTGATAAATCTACTTGTAAGATAATTCTGTTATCCATTATGAGATACAATTTGCATTTTCCTTTCAAAAAATGTATTAAACATTGTCTTTTTAAAGTGATTTAAGAGTTGTGTGCGACAATAAGAAACACATCCCCATGCCGAGGGAAGGGATTTGCCAGCTACCGCTGCAGAATGTTAAGCAGAAAATTGCACTCATAAGTCACCCCTGACACTGAAGTTTGAAGAAGAGGGATCTAAATCAGAGGTAACACATAAACAGAAAGGAGAGACGTCATGAATCTTCAGAAGTTTCAGGGCTGAGCTGCTTCTGAATGAAGAATGCATTTAACTATGAACTTGAAGTCTGATATTATTTCTCTGCCCACCATTTCTGTCCTTAAGAGATACTGCCAGATGGAAAATGAGGGGAAAAAAACAACACGTGGTTTATGTAAAATCTGAGTTTCTTGAAAAACAGTTGAAAAAACATGGGCAGCACCAGCCCTACTGCCAGGGTAGGATAATTGCTTTGTTGGAAGATTTTGTGCTCCTTTTCAGACAGGAGTCACCTAAGCTAGAGCAAAAGTAGAAAATACTAACCAGTTTGTACAGAAATATCGTAGTGTGTGGCATGACACTTTAAAAATTCATTGAAGCATCACCGTATTTACCATTCAGTAACCTATTATTCCAAGTGAAAACTTTCAAATTCCACAACATATATCACCAAGTCAGTCACAACTGTGAGGCATGTTGATTTCAACTTGGCACGTCTGTCATTGCTGCTAGCTTACTTCCCTGTTTTAAATCTCACATGTATTAAAATATAACAGCTCCTCAAAGCTATGAGGAATGAAGGCATCTCCCTGGAATTCTAAGATGATCTGTTCGTGGAAATGAAATGCATGAAAACTGATTAAGTCCATACCTAACCAGTCTTCTCAAAATCTCCTGCAGGCTTTGTCCTTATCGTGCATAGGATTACAGAGGGTACAGGGAAAAGGGGAAACAGCATGCTTAGTACAGGAGATAAAAGTACCTGGTCATCACCTTTTATACGTAGAACAAAACAATGTCAAATTCATGGTAAGATGAAAGTGGGATGACATAATAGGCACACGTGAAAGCAGATCGTTCCTTGTTTACATGAGATTTTGCCCCTTTTGTTTTGACAGATTGGCTCTATTACAAGCAATACAAAGGGAAAACAAGTGAAATATGCATTCAAATTAAAATAATAGGAGGAACTGGAATCACATATAGGCCACAAATAAGGCATTAAGGATAGCACATCTTAGACACAAAATCCTTGGAAGAAATTATTCTGCATCACAGCAGTTATTTCCTGGTTGCCTTCTTCAAATGACAGATGTGATATAGGGAGCCAAACGGCAGGCTGCTCTGTAGAATATCAATGCAGTACAATGGGATCTACAAACACAAAGTTTTCAGTGTGTAAATGCTGATTTGAGATCCCTGAAGTCCACGCTGTTGCACTGACCTCTTGTGCTCCAATTTCCATCCCACACAGCTGCCCACGAGAAGCAAGGCCCCGTCCTACCCTGGGCTGCACAGGAAAATCCTCTCACTGTGACTAAGACCACACACTTTCATATCAGAAAGTTGCATTTCCAAGAGCACGTGTGACTTCTGAAAGGTTTTAGAAGTGACCTGCAACTCTTTCTGCTGCAAGTCTCAGTCTCCCAGTGACAGGCTTGCAACACACAGTCATAGTGATGGAACCCTGGAGAAGCATCCAGCCTCTTTGGAAAGCACTCCAAACTTTCCAAAGTTTCCATTTTTTGGCCTCTTCTGACAAGGAACAGGAAGGCCGGTCCAGTGCCACCCACCATGCCCATGGGGACACCTGTGACAGGGAGCCAGTCAAAGCCAAGCAGTGTGGGAAGAAAACTCTTGAACCAAACGCAGCAGAATGGAGCACCATCACCTGGCACCTCTTCCCACCGAGCCAGCTAAGTACACCAGGAACACCGGGGTTTCATAGGGTGACTTTAAAGGCTTGTTTCTAAGGGAGGTTGGTCAAATTACTCAAGAGAAGAAATTAGAGACCCCCTCCATGATAGTTAGAAAATGATTTTGAACGCAGCAGCCATCTGGCCCTGAGCAGGATGCTGTTGCAGTGCCTCACAGTTCTACAGGTGCAGAGGCAGGAGAGGCTGCGGAAATTGCCTATGACTCCTGTGGAGGAATGCAATTAAAAGGCCTTCCATCAACCCCACATTTCTGTTTTGATTTAGTACATCAGTCTTATCCCTCAAAAAAGTAACACAAACACGCTAGGCTAGGGTATGTGAGAGTAAAATAGAGGGCCGCTTTCCTACACCCTGCTCCTTGGGGATTGCTATGGATAAGGCTTACCCTGCTGTAATCCCAAAAACATGAAAAGGAAAAGCTCAGAACTCTCTGTCCTTGTGCCATGCAAGCAGCTTTGCTGCAAGTTACCAGAGGGGAGATTTGGTACTGGCTCTCCCCCTTTACAGCCCCTTCAGCAGTGCCAGGCTGTTCTGATCAGGCACAGCTTTACACTTTCATAGAGCCACACAGATAAAGAAAACAGGTACAAAGATGAATATTTAGGTTTATGTCTATTTTCAGTCATGTTTTATATTTATAAAGTTGAAAATGAGTCAGATCTGGAACCAATAACGTGTGCTCTCTATCTCAACGTGGTGTAAGAAATAAGCTGACCTTAGGACACTGAAGAGACAGTATCCTTTACACACTATTTTTCCAAAGAGATGCAAAAGCCAACCTTCTGGAAAGTGGTGGGGTAAATGAAGCTTTACCATCCATGAAATTAGTGTTACAGCCCTGATACTCATTACCAACACATTTTCTTGAAATTTGCAGTGGTCAGATTTGCAGACAAGAGAGACCACTAGTTGAGATTCTATGTGTTGGCTTCATAGGTTTGAGAACACAAGATACAATTTCCAGGGCATTGTTGCAAATAAATACACTATCATATTTCTTTCTTTTTTTTTTTTTTAAATACAAGAATGTATGCGAAGCCATCGGATGGGATAACTACTTTTAGAAAGATGTCCTGATGGTATTTAACAAATTGCTGGTTCCTCAAAGGCAGATACACGAAGCAAAGAGCATTAAAGAGTTGGCAGTGAAGGTCTGTCATAAATATTGCTTCCACATTCAATAAGGCTTTGATTGTATTTTTCAAACTGGCTGACATTTTTTTGTTAGAACTTGTACAGATCCATAAATTTCACAGGTACTAAGCCAGTGTAAGTGGTTAGACAAATGGGAAGTTTGGGGGAACTCTGTTTTAGAGTCATTTCAGAACACTTTAGAGACATTCATTTGCTCTTCTAATGCATAGAAGGCACATTTAATTACATGTAAATTGAATTTAGGATAAATTGCTAGCCTGAGTATTTAAGGGCTGTGCTGATAGTAGTAAATTCATGGTAAGAACTCAGGAATCTACTCCCCCTGCTACAGTGGTGGGACAACACTCACAAGGCCATCAATGGATCTGCAAAAGCATTCCCTCCAACCACAGAAGTGCTGCAAGCCACCAGCCTGAGGAGCAAGGTTACACTTCTTCCTTTCTTGTGGACACATTCGCAGGTCAAATTCATAGAATCTGATTGTTACCAGAAGCATCTTATGCTGACATTTTGATGTGAACATGCGCTATCTCTGTTGTAAAGGACGCGTTCCAAGCAATCTTGACTTCATGTTTGTATGTCAAACACTCCAAAGGGGCAACAATACAACTATGTCAACATGCTGAGACTTTGCAAGAAGGAAACAATAGGAAGCTGTAACTTGGGGACAAAATAGGGCAGTTACAAAGGCTACAGACCACCATCTTCATTAATGTTTCATTCAGGCATTAAACACTACAGTTCTGGTAGAGCAGTGTCATTCTGAGATACTATTACCCTGATGTAATACCAGATGCAGTTTTTCATCAACTGAAATGCTTGTGAGAAGCGAAGAAGAAGAGAGATATCTGATCCAAAATGTACAGGGGTAGATTCGTTAAAAAAGTGTGTCAAAGGTTCATCCTGCTCTTCCTTGGTGAAGAAATTCCCAACTAGGAACACTTCATTGATAATTTTGCATCTGGAATCTGTGATAATTTTGCATCGATGGAATCTGATTTCCATTCTTGTCTTCATCCGTGGTACCAGCAGCTTCAGTTTCTCTGTAAGATGCTAATGCAGTAGAATGACAAGGCAGAAGATATAGCACCAGCAACAGAAGAATGCAAAGGATGCTGAGACCTTTCAGCAGTGATCACCCCTCAAACCATTTTATGATTGAGGAATGAAAACTAAATCTTCTGCTGACAAACTAATTGTGTTGGCAGCTTCTGCATGCCAAAATCATCCACATTGCATTAGGCTATTTTTTCATTCCACAACAGCTACGCACATTTTTTGTTAACATGTGCAACTTGTTTCTGGCTCATATTCCAGCCAGATGTACTTCAAATTGGTTCAAATCCGTGTAAGTCAATAAAAAGCTGAGATGAAGATCAAAACAGTCACGCTCTGATTTCCTTGAGCAGTGGTGGACTGACATCCATGTACAATCATATGCATGAGTACATGAATTTTCTCACGTGGAAACAAGAACAGAGTCCAAAATTTAAGACACAAATTCAGATTACTGTTCATGTATGTACCGCTCCCAGGAGGTGAAAGAGAAGTAATAGCCAGCTTCGTAGGAGATCTCTGTTCTGCTGCAAGGGTCTATCTTTGAATTGAACAAGACTCGTACATAGGAAAAGAAACAAAACAAAAAATCTAGACTGATGGGCATCTCTTTCAGGAGACAGCATTGCCTCTGGATTGATAAACAGGATCTCTCTGGATCTGTGGGACTGTAGCAAAAAGCACGGGGTCACGGAACTAGAGCAGATTGTTTCCCTCAGATTCTTCCTGGCCTGTTATTGAAGCAAGCACAGCAGACCAGCTTATTTTCCTAAATGATTAACTTTGTGCCTTTTCTGCTCAGCACATCAGATAAAGAAGTTTATTCTGTTAGCGTATTTATTTACATTCCTTTGCTGAAGATCTCACCAAACAAAGCCTATTTGATGATTTATTCTTTGCTAGAGGGGAAGCTTATTTACAATAATCATCTTATCATAAACTTCTTAAAAGGAGGATTCAAAACTGGAATTCATAATAACTGAGAAAGCTGACTTTTCCAGAGAGGTCATTTTTGTTACCCATTTTGTGCTGCAGAAGGAATGACACCAACTGAGCCCAGATGGGGCTGGATGTGGCACAACCACTTTGAAGTTCTGTTTGTTTTCACTGGCTGACCCAGTCAGCATCGGAAGGGATCACCTTCACCTAATTGGAGCTCTTCCAAATGATGAGGGGAAAGAACAGAGAATATAAAGAATTCAGAAGCTGAGTCCCACAAAGGGTGATCTGCAGCACAGAAATTGCACAAGAGGGGTCACTTCCAGCGAAAGCAGAAAGTGAAGAGTTAGGAATTACAAAGACAGCTTCTGAGTGAGCCCCTCGCATGTCCATTGATGAGAAGGACCTTGAGAGGGCGGAGAGTACTTGGCCCACCAACATGCAGCTATTTCAGGCAGCAGCAGAATTCAGATTGCTCTGACTCTGAACTCGGGCCAGTCCCATTTCCCTGATAAGATGCTTAAGATGGACATAAAGGTGACTCAGAGTCAAATCTGCTTCATGCCATTCCTTCTGACCCTGCAGAGTCACATAGTGTTGGCAAATATGCAGCCAAAGTCAGAAAGGAGGACAAACTTGTAAAAAGGAGAAAAGAGCAGTTCAAAGTACTGGTCTTTGGGCTCCACATCTCTCATTTGGCATGAGCTAAGTGCTCTGCCCTTCTCTCACCGCTTACCTGCTTGTACAGAGCACTTCACAGCAGTAACAGGCTCCAAGAGATAAAGCGTACTTTAAACAAACAAACAATTCACCACACAATTTTGTTGCAAAAGAGTGAACACCATAGACCCATGCATCACTTTCACAGTAGCCAAAAGGTTTGCAGAGAGGGCTTGAGCACACACTGGACTGTCCGAAGGCTCCTATTTCTTAGGAACATGTATGAGCTCATTAGATCTCAGTAATACATTCTTTAACTACACATAGCTGGGAAAAGCCTGAGAGACCCAACTTTCCTTCTTTTGCCTCCTTTTAAGTGCCAGGACCAAGAGAGCACAGACAAACAGCAGACCTCAGCCCAACCACCACTGGGTAGCATATGAAGTTTGGAGACATGGCAGCAGTGAAAGGAAAAGAGATTCCCAAAGCTGGTGGAGCCCTCATAGCAAGTGGGCTGGAGGCACCCAAAGGGAGGCTGCACTGGATCTGCTTGGCTGCAAGGAAGGCGCACATCTCTTCCCACTGTGACATGCAGAAGCTTTGCAACAGTGGGCAATGTGAGAAAGGAATCAGAGACATTTGAGGCAGAGAAGGATAGCCACGTGAAGGGGCAGAGTTTCCTGTACTCATAACTCCAGCAACCCAAGTGAGGAGGACCTGTTTAATTCGTCTTAGCCTTCCACACACAGAAAAATATGCAGTGGTGTTGCATTTATTTCTCTTGAGGTGTCCATTGCTATCATAAGAGAAACCATATATCTTCAGGAATGTCTTATCTGCTCAGACCTTTCTCAGCTAAGATCTGCTGGAGGAAAGCCAAGAAATGATGCTGAGATAGGATGAAAACATCAATGCTGCAATTGAAGCTTCACCTCATGAGACTTTGCTCTTTCCAATTCTCATTTTCCTCACAGCAGCACACTTATCAGCTACACTTGCAGTAGAGGGAAGTACAGTGAGGTCAGACTGGTGGCTTTGGTGCAGGGTTCATCCCGGCAGAGTGCCTCAGGCCTCCTTCAGGTGCCCAGAAATCACCAGTGCCCCCAGAGCTCCTGACTGCGTGCCACTTGATCTTCACTGACAGGAGCAGCATGAGCTGAGAACAAATGCAGCTGATGAAGGCTTGCAACAGGCGCTCACACCCTGCACCCTCCACCCACTTCACCAGCACAACAGTTCAGATTGTCATTGTGCCTTCCCAGCAGCACCCAATGCCTACCACACATCAGGGCCTTCCCAGTAGCACCACAAGCTGGGCTGAACATCAGGGCTTCTCCTCCAGCCACACGCACCCGAAGGACAGCTACACAGCCGCTTTAGAGCTCACACAGGGCACATGCAAATGCCCAAAGCACATGCTTTGGAGATGAGATCTAAAGAGAAGCTGAAGCTTTAATTTTTCGCAGGGGTTGCACTGGTATGCTTTAAGGATGAAAATGAATATGCATTTAGTCAACATACATTTTCTAACTGTTTGGCTTAACTGTTCTCCTTGGATGTTGCAATTGGCCACATGGACAAGGCTACCATCTCCAACATTTTGGACTTCCTCCAGAATCTATGTGAATCATGACATTTTCCTGATAGAAGATGTGTCACAGCTCTGAACTATAGCTGCAAGTTTCCACTATGCCAAGTGGCACAGAGTAAATGTCCATGCTGCTGCAGGAAAATATTCAGGGATGTTCTCCTACTCCCAGAGGTATTAGGAAGAAAAATGGCCACACTCGGGGAAAAGCCTGAGAGACACAAGCACTGGAAGTCAGTGACAAGCCCTGAGACTTGTCCCCAGCTGCAGAAGAGCTGGAGGCCATCGGCCCATTGAAAACACACACAGAGACCCCTTTCTGCATCTGGATGAGTTGTAGAAAAAATAAGGAAAATGTGGAGTATCTTAATAGCAGGTGGTTTTTGCTATACTGATGTATTTGTTCTCTATACAGAAACAAATAAATAAATAAATAAACAAAGAACATCCTCTGCTTTAGGAAGAGGATATGGAATAACCAGTATCTCGTGTCCCCATGCACGTCTGTCCTCAGAATGATATGTTGTGGCACTGTAACCAACTTGTTCTAGCAGCTTCCGAGCTGGGATGAAATCTCAGGACGGCTTTATGCCCTCTGGGCTGTAGGGCTGCTCCATCTTAGCAAGCAGTGCAGCGCCTCACAAACATCTCTGAAGTGCAAAGATACAGGCACAGAGCATGCAGAACATGTCATCAGAGTTCAATAAAGCAAACTGGAAGGAGGAAAAGTAATTTTCAAAGCACAGTTCACAGGAAACACAGGATAATTTACAGATGCTAGAGGCTTCAAGCTGACAGTTCCTTACAAATTACTTATCTTTCAGGTCAGTCACTTGAGAGAAATACAGAATGGCCAAGAATCACTACAAAGGGGTGATTTGTATGCAGAAGGGCTACTGCTCATTGCAACATCTCTCTTGTAAAATATGGTGCATGAGTATGTACGTTCCCTAGAACGACCAAGTTGCTTATTTCCATACTTTGCAAAGATTTGTAGTTTTTCTTCAAAGATAAATCAATTTTAATTTCACCACTGAAAGGGCCAAAAACTCTGAAGTACGAGTATTTGTTTTCTGTATGATTAGCAAATCAGTCGTAACTCAAATGTATTTGCCCCTGTTCAACAAAATATATGAAAAATGGCATTCTTTCTGACAGTGTCATTTTGCCAGAGGTTCTTAAAGCACATCTGGAATTCACTTGGAAGTCACCATAACCAAAAGTTTTCATAATTGGAATAAAGAAAAAGAATGAAAAAAGCTAGCCTGACAGCCAACAGATGCAAATCCACAACCCTTATCCCAACAAACTGTGCCTGAAGAATGCAAGGGAGGCACAAATCTAGTGATTTTACTAAAACCATTTACTACAGGTTTTACTTCCAGGTTTACTACACTCTCCACCTGAAAACAGGTATTAGTTTTAGAACTAAACAAAACAGAGCTTTTCATTGTATGTCATCCTAAATATAGCCAAATACGGATTTGAACCTGAACTTTCTCCTTCTGCCATTCCTTAAACCTAAGCCATAGAAGCCTTGTCACTCCTTTTCACCTTACACTGAAAGCTCAGATACATTACTTCACCAGAAATATCACATAATTCTCCATTTCTGCCATTCTCCAGGCTAACCTCTGTCAAAACAACCTATCTTGTCAATAAAGCCCCTGGTTTTTTTTTTAGTTTTCAGACTATTAACAGCTGAAATATCCTCAGGCGTTATTTACAGCACATGATACACTCATGTACTTTCAAATTTATAGACAACATTTTCAAATGAAGAAAAACAAAAGAAACAGCAGCAATCTCCACTTGATAACATTTATTCAGTATTTTCTGAAATAAGCGAGAATTTTAAGAAGACCATAAGCAATCAAATACAGCCACAAATAAACCATACTGATCCTAAATTAGAAGCACTATGAGAAATACACAATATTTCATGAAACAATACTGTACATCAACAAACAACTCAAACCATATGCTTAGGTTACTCACAATATAAAAAACTCCAACCTTTAAAGAAAAATATAGATTCAGTCCAATTGTAGGATCTAATCCTGTGTCCACTGAAGTCAATGGAAGTTTTTTCATCGATTTCAATGCTTAAAGGATCGTGCCCTTACTTTGCCTCAAGAGGCACTTTAATTATTATACAAGGCCTAGCCTGAATACTATTACAAAAAAGTCAAACATCAACTCAAGAGTATGTTCCAGCAACTTTCAGGAAATAATGGAGAAATAGGCTATCTATCCATGCACGGAATAAGGCAAAAGCTAATTCATTCAGATTAGGAATAATAATTTTTACTAGTTTCTTCTTCACAACACAAACATTTTAGACTTTTTTAATTAATGGATATATTATATATCATATTATGCTTCACATTTTTCCTACCTCTACTGAGAAAGCTGGCACTGACATGTCATAAAGAACTCCTCATTAATTATTGTTTTCTGTTCTGTAACAAGCACAAGAAACTCATCTGGGTTTAGTAATAGTGTCTACCAAGAAAAAAGCACACACTATCATAAGCTTATAGTTTATAGAGCTCAAGGTACATTAAAATGTAATTCATGAAGTTCACAAATTCTGTTTTAAAATATTTTTCCAAACTAAAAGCTGCAGAAAATTGGTTCTTAAATATTCTACAGAAAATTCTGAAGCATCTAATGGTTTTAAATTACTTATGCTTTCTTCTTAAAAATATTTAAATTAGGTTAGTAGCCCATCCTTTTGAAAAATAATCCAAAAAAGATACACTAGGTTACAAATCTTTTGTCTTAATCAGTGTAACCAAAGGTTTGTCATCAGGGCTGTAATCTTCGTAAGCAATGGGGGTTGCATCATACATTGCAGGTCGGGATTTCTTGCCAAACCTGGAAACAAAAGAAAGGTTTCGTGACAAATGGGAGTATGAACACATTAATGGCAACAACCCACTGAGATATGGTATGCTGTCAGCAACAACCCAAAGGGCCTAGGTAAATCCTAAATTATACTGCAACATGCCAGAAGTCCAGATGCTTACCTATCTGAACTGGAACTTTAAAAATAAATGCATCCACTCATTGTTATTAATTATAATTATTAACAAATAATAACAGTAGTCATAATGATAATGCAATAAACAGATTCCATATCAAAGGAATTCTGCAGGAATTCAGCTGCTGAGTTCAGCAGTACCAGAATCTGAGAAGACTGTAGAAGTCTGTAGAAGTTGAGAGTGAAGCTAACAGACTTTTATTTTAGATTTGTTCATTGTGAAGCCTTCTCTAATAACCTATGTTAAGGTTAGGTCATATATACTGACCAAAACAAAACAAACAGAAAACACACAAATCACAGATAACCACGTCACATTTGCATTTGGAAATGCAACAGTAGTGCAGTGAATCAAATGCCATAGACAAAGCGTTAAAAATTGTAACTTGAAGGCTTTGCTCACCTGACATCCAATTGAGAAGCTTGGTGAAATTATCAGTATCCTGCACACTATTAGCAGTTCTGACAAAACCAACGGCAGGGAAGCTGTTGCAATGCCACATAAACATACTAATCTCGCAAAGGTATCACATGGAACAGAGCACAGAGAACTCCTGTGGCCATACCGTTGAGGTTCCAGTGTTGGCACATCCAGAACTCGCCAAGGTGCCTTTGCACTGCATTGACAATCTATCACTATTCTGATTATTCATTAAGATACAAAATGCATCTTGAATGGGGAAAAATGTATTCTGTGTTCTGACTACAATTACAGGAATTTCAAACAAAAAGAATAACATGAAAAGGAGGCAAAAAAGGGTCAAGTCTGCCTTCCCTGCGGGCCTGGTGCTGAGCAAAATATTAACACAGAAACACAAAGGCTTATTTATGTAGTGATCTAAACAAAGGATTCTTTTTATTCCCTTCTTACGCACCGTATTAATTCAGTATTAACTTCACTTGTGCTCATTGGAAGGTGAGATTTGGAAAAGTCAGATTTTGAGGATAATAAGTATTTAGACCAAAACAAAATTAACTTGATTTTCTTCCCAGATTTTTATGCAACCCCCTGACTGCTCCAACTTAATTCTCTGCTGATTTTAGTGATCTGGAATTGTCGGTAAAGCTAAAATTTTGCTGGAAGCAATAAAACGTTGGAAATCTCATCTTGCAAAGTACTTCAGATGTCAGTAAGGCCACAGTAGATAACATTCCCATGCAGGAATATTTCCTCTCCTCTACAGTTTACTTTAGTATAAACAGGCAATGTTCACTCATCAGCTTCATAAAAGATAAATCTGATTTTCTGTAAATGAGATAAAATTCCAGGAGTCAAATCCGGGAATGAAGTTATTGTATCTTACTAAATCAGAGGTAGCAATGAGTTCTGAATCACCCATTTTCTTCATCATTCTCAAGGGCTTAAAGCAAGTAGAGCTTTTTCAGAGGTATAAACAATAATGAAAATTCTCCAGGGATTTAAGTAAAATTTTGCCTTTTTGACAAGTACAGAGAACACATGGCTTTTTGCACGTGGTAAAACAGCACAAAATCTGTTCTCTTGTGTAGGTCAGGGTTGACATGTGCCCCTAATTAGAAAACGCTGAGGAAAGACCACAGCACATATGCTAGTTGTTTGTGGCCTGGCTGAGCCATCTGACTGGTGACCACATTGCTTTGATCAGGCGGCCCAGAAGCCAACCCCTACTCACAGCACCAAACAGAGCTAACACTCAACTCAGACGTCCTGAGTGGGAAGTTCTAACTTAATGGCTGTGTACGTAGTAGGGTTGCACAAAGATCTTATGTTATTTTACAGTTTAATTGATGAGAAAAGAAAACATAAAGCAATTGCCAATACAGTCTGCAAGATGCAAAGATCAAAGGGGCAATAAATAGTGATAAGAAGAAGATTCCTGCTGCAGTGAATACTGGATCAATTATTAGGCTGCTACTAAAAAGTGAAAAAAGATTCCAATACGACATTATTCATCTAGGAACAAAGATTGTACAGCAGATGGGGAAATCTCAGTCCTGAGATGCACAGATTCTGGAAAAAGACTGGAGGGACGTGGCAGATGTTTAACAGTAGCATACTGCATCAGAAGAACAATTATGAACTTGGATATATAAAGACAGCATATCAGGAGGACTGGGAAGTTCTACGGCCTCTGAGTTTAACATTAATCACTAATGGTAACTTCTAACTTTGGTGACAAAGACTGGAGTTTGGAGCATCCCTAGAAGCAGAATAAAAGCCACCTGTTGCTACTCTTCTCAAAAACATATAATGCATCCACAAATAAAGTTTAATCATGAAAAAGAAAAGAGAGAGATCAGAAGGAAAAAAAAATGCATACCCAGAGGAGGAAGGGATTATTCTTTTCTCCACAGGAGGAGAATAATAAGAAAAATAATTTTCTCTGCCGTGTTCACAAGTGGCACTGTGTGTTCCTTAATATTACTGAACTGTAATCCTACAGTTCCCATGAAATTGAAATGCTGGCAGAGGATAAGAAAATAGATTGTGCTGAAGCTCATCAGATTCAGGAAGCCTCATGTTCTGCAACCTGACACGACAGACAAACACGGGAGCGTGCTCACTGCACAGAACGTGCACAGGGCACGTAGCGGGGAGCAGCTGACCCCGCTGTGACAAGGTGACTTAATCAGACCCTGATGCACCAGGCTTTTCAGCCTCCACTGAAGAGACAGAACAAGAGGTAGCACATGGAAGTAAGAATTAAACAAACTATAAGCTGTGCATGAAGTCTAATGCAAATGGTATCTAAACGCAAGAAAAAATTACAGTAGTGCCATGGCTGTAATCAGATATTTTATGAAGTCAGTGTGGATGCTTTTCTAAAGCGAACGATCCAGTTTCAACAGCAGTTCCTGGTTCCAATTTAATGAAATCTTATGGCTGCATTATCAAGTGGTCAATTATTTTACAACAGCATTCTCAAAATTTAAAAGCTTTAAAAATGAGATGAATATAAATGGAGTATTTATTTAGTCTCTGCATAATGAATACTAAAAACAGCAGCACTTCACTTTGTTAGAAGACTATCTAGTTCTGGTCTGATAATTCTAAGAACGTTTACTAGAAGTATTCCTTGAGCACATTCATTTTCTCTTACCACAAAAGTACACTGATTAGTAAAGATCAAATTATAGAAACGATCAGAAGAAAGACCTGCTAAGAAACTCAAACAAGTAATTTTAAAATAATTTACAGAATATGCACCAGGCGTCCGTGCTCCCTGGACACCTACCGACACTGTCAGAAACCTCACGTTTAAAGAAAATGATCTACTTGCTTTTCCTTAGGCCTACATTTTCCAAAATTGCTAACAAGTTTTGGTATCTAACTGAGAGTGATTTTCAGAAAATGCTGAGAATCTTTTATTTGAAAGTCAGGTCTTTTAATAAAGCAATGCTCAAAATTCAGTCTTGGGTTTTCTAAATATGCAGATTTATGGGTTTATACAAAAAGAACAATGAAAGTTGTAATCCTTTTCTTGGATTGAAATGACCAAAGCAGTATTTTGTGTCTTCCTGAAACCAAAATGGACATACTAGCCTTCACACAAAATCTCTTTGAATTAACTGACTTGGCAGCTCTGTCTTGGCTTTTTTATGATGCATCCATTTTCTGAGAGGCAGAGAAGAATTACTTGGAATAAAGATACTTATTTTCATTTGCATTTTGTAGGAACTCCTTTCCCAAGATACAGAAAGCCTTTATTGACAAGTTCCAATAATGTGATTTTTAACTGCTTAATTTAGATCTGAAAAAAATCATCATGAATACATCCCAGTTTAAAGACTTCTTTGGATGTTATTTAACCCTGATGCAAATTTGTTTCTCTAAACTTTTGCCTTTTGTAATAAATCATATCATAGAATGGCCTGGGTTGAAAAGGACCACAATGATTGAGTTTCAACCCCCCTGCTATGTGCAGGGTAGCCAACCACCAGCTCAGGCTGCCCAGAGCCACATCCAGCCTAGCCTTGAATGCCTGCAGGGATGGGGCATCCACAGCCTCCTTGGGCAACCTGTTCCAGTGTGTCACCACACTCTGAGAGAAAAACTTCATCGTAATATGCAACCTAAACCTCCCCTGTCTCAGTTAAAGACCATTCCCCCTTGTCCTATCACTATCCACCCATGTAAACAGCCATTCCCCTTCCTGTTTATATGCTCCTTTCAAGTACTGGAAGGCCACAATGAGGTCTCCCTGGAGCCTTCTCTTCTCCAAGCTAAACAAGCCCAGTTCCCTCAGCCTTTCCTCATAAATCATAATAAGCAGAGATTCATTCTGAGTAATCCAGAGATTAGCAAAAAGACCTGAAATTGCACAATTTCCAAGATGTAAATGGCTTCATACAGGAAATTTCCATTGTGAACATTTCCATTACCAGCCAGTGAGACTCCAGAAAGCAGAGGAAATTCAGATTCAAAAGATCCTGCCTTGCTGTACACTTTCCCTTAGGTACCCTCGGATAGAAAGCTGCCAAATTTGCTTTGAGAAGTAAATAAGGAAACCCAGGTGTTTCACAGTGCTCCTCAGGAGACCATTCCCAGTCTTTGGGGAAGTGCAACATACCAGCTTAGGAGTAGTAAGTGAACAGGAATGACACATTCACCACTGCTGCACATGTAAGACAAAAGGTGTCTGATATGAAAGATTAACAGTTTTGCATCTTGTTCTCCACCCTTGGAGATGTACAGTACATAACAGGAGATTCACAAGGCCAATGAATAAAAAGCTATAAAGCATTTCATGGGCCATAAAGCAACTCCCTCCTCTGCCAATGCATGACTGAAAGAAAAAAGCAGTTCTCAGGATGTGTGTGCCGTGGAGATGCTGAGCTCTCAGCAGAAGAAATGTAAGGCTGAGAGGCAAAAGAGACTTCAAGGGAGGACTTAAAAGAACACTGATATTATTTGGATTACTATGTTATGTAAACTATAGACAACTTTCTTTTTAAAGCATTTACTGGTTAATATAATTCGACAATGAACAAATGTTTTAATGTAAATGTAGTTGGAACACTTTAAAGAGCTACTGCTCAAAGCTGCAGTATGATTAAGTGACCCTGTGGGAACTCCTCATCCATTTCAAATTGGTTGGAGAACTTCAGTACTGGTACAAAATAACCTTTTTTATTTGCACTGAAACAGAACCGGAGCACTTAGAAAATGAATTACCAGAAATCACCACCCAGTATGCACACATTTCTCCATGTCGATGCACAGGAACATCTCTCCTTCCATTCTTTTAGAAGTAGTTTAATGGTAACATAATTGTTGTTGGAATTCAAAGTGATCTTGACAAAAAGAAATAAGAAAAAGAAACAGCAAAAAATGGAAGTTCTACCCTATTAAGAGAGATGTCAGATACATAAAAAACAACACTGGCTAGGAAGCAGTATGGCTCAAAGGATGCTGGGGGTGAGGGAAGAGTCTAAGACATCACAAAGTTATATCATCCGTTACTGGTGCAATGCCAACTAAAAGAAAAAGGTTTCACTTTCAAATGTATGAAAAGAACTGACATAAATAAGATACAGGACGTGATTTCTCAGTTCTTTTGGTACAGGCAAAGCTTCGGCTGGATAAATATTTCCAGTTTGAGGGACCACCCTTCAAAAAAGAGAAAAACAATCTGGAACGTGTCACAGGGAGCCAGTAAAGAGGCTGCCATGATCCAGGAGGAAATACTGAAAGAATGGGTTGGCTTACTCTAGGGAAGAAAATAATAGCTGTGCTTCTACTGAGGAAGGAAGGGAAGGATGGAGACCTGATGTACATAAGTACTATAAAGGGAATGGTGATACGTTACTGTCCACGATGACCTGAAAAGCAGTAAGAAGTGGCCTAATGCCAAAGAAAATCTAGGTTGGATTTTAGGAAAGCACTTTCTAACTCAATTCAACTACTTTGGAGGTTTTAAAAGACAATTATTAAATTAAAATAAATAATTATTAAAATAAAATTAATTAATAATGACTCAAATAAAATTAAATAATTTTAATTAAAACATTAAAAATAATTAATTATTAAATTAAAATAATTAATGCAACATCAATACAATGGCTTGCACTTGAGCTCTTGAACTCCTTCCAGTCTGGCTTTTGTATTATTCCAACACCCACTGCCCTGGGTGCCATCACTCCACTAAAAGGAAATGTCAAGAGATTACTATCTCGAGGAAAGCAAGTAAGAAAGATCCTCGGTGTAAGGCAAATAGAGGCACAGAAAATGAGTGATTTGAAGAGTCCAACTGAACAGTATCGTAAATTAGTCACAGAATCAACAATTGGCTTTGCTATCTCATCAAATTACTTGCATGTATCAGTTAGAGAGTATTTTTATCCTAAACAGATCTTACAGGCTAAGGACTGCATCTGTCCCTCTTCACTAGTCGCACCAAATAAACTCAGAGTAACTCCTGCTGCCTTCAAGGAGTTGTGCTCGGTTACCATACTTCAGCTGAGAACAGAACAGGGATCAGAAAGAACAAGGAGCAATGCCAGTGATCCAGTCTCCTCACAGTGAAGCAGCCCATTCTCTGCCAGCAGCAGTTAGATGCAACACGCAGGGACTGAAATTACATATCACAACAGATTTCTTTTAAATTACCATCCCCAGAACAAACCTGGCATGTCGGATAGAAGCAATTGCATTACTGAATTCACTGTCGATGCTTCTGCAATTGTAAAACTCTTCATAGGCTGGCCTGGAAGAGCCTTGGTATTCGATACGGCTGATGCGACATATTCCCACAATTAGAATAATCAGCATCAGGACGAATGCTACACAGAGTGCCCCAATTATGATGTAAAGGGAGTGACGAGGCATATTTGTTAGGCTCTCTGCCATGTGCCCGGACTTCCACTGCAGATCTGCCAATAAGAAATAGAAGGTATAATTAGTATTTTGTAGTACGAAACAGTACCATATAACCTTCCTGCTGAATGGAATTGTTTTATTATATCCACTTTCAGTATTCTTCTGGAGACTTTTGAGGCCAGGAATACGTAATTTGAAACTTTGCAGGCTCTGCTATGGATATCTCAGCATGCCTGAGGTGCAGCAAATTCAAACAGCACTACTTGATCCTTCAGTCATCTTTTTTGTACCTTTTTAATGATCATAAGTAATCATTTCTCTAGTTTGATCTCCTGTTTAACCCAAATCACAGAACACCACCTAGTTATTCTCACATTATGCTTTACTAAACTACATGCTCTATGAAGGCAGGGAGGTTTTTTACGTAAAAGCTTCCAGTGCTCCATAGATTTTCTGTGCAATTTTTTCCAATAAATTAGTGAATGCTTCTACTAGAATATAATTTAATGCATATTAAACATGTTTGGTTTTATTTTCAAATCCAGGGCTTTGTTGTGTCTGTACCAAAATGCAGACACTTTCAGCCCCAGACTGTTCTCCCAAAACCCTCAAATGCACTTTTCTTGCCTTAATTTTTCTTTCTGTTATTACTATCCAAATTTACTATGTTTTAAATAGCAAGAAAAAACCATTTAAAGTCTTTTTCAAATCCTGAACAGCTTGATAATTTTCACTTTTATTTTATTTTCACTTTTCCATTTATGAAATTTTCAATTTCATAATTTGGAATTAGAGTTAGGTGATCTCCCAGTACAGATCAGTATTCTTGTTAGTTTGCAAGAGTATATTCTCTGACAAAAAAAATTCTACAGCCTAAGTAGATAAGACTTTTTGTCAGTGCACAGACTAGTACAAAAAGCAGGCAGCTCTAGCATCACGCCTCGTACATTTTCTACCTTCAGCCCCATTATTATGACAGCTGTATCAGGGTAAACAATCGTCCCCTCTCATGTACAGAGAAAGCAGAAGTCACTCGAGGAAAAAAAGACTGCCTCTTCAAGAGAGATACAGAGATGACAATACAGGTCTGGGAGTTCTCTCTTACATGTAGGCATGACACTTTGCTCAAGAAACTTATTATCTCTTGCACTAACATCTTCCATCACCATTCTGCCAAAGACCTTGTGTTTAAGGTTCACTCTTAGAATGGCATATGTTCAGACTTGAAAGATTTTGGCTTTGGAACATATCTGGACATGAGTATATTTGGAACCTTCCATTTAAAATGCCTGTACTGAAGAAAAACTATTCCTCTTTTATGAGATGTATAGTGCCCTGCAAAGCACAGGAAGGCAGATATGCATTCCTATCAAGAACCAGCATTTCAAGGACAAAAGGACACTTCACGAGCACTGAGCACACTATAGTCTTCTCTCAAGTGTAAGTTCCCTGAAAGATCTCAAAGCAGAAATTATAGTAAAGTTAATCTGGAAGAGGCTTTTTGTATTTATATATCCCAAACCTTTTTCTACAAATAATGCCCAAACTATTGTCTGTCAATGCCAAGCAAATTATCCATCAGTTGCTTATGTCCTCACACTCTTATTAACTTCAGATTTCTTATTAGCCTGTACTTCCCTCTAGGGTTCATTTTTGGCAGTCCTTTAAGGCTACGGTCTCATAAATTATTTCAGACCTGGAATGGACTTGAATCACTCTATCTACAGAAATCTGACATACTTCACACATTATTTCTAGAAGGTGACTGTTCCTTTTTTAAATGGACTTCTGCTTTACACTGTTTGGGAAACTCCCTTTACTTAATGACGAATGCAGTCTGGGAACGGGGCTGTCAAGGATGTGCTTTGAGAATGTTAGCATATTCCTAGCAGTCGCCTCTCAAAGATATTGATGAT
The DNA here is from genome assembly GCF_016699485.2 of Gallus gallus. Classification (NCBI taxonomy): domain Eukaryota; kingdom Metazoa; phylum Chordata; class Aves; order Galliformes; family Phasianidae; genus Gallus; species Gallus gallus. Next base: position 9,614,126 of record NC_052540.1, read on the forward strand.
GGTTAAGTGATCTGAACCCCTGAGTTACAATCACAAGTTTAGCAGCATCTGTAGATAGAATCTGCATTTATCACAGAAATACAGGGTAACAAACAGGCAGTGGGGAAAAAAAAATCTATTTTAGAGGCAAGTAGGGGGAAAGTCTGAAAGATTAGCACATGGGATTCAACAGGGCACAGTTTGAAGAAATGGATGCTTTTCGTATATAATAGTAAAGGGCTGTCCTGAAGCACCCCAAGCCTGTACTTTCTCGGACTTCGTGTCGGCAAATTTGCTCTGTGTTTATGGGACTGCTTGTTACTGTTGTTTTTTTTTTTAATCTTCCTCAGAGATCAGTGAAGTTTTGATCTGCCTGAATCATTCAGGGATTTAATGTTTCTGAAGTGCTGTTACTGCGATTTGCTTGGGCAGGCAATGAGGAGCAAGTGCAGCTGTGCTCTGTGCAGTTTGGGATAGGTTTCTATTTTTGTCCTGCAGCACATTCATCACACATGGTGGTTTCTGTCAGGTTGTCAGACTAAGCCAAAATCAGATCTCATGTGAGCAGATATATGGCAAGACAGTCCTGCTTTGGACTCTGTGTCTTCCGTCTCTGTATGATAAGTATGAGAGATATTTCTTCCCTTCTTCTTCAGCAGATAAAAATACAAAGATTAACAGCTTATACTCCAAAGATTAGAAAGAACATGACAGGTCAGAATGACAGTATTTCTGTCAATTGTCATAGTACGATTAATTAATTAAGAATTAGATTTCAATGAGCACCACACAGTCTGCACTACAAATACATTTTAGTGTTAGTTCTCAAGTAACCATCAGGCTTGGCTTACCTTGATAACTACATTGATAATTACAGCAGTGGCAAAGGTTATGATATTAACTATATAACCAGCAGGCATTAGAGAATCCACCAGAGGCACTTTGTAACCATTTTCACACTGAATGCCCCATTAACTTTTTAGGCAAATACAGTTCATCTTGAAAGAAAAATCTCTTATTTATAATTAAGACCAATTTAATCCTATTTAATTGCAATTGCTAACACTGGTAAAGAACCATAAGGTGTTCTCATAAATATCACAGTTCATCTAGGTGAATTACATTTCTCTTCACTGTTTGTTTTTTTGTTGTTGTTGTTATTGCTGTATATACAGAGCTTGAAAACTGAAGAATGCCACCTGACAGAAGGATAACCCTGAAATCCTGCTGGGGTAGTGACCTCAAGCTGGTAAAACAGATAGCTAGTAAAATAAAATGGGGAACTAACAGTAATTGGAGAAATTTTCAACAAGCTAAGTACAATCAGCCTCCTTCACAGCCAGTAACAGAAAGTCACAGAAGATAAAATGTGCTGTATTTAGTCAAATGACTCCCTAAGAGCAGTCCATCTTGTCTTTTTCCAGTGCTCAGAGGGATGGTCGGATAGAGAGGAAGCCAGTGTACAGTGTATAAATCTAATTTCCAATACACTATTATCCATAAAATGCTGAAGCAATATAATAACATGACAAGGGGCTATGGGGAGACCAGCAGAAGCAGATACACCAAAAGATTCAACCTTTAGAGCTGAATAGAAATTCCTTGCACCATTGACTCAGCTCCAGCAAGCCCAGATGTGCTATATCTGTTTATAAAGGAGCTGGGTATGGACGTTTTATTTCTAGACATGACCAGACTGGGATCAGATCAGACAGATAACTCTTAGCTCTGAGCACAAAGAACTTCCCACAGGTACATAATTCTGTAGAAAAACCTGCAGATCAAAATGCTTTTAAATCCTTCTGCAAAGTGATTTCTTCTAAACTCAGTCCCTCTCTATTTGCATGATCCTCTATATAGCTGTTAAAATCCAGGGAGTTTAGGAAAGCTTCCACACGCAGCTTTGTGTATTAGCCATTGTACTGATTAGAGAGGCTGCGCATCCATACCTACATCTTGCTGTTGTGAAGCATCATAGGGCCCTATAACAACACAGCATTTTCATTTGATGTTGGGTAAAAGAAACTTTACTAGCAAGGGAAACTGACATTTGTTGATGTTAAGCTTATAAACTAGTGGTAGACTGCATTTTTAATATCTCTACACTACTATTCCATATATAAACTCCAGTATCTGGTTTGTTTGGAAAAAAATATATATATATCCACAGTAATTTCAGCCTCTTCAATTGAAAGCAATTACCACGAAAAATACAATATGATTTATTCTCCAAATATTGAGGTGGGAAGAAAAGGACCAATATTTCTGGTTAAAAATCAGGCTTGCAGTGTTATCAATGCCAATTAACACTCAGATAATTTCCTGCCTCCTGTCACAGCAGTCACAAGATAAAAGAACAGATCAGTGATGTCAGTGAAAGACTTGCAACAGTAGTAACTACATGCTGTTGCTTCTTCCCATCATGTAATCTTACACAGTTCACAAGCATGTAATGAACAGAACTTTCAAGTTCTTGAGCAGCAGATGAGGCCACTGCCGTTCACATATAACCAGATGCTACATGTAGAGAAATATGCACTAAGCAGAGACAATCTCCTCACTCAAGAGAATGATGTTTCAAGTATAGTTTTATCCACTTGCAGACTTACAAATCAGATCAGAAAGAATTGATGTTGACCACTCACAGATGTAAGCTTGAACCTCAGCTGTCTTATTTAGTTATTAGAGGTATATGTCCCTTCCAGGGGGATGCAGGAGTAATTGAGCAGCTGGGGGCTGAAAAGGCTCCTTCCACTCTCTGTTCTGCTTTCTCCCCATTTTCCCACATTTACACTATGTATCTGAGGTGGAAAGCACCAAACTCTTAGTGACCCTAGGGCATGACAGCCAAAGGGCTCCAGAGCAAACATCCCTGATTTCATACAGCTCATCTGCAAGGCTCAGAAGCATGCAGCCCTCCCCCTTTTCCCTTAGTTATTCATTCCATGTTGTAACAGAAATGTAATTGTTACTATGCCCAGGCACTCCATGAAATATGTCTACAGGATGCTTATTGCTTTCTCCAAGAACTAAGCTCATCTGTCAGCCCACTACTTAGTAGCTAACAAAGACAGAATTGCACTGCCTTGCTCATTAACTCAGTGACACCTGAGACATGCATGTCAAGAACCCGTCAGTAAAAGCTCATCTGATCACCGTGTAGCACCAGCAATACAGTCAGCAATGCAGTCAGCTGTCAGTACAGCCAGCACGCAGCACTGTGTTCCCAACACCGTGCTGGGTGGTAACATTTTGGCTTAAAGTAGGGACTACCCCTGAGAATAGAAATAAACTTAAAAAGCAGTTGGTATATTTAAGCAATGTTTTAGTAAAAAATGAAGCTTGATTTTGTCCTTGTGGAAATTATATATAGAAAACATTTTTTATTTCAGCCTTTGTGTAGGCATTGTCTCATGAATGCACAATAGGAATTTTCTGAGTGCTGATTCCCTTCTGTTCAATTTTTTTTTTAACTTATTGCATATCTCTGCAATGTTAGCTGTGTAAAATGTTAGAGGTGTAAATAACACCTGTGTAATATCTTGAAGGGATCCATGGCCATGGCATCCGAGCATTCAAGAACAGCTAAACTTGAGTAGAGAAGACATCTGTAGCCCAAGAATGAGACATCAGTGAAATATAAAGTAGCCCTCTGTGCAGCAGGAATAAAGACTAATTTCTGTATTAAATATTGCACAGTTGGGCTTCATATTTCCCTCCTCTCATGTACTCTCTACTGCTTAATAAGTGCAAGCTTGCACTAAAGCTTTCCTCTAAGGGGGATCACAATGGAGCTTTTACCAAACCTTCCCTAAGTCTTACTAAATGTTCAGAAATACTTTGTCAGGGAGACCTTTACCTTCCCAACAAATCTGGTGGAAATTACTCCTAAAAAAAGTGGTAACAGCATGTGCACACCAGTCAGCATAATTACACAGTCCTGGTGTCCTGAGGGAAGCAAGTTCAAAATAGTTCTGTGGAAACATTTCTAGAACTGCAGGTGCTCAGAAGTCAGCACCAGTCTGCTAATACTGTGCACGTAGCTCTTTACGCAAGGTGAGTACAAAAATAAGCTCTGAAGCATACGTGCAATTAAGAGACGAACTGCTTAGTGCCCAACTGTGAGGTAGCATCTTTGGCAATCTGGTCCAACACATCACCAGGCGAGGTGCCAGAAATACAGTTCTCCAACTTTCACAGCCAGTTTTGAAATGCTATGGCCTTATCTTCATCCAGATCATCCTCATGCTTCATCCCTATTGTCCAAATCTAGTTCAGCATTCAACAGAATTTTGATAATTTACAGATGATTCAGATTATTTGTAGAGACAGATATTTGGAGGTAAATGTAAATTTCTGTAGTGTAAGCCAGTATCATTTTTGGAAGCTTTCAAGACAGTTAAGCACATATACACACACACACATATACATACATACATATATATATATAAAAGCCAGCTATTTAAAGGTTTTACAAAACTTACGTATTTCGCAGTTTGCACCAACCCACCCGTGTGGACAGTGACAAGTGTAACCACCGGGCTGATCTATGCAAGTTCCAGCATGGTGACATGGGTTGCTGTCACAGTCATTAATGTCAATTTCACATTCTTCACCTTGTATCAGGAAGGAAAAAAAAAAAGAAAACAATTAAAAAAAAAAAAAAAACTTCTATATAGCAGCCGTCTCATACATCAGACATGTCATCAATGTCATTTGATTTTTGTCTGATGGCTTAATACCTTATAGCTCAAAATCATCTCTGTTCTCAGAGTGGGTCCAGAGGAGGGCCACAAAGATGCTCAGAGGGCTGGAGCACCTCTCTTATACAGGCAGGCTGAGGGAGTTGGATGCCCCCTCCCTGGAGGCATTCAAGGCCAGGCTGGATGGGTCTTTGAGCAACCTGGTCTAGCTGGACGTGTTCCTGCCTATCGCAGGGGGTTGGAACCACATGATCTTAAAGGTCCCTTCCAACCCAAACCACTTCACGAATCTATGATTGTTCACAATCTGCAGAAGAGAATGCTCTGAGAAGACCTCCTCGTGGCCTCCCACTACTTGAATGGAGCTTACAAGCAGGAAGGGCACTGACTTTTTTCTTACACAGGCTGATAGTGACAGGAGAAAGGGGTGTGGCTTTAAATTAAAAGAGAGGCACTTTAGATGTTAGGAAGAAATTTTTTACTCAGAGGGCGGCAAGGCCCTGGCACTGCTGCCCAGACAGCTGTGGGTGCCCCATCCCTGGACGTGTTTAAGGCCAGGCTGGATGGGGCCATGGGCAGTCTGATCTGGTGTGGGGCAACCAGCCCACAGCTGGGAGGTTGGAACTGGGTGATCTTTGAAGTTCCTTCCAACCCAAACCATTCTATGATTCTATGAACATCAAAAATATTCCATAAGTCCTTCAAGAAGTAAAACTTACAGAGCCCCTAGAAAGGAAATATCCTTGTTCAACCAGGTGAGAACAAAGCTTAATGGCTAAGTGACTTGACTTACCTCACTCAGAGTATCTCTATGCTTGCTTTAAATATAAATTCTTTCTAAAGCAAATGCAATATAACAAATTGCCATATATATCCTTATAATATAGGCAATAAGTGACTCTGAGAAACAGTCACTGTGCAACAGCAAGCATAGAACAAAAAGTACTATTTGATCTACAAAAGGCTATGAATAGGTTCATCTATTAGTATCACTTCGTTGCTACCTTATATGACTAACAGAGTATCAAGTTCTAGAATATCTTACAGCAGATTATTTTGATTACACCAATTATATCAGTTTAAATATAAGGCCAAAGGATTAAATGGGCTGCTTACCATTACTCTGAAAGTACCAACTGATCTGTAACAAGCACTTTAGGGCTTTCAACAATTGTATATTCAGGTAATCGAAAGAGTGGTTTCTTCAGTTCACAGTAATTAATGGGTCAAAGTTACAACATCTTCCAGTTTCAACAGGGTCCAATTAGTACATTGGCTTACCTGTAATTCCTCAAAATACTGTTTTTTAAAATGCAATGTAGTCTTAAGCAGAAATCTCAGAAGGTACACTAGACAGACATTTGCCTTGTGAATTCCCTTCAACAGCATACTTTTTTTGCTACAAAACTTTTTAATTTGAAAGCAGTTGCAAGAAATATCAATAAATTTTTATTCCCACTAGACTGACTACAATTCACCAACATCCAAATTAATTAATGTTCTTCAAGAGATGCTGTCTTATTTGGTGTTTGTCTTCTTTTTGGACACGGTAAACACTGACATCTAAACATCCTGTGTAAGGTACAAATTACTTGCCTGCATATCCAGGTGCACAAATACATGTGGCATTCAGCCCTTCACTGTCACAGGTGCCACCATTCTGACAGTTGATGTTAACACAGGGATCTTTGTATAACTCACAGAGACTTCCTGAAAAGGAATAATTAGTAACTGCCGTTAACATTATGCACATTGACAGTCTGGAATCAGAACAGGTGGGAACTTCATCTGGAAGAGTGCAATGATGTGCAACTTCCAAGCCTGCTGTAAGACTGCATCCATACATTCTGTGGTGGTGAAGCTTTAATACATGTGCTTTCCCACTGCCCTTGCGACCCCCAAGGGAGGTAGGGCAATTTCTGCTAACAAGACCTGCAGGAGTTTCTACAAAAAACAATGACATAGTGATGCATAATCTGATCAGCTATTCTTCAATAAAATTTAAACAATAATCATCTTCAGTAATAACTGAACATAAAAATGTAATTATATACATAAGCATTCCGATGCCTCTCATTGACTTTCGCAGGAAACGGAGGAGCACAGCTGAGGCAATTAAGAGGATAGATTAATTTATTCAAATGCATAGCTATAAGTAAACACTTGAGTTAGTCAGCTTCTACTTCTGCAGTGAAGCAGAGGAGGCCAGCAGGGCCAGGAGCTACCAGGAGCCTGCCCAGGGGAAGGCGGGGGGGGACTGTGGACAGGGAAAGGTGTTAGTAAAGTTGAAGCCCACGTAATAGCCCACATAATATCTGGAGTCAGTTACCTCTGCTCTGTTCATTAATTACATACATTAAGTATGGAAAGAAGAAAGCTCAGTAATCAGCAAAAGCTGCTCAGAGGACCAGGTCCAATGCTTTCATTTGAAGCAAAATGCACTGAACGCACAGAGCTCTCACTTGCATGTACAGATTGGTGGAAAGCAGAAGATGAAGTCATAAAGTTATGGTTAAGTGCCCTTTAAATTGTTATGAAAAGCTGAGGGTCATCTCCTCACTAAGCCTCTAAAGTGATGAAGAACAGAGCAATCACCAGCACGGAATGAATATTTAGCCTCAAAAAGCTGTTAAATGAGCGTTACTTATCAACACAGATAAAGGCTGATACTCTTAATGAGAAAAAATGCTGGGGTAATGTTCCTTAAAACATAATCATTCCGTGTTTATATATATATATATATAATAGAAATAATACATAAGTTCAAAGCATTCTCACAGCATGACTCCAAACAGAATACACAAAACAAAGCAGCTGTAGCCTTCCACAGAGGGATGGATGTATCACAGGGAGCTGCTAAGTGCTACACTGTCTAAAGCTGAAATCTAGTGTAAGATAGAAGGTTTTGTACAGTAAAGCACATACTTTCCTGCTCTATATATAAATCATTTGTGAAACACTGAAGACAGATTCCATTCAAGTATACCCAGGACCAGATGTGCTTAACATGGTAAAGCAGTCACAGAACTACTGCTGTCTCTGGGCTTCACAGTCTTCTAAATGAACAGCCAAAAGAAAAAAACCTTCCCTTTTTATTCCTTTGTGCTAATCTGTTTTGAATACTAATATTTTGTCACTGTGTTTTTAACTCACTTCACTAGGAAAATCCAAAATAAGATTTGGAAAGCTCTCCATGTAATGGCTCCCAAGAATAGCTGATGAAATAATTTTATTATGTTTTCTTTGAAAACCCCTTCGCTTTCTAACTCAACTTAAAAACAATAGGAAAGAAGCACCCTTCAGAAGAACAGATTCCACTTGTCGCCATGCAGGAGCATACATTTCTCAGTGAGTAACTACACAAGCTAGCCACCTCTGCACTACTCCGAACTACTCATGGGATCAGGATTTACACCAGAGCTTGCTGCTATTTATTTTACATGTGGGATTTATTTCTGCTCAATGGAGGATTCGGTATATCAGTTTTTAACCAATCCTATAATAAAAATAATACATGGAACATTCAAAAAACAAGAGACAAGAGCCATTTTACCTTCATATTCAGCAAGACACAAGCACTTGTAGCCATTTTCGAGGTCTCTGCAGGTGGCCCCATTCTGGCAGGGTGTAGAAAGGCATTCATTGTATTCTTCCTCACAGTAAAGGCCGTGGTAACCTAAATCACACAGAAAGGAAATAAAGACTAAAAATGAAACACTTCCCAGTCCAAATTAATAATTACACTTTGATAGATTGTGGGCAGGTGCGTGCTAGTTGAAATACACTGTGCAGACAGATACACGTTGAGACATTAATTTAAGGACATCTGCTCCATAGGTAAAATGACAAAAAAGAAATCCAGGAATCCGAGACAACCCAGCCACTCTCCGTGTGATAAAGCACAGCGAGGCGGCAGGCACTGAGGCAGCTGGCCAAGGCCACTATGAGCAATGCAAATGGCTGCACTCAGACGACAAAATGGAATAATCTATTAGCTACACGTTTGAGTTTTGTTGAATCCTTGCCACAAAGAAACTTTTCATCAAAGAGGAGATAACTGTAAAGCAGTAGTTAGAATGATAATATATTTTAACTTTAATACTGTACAATGTCAAAACATTTCAGAAGCATTAAGGTATTTTATTTATATGGTATTCCCAAGTATAGCAGGGAGGTATTATGGTCTGGCTATTCAGACAAAGAAAATTGGAGCACAGAAGAGTTTTGAGGCCTGTTAAGGGCCACTCCCTTTTACCATAAAATAAGAAAAAGGGAGTGAATCTGCTTGAAATATATACGATCATCGGTCTTCACAGTAGTCGAAAAGTCTTCCTAGACAATATTTCTAGGAAATAAACTGGTCACAATGCTCAGTAAGCATAAATAATGCGATTAAATGCAACATAAACATTGCTTCCTCCCTGGTAAACAGGTGTGTCTGACCAATGACAAAAGGCAATCTGCTAAACTGTCTCTAAGCAGTTATTTCCCACTTGTTTGGAATTCAGGGAGTGCTTCATAATTAGCCAAATAACCTTTAGGGGAAGGTTCAGAATTTAAGAGCACAAACAAAATATGTTCTTTCTTGAAAGTACAATGACAAATAGTACAAAGATTTGTACTAAAACATGCATTTTTCATAATGCTTATATCCTTTCTGGAAATTATGGCAAACACCAAGTTAAAAGAATTTTGCATTTTCTCTCTTCAGCTGCTCACTATGTTCTGCTACCAACTTCGTGCCACAGTACCACACAGCCTGCCTGCACACTGGTCAGGAGGTTAACATCAACTGAATTGACTGGATAATGAAGACAAACAATTGCCTTCCATGTTTTCTTAAATAATTTGGCTTTGTGAAAACATAGCACCATCTCTTCTTTCCTCACCTATGGGAAAAGTGAGGATAGGCATTCTAGCCCAACAGCAGAAGCAGCTGTTAAACATTTAACCCTCTTCCCTCATCACAGCCAGTATTTCTCTCTTGACCTCTTGTTACTGTGATGCAATACCACGAATACGTACTTGTAATCTGTAATACAATGCTGTGCGTTGTAATAGGTTTTATATGGTTTTTATAAAAGCACAAGATAGATACACACATTGTGATTTTGCACAAAACTGTGTTTTTATATTAAGTAGCCAGACTAGTAGCTTACTAAGAAACATTCCAGAACCATTTTCTCAAAAGCTAGGAGAAGATGCATCTCTGCCATGTGCAGCCCCCCCAGCCCTCACCCACAGCACTGCACCTGCTGGCACCGAATCTCCTCCCGCAGCTCCTCAGAAGGGCTTCTCTTCACACTTGCTTTAAAACTGCACTGGTGTATGAACCATGTATGGTACTGGATGTGGACATATGTCTTCAAGATTATTCAAACTAATAATTGTGGGGTTTTTTTAATTAAAGAATTGAGATGGAATTGGGGGAATATTTCAGAAATAAATATTTCAGAGTAACAGATTATAGCACAGTTGCTTCCTTTGTAGCACGAAGATTAAACTCACAAGCAGTGCCAAATACAGCTATATGCCTACCATCTTGTGTATAACATTTCTATGGACATGTTCAGAAATGAATGCCACGTACATTAACAACACTACTCTATCTGCTGCATCCTGAGCAGGAGAAAACACATTTGTCATTGCGGCTTTAAAAAGGGCACCTAAAAAGATTAAATTCTTTTTCCAGGTCACTACAGAGTGAATATACTTTCAGTTTCATGCACATCAGCAGAATCTACCATTGACAGTTTCACTTTGATCTAACTCTTCAGAGTTAGGGAAAGGGACAGTGAACCTAAAAGGTAAAATAAAATAAAGATGTCCCTGCATTACCTCTTCTCCTTCTACACAACTGTCCTTTGCTATCCATCTTCACAAGGGCAGCAACAGATCAGCTGCCACTCTCACTTGGATTCCCAAATCCTTCCTGCTGTAGCAACAGGGAGGCATGGGCTACAGACAACGACCTGTGCTGAGGTGCTTTTCAACAGGGCTGTGTTAAAAATTGCAAAGGGAAAGAACATGAAAGGGAACACAAGATCTGTATGAAGCAGGCTGATGAGAAGCCATGGGCTTTGTCAGAGCCTTCAAGAACAAGTTGATGGGGCAAAAGATACAGCAGTGTTTGCCAACCTCCTGAGAATATCTGCTCTAACAGGTTAACAAAAGGGAGAGAGAGATGCTTCCTCTCTCTTCGTAAGTCGATAAAGAACAAGGCTGAAAGCTTTTGAAGGTCTCTCAGGCACTGGCTCCTTGGCAGCAATTCCCTGTGCTTATCCACACTTAACACTTTAGCAAATTAAGACAGTAGGACAAAACCCATCTTTATCGGGAAGGCCAAATGAGATAAAAAGCAACAGAGAACTCTAATTCACAAGGAAAATCAGCTCATACACAGCTCCTCACTAACTTAGTTGTATATTATGTGGTCAAGAAATAAACGTGTTCATTTAAAATCTAACTCTGAAATGCTGACTTTTTTTTCCTTCCCAATTTGGAAATGAGAATATACAAAAGCATCAGTCAGCTTTCCAAGTTAATTTATACAAATTAGCTTTTCTGTACAAGCTAGTACATGGTGTAGGTTATCCATAACTATGCTCATGAGAGTCAACACACACAAAAATCAGTAGCAAATGCCTGGTTGTGAGTGTTCTGCAAATCGTGATATGCAAGATATACAAGTATAATAGCTATCATTTCTCATTCATCATGTGTTTTTGGCCAGTGTACCAATCCGGAAACCAAACTGCCTACTAAGCAAGGGAACTTTCACAGGCCGTGGTTTAATTGTAACTGTTTAAAATTCCTCTCTTGTTTAATTTTTGAGGCAAGAGTAACAAAAATGAAAATCCAAATGACACTGTATACCTTCTGGTAGAAACTGCATAAAGGAAGGATGGCATTCAAGTTGAAAATAGAAGCAAAATTCTGCAGTGCTTTGCTTTTACAATAAGAAATTACATCCTCTGTCAAATACCTCATAAAAAGAACATGGCATCATGGACTGAACACACAAACAGTGTGTTCTTTTTTAAACAGTGGGTTTCAGAGATAATGTATAACCAATATAGAAGGGAGTTCTAAAATGTTAATTACTAAACTTACTACTAATATATCTGTATTATGTGCATTCATTCTGTGGCATATTTGAAAGTGAGAGATTCCCACACAAAAAAAAGTCTTGGAGCTAGGCATACTGACATAGAGAGCCTGCAAACCAGAGAGCCTCCAAACTCACAAAGCAGATATCATTTCTTTCCCACTAATGTATGGTAATGTCTCTCTGTAGTTCAGAATGTTTATTATTAACCTTTGGTAACGCTACCAAGCTGCACACATTTTATTCAACAACATCATAAGTACTGTAACAGACTGTCAAAGTCTTCCCTGTTTTTCCCAAACCAGGAGACACTGAGTGTTGCTTCCAGGGGTGCCACTGGAGGGCCCTCGGACAACAACTGACACTCTGCAAATCCGATCCCTTTTTATACTAGACATTTGGAAGACGGTTTTTACACTAACTGGGAAGGCAAGACTGCTGATGATTTTTTGTATTGCTTCTACATGGCTAAAATACCTCTTTTGTGTTTCAATTCCTACAATTCTTTTCAGAACTTTCCAGACCATATCTAGCATAGATATTTTTCTTAAATGCTCTTCAAAGTTCTTTGGCTGTTTATTTTTTTCAGTCAACTATGGTTCCAGTCATACATTTAAAACCACTTAAGGATCAAATCCTATTGGTATATACTGATCACTTTCAGTGTCGTGCAGAGTTAGGCAACTCTGCATCTCAATAGTTTTGCCTTCCTCCAGAGATTTTTGTTCACTGTGTCCTAATGCCTTATACCACACAATAGCTAGAAAAACAGCACTTTCCTGTTCAGAAAATAAACAGGCTAACAGAACACAGACTAGCCAGTCAAGGAACAGGTTGATACTATCAAGCAACTCTCATATCCCTGCCTCTTGAGTGTGTCCATCTCCCCCTCCCCCCCTCAGCCATCTACACATTTCTGTAATTATTTAGAACTTCAATGTTTTTTTCTCTTGTTCACAGCCTCTATTTAGCAATCATTTTTTTTCCAATTGTACTTTGTTCAGTTACGTTGTCTGTTTCCAATCCTTTCCCCAAAATTACTGTCATGTTCTCCAGTCTTTCCCTCAAACTTTTCAACTCCAATGACACTGATATCTCACCCAAGAAAGATTTATCCTGCATACTACTCTTCTATAATATAACAGTAAGTATCAACCAGGCCATATGGATCTCAGTGGGTATTTTCAGTGCTTACCCTGCAACTTCTGATTTTCCAAATGGAATGTGTAGATTCCTAGCATTATTCTAAACAGATAGAACATCTGCTCAATGTGTTTTATGTACTGAAAAGAAAAAAATGAAGTAATTTTGAAGTATACATTGAAACCTACATATAAAAATACTAGAAGACTTATAAAAATATGTAATGTAACTGTTTGGTACAAACCGGGACTACAGAGGCATTTGTAACTGGTTCCAACACTGCGACAAATGCCATGGGCACAAGGATTCAGAGCACAGAAGTCAATCAGCTGAGCACACGTAGGTCCTGTAAATCCAGAACTACAACTGCAGGAGTAGACAAGTCTATCTGCATAGCAAGTTCCATTGTTCTGGCAGGGTGATGATGCACAAGGGTCTATTTTTTCCTCACAAGAGGTTCCTAAAAACCCTAAAAGATATAAATGTTTTTGATAATTAAATATTTTGGTAACCAAATAATTTAAACAATTAAACAAATGTAAAATTAAACCATTGACACACAGTGACACTTTTCTATTAAATGAAAACTAGAAAAGTACATACTTTCTATATATTTTATACTCAAATTTTACCAGTCAACATGAAGATATAAGCAGTTTCAGGCAGCATTACACTATCGTGTGATTAAGACAGAGAAGTGAAGAAAATATTTATTGAATCTGGCAGGGCTTATCCACATTCTTAACTGTACCTGGCTAGAGAAGCAGAAGTGATTTTCTAGGGATCAGGAACAGAACAGACAGGTAGATTAAAAAAAAAAAAGCCAAAATTGACTTTTTTTCATTAAAGTTAATGTGTTGGTTAAGAATAACAGCCTCTACAGGACCACATGAGTATAACTCATATATTATATGAGTTACATATTAGTAGCATAATATACAACATATATTAGTCATATATTAGAAGCATAAAAGAATAGCTTATTTGATGAAAATGTTTCTTATTAGCAGATAATTATTTGTTAAAGCAACACCATATAAAAATTAGGTAGGAAGAAATGAGTATCCTTGCAAGGGAGTTGTTTGGGGTTTTTTTTGTGTGTGTTTTGTTGTTTGATTGTGGAGATCGCAGCCACATTTCAGATATCCTTCAGAATCAGAGGGGGAAATAAGCAATTGCACGTACAAAAGCTTTTAACCAGAAAGAGAAATTAACAAAAAAAAGGCACAGAATATGTCTGATGGTGACAGAAAGGATGAAGATGGAGGAGATGTCTCTGTTCTAAACCAACTCTGAGCATGAAGACAAATAATGACAGATGACACTTTGGATTAACGTTCAATCTGTAAATCTTACCCCTGATGAAATGAAGTGGATTATTGACCTTATATCTATAGCTTTTATATTTTAAAAGTCTTAATGTTGTATTTAAAAGATAATCTATTGGAAGTGAATCTCTGTACAGTATAAAGTTTATGATGAATACCAAAAGTGAGTCCAAATGCTACATTCAATACCTACTTTACAGCATCCCATTATCTTTTAATGACTGTGTAAATATTTTTGTTCTATACAACGCCATTCCACATTTCAAGCAAGGAGGAAATAGTTCTAAATTAATTTTGACAGATGTGTTAATTTCAGAGCATTTTGAGTTTCTCTGCTTTTTAATAATTCACAATTCACATTCAGGCGAATTAAATAGTAATTGTGTTCAAATGTTGTCAGGAAGTTGGCATTTCTGAAAAGAAGCACATTAGAAAGTAGATCAATCTACATTACTAACCCATACGGTGTACCAGAAAGAACTATTCCAAAAATTAATAAAACACAGATTATTGTAACTATTAAAAAGATCAAAAGATTACAACTGCCCTTTAACTATTAACAGTTAATTATAAGTAACTCCTAATCAGTAGATCAGGAAAGAAAAGCAGATCTTGCAGGGCATAGGCAAAGAACATAGGCAAGGCCCTTCTGCCCTCTCCATTCTGATGTCCGGTGACTCAGATTGGTTCATGGGCTTTATCAGTACCTCCTGCTCACTGATGTTGAAGAGAAACAGCCTATAAATGACTACTGGGGAATCCTATAGGAGAAGTCCTTCCTGTAGACAATAACTGAATAACCATCAGAAAGTGAATGGAATGGAAACCCTAAAACCAAATCTCTAATTCCAGCAATAGTCTGCTGTTAAATTTAAAAAGCCTGTGCTTTTATCATAAAATCCTGGATGGATTTAAAGGAATCTGCAAAGACTTTTAACTGTTACCAGGAGGAAATCAGTCAGTGAGTCTGGTAAATCTCTACAGTAACTCTGAAACTGGATTTAAAAAGATCAAGGAGATCTGGGGTCACACAATGATACTTACATTGCTTTACTACAACCTTTGCAATAATCTTCCCTACAAAGAGAAGCATACTGGCAGATGGCTAATGTTTCAAGTGACAGAGCTCCTCAAGAACATATGAAAGTTTAAAATATGCTGAAACATGTTGCCCTCATGCTATCTTTGACTGCACTGTGAAATAAGCTTAGTTCATTCTGAAAATACTAATCTTATGTATGAGTTTAATGTCTGAAAACTCTAGAATCATCAGTAGTTATGCATCCGAATTGAAGATGTGTTATTTTGGCATTTCTGATAGTACATATGAGTCCATATCAATAAAATTGTTGAAATTAATGTAAATAAAAATCAGGTTCGGATATATATTGATTGAAAGCAGAATAAAGCATTATTACAGGATTACATTTAACTGCAGGAAATTATCCCTTGAATTGCTCTTCAGCTAGCTGACACAAACACAACCTTGCATCTAGGTCATTGGTGTAACAGGGACATGACCAAAATGCAGAAACAACACAGAAGGCAAAGGGGAAAAGCAGTATTAGAAAACAATTATACTGCTCAAAGACACAATGCACTATTTGTGCTTGCATGAAACAGACCGTTTGGTTAGATGCCAAAGAGAATAAAAGTTAGCAGTCAGGTGATATTCTTTACATATTGCTACAGACCTCCAGGGCAGCAATAGAAAGTAGATCAAAAAATATTTCCAGAGCTAGAAAAGCTCTGGATAGAAGCCGAATTCCTCATCACGGGGGGATTTTAATTACTTGGCTACTGGAAGCAAGAGTCAAGTAATAAATCAAGCAACTTGAATGCTTCCTGAAGTGCCGTACAACTGCTTTTTGTACAGTTTGCCGAACAACCAGCTTGCCAGAATGTTATGTTAGACCCAATTCCAAGAAATACACAAACGTGAAAATTTAAGCTTGTGAATTACTCGGTCTAGAGACTACAAAAACCTTTAGATCTGAAAGACATGTATTACTTTCCCCCACAGAAATTTGTTCCGTGAGGAAATGTGAGACGTCTGATGGAATTTCATCCGAATTCTGTAAAGGAAAAAAAAAAAAAATACTCATCATAAGAAAACAAGAAACAATTCAAAAGGACTTGCAAGGTGTTGATGGAAATTCACCTAGCTAAGTCTCAACACATAAAGATGAACAGAGGCCAAAGACATTAAAGCATTACGGAGACATCTACAAAAAAACAGGAGCAATTTGGAAAGATGCCAGGTGAAAGCATTAGATTAGCAGAAACTGAACAGCCATAAAATTTTTAATTAACAGCACAATATTCTACAGGTAAATTAAACTCTCTTATGGCAATGTGAAGAACTCCGCATTCTGCAGTCACCAGTAACCTTGGGAAATCTTACACACACAACAGCTGTGTATCCTATTTTCCTGGAATTAAAACGTATAATAGGTTAATTACATGCAAGCCTAAAGAAGTTATAATCATATTTCCAAGATCTGATCCAGAAAAATTTTCTGTGTGAATGATGAAGTCTAGAAAATGTGAAGAACATAAAACTTAAACAATTCTTTATACAGACAAGTAAATTATTTTCTACTCATCACTATATTTCATGGTGAAAATATGCACTTTCTAGCTGCTATTGCAAATCAACATATATGAATCACAACTTAGCATCTTCTATAGCTGTCAAGCTCTATACTTTTTAAACCACAGAAACCACAGTAAGAACATCCTTTAATCTGCTGTTTTCTGGTTATCAGCAGGTATTTCAGAGAACTTTTGTTGTCATTTACATAGCTCTAATTCCCTGCAGCTGGTCAAGTCAGATTGGCAATAGAAAATAAAAATCAGCTTGAAAATTCAAATTTCAAGAAACCTAGACATTAAACTGTCAATCATAACATTGTTTCCTGCCTACTTCTTTCTACTGGATGGTTATGAAATCCATTATTGGAAAATTATTTCAAAAATATGCTAATTTGAATTAAAAGCTTTCTGCCACTCCAGTCAGAGCTGGTGAGCTCCACATAAAGAAAGTAGAAAACTCCCAAGAACCCCTAATAGGACTACACGTTTTCCTGTCGATTAAGTATTTACTGTAAATGTTTTTGCTTATTTCCAACCTTGTTTGTTTGTTTGTTTTTGTCTATGTTTCAATTTATTATTTGTATATTGAACTCCAGGGTGCTTTGGGAATTTATATAATTTCTCACTGATTCAAAGATGTTGAAGTAACTGAATTTATAAAATGATCAGCAGTATCCTAATTAACAATATTACTACCAATGCAGTGGTAGGTTATACATAACAATAAGTGAAAGAAAATAAAAACAGGTATTTGACAGATAGATGTGGTTATTTACAGAATCATTTTGAATATAAATTTCAAACATCCATGTCCAAGTTGACAGATGTTTACTTGGGGGTGGGGTTAGAATTTTTGGAAATTTATTTGCATGGTCATCTGAAGGCAATATTTGCTAAGTATGTTAAGTATGATAATCAAAGATGAACAGGCAGTAATAAAGACATCCCAAATATCCTTTAAATGCATTCTTCAGTCTTTAACATTGTTCAAGTTCATTCATTACAGCTTTGAACATAAATTCTGATTTGCTCTTAAATAAAGGGT
Source organism: Gallus gallus (assembly GCF_016699485.2). Lineage (NCBI taxonomy): Eukaryota > Metazoa > Chordata > Aves > Galliformes > Phasianidae > Gallus > Gallus gallus. Next base: position 9,632,027 of record NC_052540.1, read on the forward strand.
GACTCATCCACTTCATATAACAATCTATTTTCTAGCATTTTGGACGCATTAAAATCTGTGATGCTTCACACAGAAAATGGAATCTTCAAGCCTAAAGAACTTTACCTTATTAAAAGACTCTTAAGACTCTAACATTGTCTAAAGAGTAGTCATAAAATGCTTATATTCGATGTAGGCTTCTTTTTCAGCACCTCATATCTCACCTTTGGTGTGCTTTCACATTCCTCTCTCATGAGCCACAGATCCCACATGAAAGAAAAATGTACAGTCTCAAGAATATTCCTCTCTGTTTCCATTTCATTCCATTTTCTGCCATTTTTCCCTTTTCCATTTGTAATACTTCCCACCTGCTCTTGTCTTTTTCTGCCTATCCATACAGAACCTCCAGTTTTAGTTCTTAAACATGTATAAGCTCTCTGGCTACCTTTCCCCCACTGCGCTGAATTAGCAGTACAGAAAGAAAGGCCTCTTCTCAACAAGCAATTGCTATTACGCACAGCAGGAGAATGGAAGCAGAGCTGGAGATCTTGCTTAAATTAGAAACCTATCATGGTTTTGGTTTTCTGTGTGTGTGTGTGGCTTTTTTAATGGAAAATTTGAAGACACTAAAAATAGCAACTTACTGCACCTGTAATTTTCAATTACCTACTCTTTGCTTTATTTACAAAAATAACCACATCTTTCCAAACAAGACTGAAGCTCTCAAAATATGCCTCTCTGAGAGAATAATGCATCAAAATGCATCTAGAAAAATCCACTCTCTCCCTCCACATATCTGAATTCCTGAGTTTGTTGGCATTAATAGATCTTCCAGAACAGGATAGGAAAGCAACAATTACTACCTAATAAGCCCACAGGGTGGCTCTTGCAGACATGCTAAGCATCGCTTCTGCACCAGCACTTTTGTCTTCACAGTGATGGCATAGCTGCATAACCTTGACAGAAGCATTCACCTTGTGGCAACTACTAAGATGTCAAGGATAATTTCTAGGGCTCTGGGGAAGACCTTATCACAGCCTTGCTGTACACCTAGAGGGGGTCCGTAGGAAAGATGCAAATGGACTGTTTATCAGGGAGTGAATATAGTGACAGGACATGGGGTAGTGGCTTTAAACTGAAAGATGGCAGATCTAGATTAGATATTAGGAAGAAATTATTTACTAGGAGTTTGGAGGGACAATAGAACAGGCTGCCCAGAGAGCTGTGGATGTCCCATCCCTGGAGGCCTTCAAGGCCAAGTTAGATGGGGCCCTGGGCAGCCTGATTTGATGGGTGGCAACCAGTCCATGGCAGGGAGTTGGAACTGGGTGGGCTTCAAGGTCCCTGCCAGCCCAAGCCATTCTGTGATTCTAGCACAAGCTCAATCTAAAAAAGCAGCTGTTTGCAAAAGGTGGAGTGTGTTCAGGCAAGCCTAAGAATTATTTCCTCAGAAAATGCTCATTTCCAAGGAACCGAAAATCATTAGTGTTCAAGACTATTCTTCTTCTGGGGAATAACGCTGCCCAGTCCAGAAAGTGATTCCTGAAACATTCCATCATCTCCAAAGGTTTTTTTCCTATGTTTTTAAAATTGATTTTTACAAGAGTTGTAAGTTAATTTCCTTACAATGTTTTCTTGAGATGCCTCAATGTTTTTTGAAAAGGAAAACATTTATACCATGTAAGCATGTTAGATATATAAATAAGTTATCAGAGTAACAGCTCCTTGCCCAATTCCATCCTGGCTCTCTAATGTGGCTGCCCTTAGGAATGCAGAGATAATGCTAGGAGATTAGAATTGGTAACTTTTCATGCAAAGTTTCAGACAGGTGACACAAAAAGCACATTTGAATAACAATGGATTCTATGAGCAGACACCTTCTTCTTGAAGTTGCCAAGTAATTTTTTTCTTTCCTCTTGAAGGGTCAGAAATCCCACTTTATCTTTAAGAAAAATCCAGAAATCCTAGAAAATCTCAAGACCCCAAGAAAAATAGGAGAGCACAGGTGTGTAAAATGTAATAAGAACAGAAGAGTCAATGAAGAAAAATAGCAGAAACCTGAGAAAATGGTACCAGTGTTCGCAGTAGGTAAAACAGCAACATCATTCAGCATAAATACTAAGATAATGGAACAACAGTGCCAAGATTCCAAGATTTGCCTACTTGAAGCACAGTGCACAAGAGAACTGAACTGGAAACTGATCAAACACAGATCTGGATCAGTGGTGAAGAAGGAAGACAGAAGATAAATACTGAAGACACAAAGCAGCCAGTAAGACTGTAGGACCAAGCATCATAACACAGAGATAGCTAAAGACAAGACTAAGAGAGAAGCAAAAGTAATTTGGTTCTCCTGCAGAAGAAAACCTGACATAATCAAGAACGCTACACATCAAGCAGTGGCACATCAGCAGAGGGCAGTCCATCTTGGGACCCAAACACACATGCAATCCTGTCATCATGGCCTGAGCCTCAAAGAGCAGTAAGAGAAGTTGAGAGCTGGTTAGCATATTGATTAAAGGACCATCAGGAACAAGCAATGAAGCCATGTCGCACACAGAAACAATGTGGCAGCTTTAAAATAACCAAACGTCCCAGTATAATTTTTCCATGTATTTTGTAATGGCAAAATATTTTCCTACAAAGCATTTTTAAAGATAATGAACAGACTTCCTAAGAAAAATACAAGTGATGAATTAGTAAGTCTAATATTGAAACATTTTCTTACTGAATTTTGCTACTAGTTATAAGGCAATTTTCAAAATTCTTCCAAATGAAAGCTACGCTCTGCAGTCAAAATGCCAGTGTCTGTGTTTCAAAACAGCTGTTAAGTGGGTCAATCATTAAAGCATAATACTCCAGAAAAGCAAAGAATCATTCTGAAGAAATTACAAATAATCTTTCATTATTAAGCAAGTATATGTTACCAGAATAGTTATCAAAGACTTGTACCCTTAGAGCAAACATGAGGTGCTGACAGAATAAAAACATCCATAGAGATCAGAAATATAATTAGTTCAAAAGTTCTAATCCTAATTACAAAGAACTAATAGAAGATTTCATAATTGAGAGCTTTCAATTCTGATAATTTTTCTATGAGGGACTCAGGCATCTGCCATTCCACACAGCAAAATGCTACAAAAGCACGTATTTTGCCATCACAGCATCCTCATTTCACACAGTTACCTTCACAGTGTTTACCAATGAGAATCACTGAAAAGCTTATCATGCAGAGAAAGAAACAAGTCCCAACAGAAAGGAAAACGAATTAAAACTTTGTGGGATTTAAAGCACTGTTGCACTGTTTTTTCTCTAATTGACCCAGATGCAGAAATATGCAAACACTGCATGCAGGGCAGCTTTTCTCACTCATTTACTGGACAACACAAAAATCAGAATGAGTTCTAAGTATCCTCAGATTCTCCTATCTTTCTCACAGTGCTGGAACCTGATTTCTACTGTAGAGGTGCCAGCAAATGGAGAAAAAGCCTCTATGCAGCATATATTCTGTAACACTAAGCTCTTATCATACCTTATACAATATTGATGGCATAAGAGATCTCATCTGGATTTTTTTCTGCTTACAAATATGGCGCAAAGTACAATTTTGTTTTGTTTTCATATATCTAAAAATTCAGACTGAGTACACTCCATGAAACACCAATTTGTACAAGACACCAAATAAGTCATTGTTTACCTTCTGGGCACTGACAGGTGAATCCATGGATGTTGGATGAACAAGTACCTCCATTTTGGCATGGCTGCTGGATGCAGTGATCAATCTCTGACTGGCACAGCTCTCCGGTGTAACCTACAAAAGAGCACACAGTATTCAGAAAGCGTAGGGAAAATGAGAGCTCATCGCTGTATGGTAACTCAAACAGTACTACTAGCTTTCTTGAACAAAACTAACCAAAGTAATAAATAGAAATCAGAACAGTCTTCTAATTTCTTGTAAAATTAGATTTTTTAATAAAAACTTATCTTTCACAGGAGAAATAAATAAGTAGTGGAAATCTAGTGATTATATCAAACTGTATTTTACCATCAGCAATATTCTGACAGTACTAGCATAATGAAGGTTGGTGACGGATTCTCATAAGGACTCATATAATCAAAAAAAAAAAGAAGTCCTTTATGAATGGTTTTCAAATGCATCTTGAATCGCAAGTGAAAAATCTTTGGGAAGACTTTAAACAGGACTTGTCATCTGAATTAGCTGTACATATGCTGAATGACTGCCATTTGCTCCTACTTCTGGGCTCCAGAGAGGGTGTTTATTTTAAGTGGGAGCTGTGAAGCACTGCTCAGCGCAGTTGCAAATCAGCTCCTATAAGCTCACAAGCTACAGATTGTGTGTACTGTACTATTTGACCGTAGATTGCTTTGTTCCATATGTCTGAAGTCTATAACACATCCAAATAAAAAAAAGATACAAAATACAAGCTAAAAGATTAAACACTCCAAATTTAAATTCCTTAATGAATACCACACATTCCTCATTCTTATTTTTCTTTCCTTCCAAAAAAATATCTTGGATGCATGACAAAAAAAGAAAGTACACACTATACACATAGGTATTTTGTTTCTTAAAAGGAACCCTAAGTAAAATTGTAAGCATCCTCTGCAATAGCACCATGGCTGGTATTAAGGGTCAGTAAGCTGATGCTGTTGATACACAGCTAAGGGCGGGTGCCTATGAGAAAGATCTAAGGTGAGACATAGGATGTGCCTGGAATAGGATTTTACTTATGTAGGGGAGAAAAAAGGAAAAAGAGAAAAAAAGAAAGAATAAAGTAAAAAGAAAATTCATGTTTTGATTAAATAATTTGTTCTCATGCAATCAAAGTCAACATTTTAGAAATCTTTCAGACAGGCTAATAGTTACATCTTTTCAAATCAATTGATGTCACCATAAAGTAGATCTCAAAATAGACTGTTATGCTTTGAGCAGTACTATAAAGAAGGATGTCTAAGGCATTTCTCTTTGTCTACCTTACTGCTTTTGTATGCTACAGAGAACCAAATTCTGATCCTATTTTCTCCAACGTGATACTTTGAGAAAGAAACTCTGTTATGTGTAGATTGATGCCCATTAGTCAGCTAAACTTGAGAGGAATAAGGAGGTCTAAAACCAGAACTGTGGTCTTCTGAGACAGCTCCTCTGGACTGGATGAAGGCACACAGAGAGACCTAAGCCATACTTTTGAAAGCCAGCAATTTTCTGTAATTCTAATTGGTCTTAAATTAACATAAAGTTATGAGGTCATGAAACATATCTTGCAAGATCCAGAATGTAATAAATGGAGCTAACTATATTTGTCTCTCTCAGCACCTACAGAGAAACTTGATCATGCTGTTATTCAGAAGGGAAGTCTCTATAGAAGCTGAATAGCTTAATTCCATCAACTGTAACCTCTGTGTTCTACCATGAGAAATGGGAGGGATTTTGTAGAAGAAAATATTCGGACTATTTTTTTTCCAGTATGAGCTAACATTTATTTGCAGAGACAAGGACAAATAGTTATGTAGTCAACAAGGCAAAAAACTAAATTTTAGAGAAATAAATTTTAAGTGGAAAGGATTAAAAGAGTTAAAAAAATAAAGATGTCAAAGAAAACATATATCCAAAACATATAACAGAGATATAATTTGTTCAAGAAACTGTTGTGTTCTTAGTCACTGTTTCCTTTCTACAGTGCACCTCACAGTATCAACCCAATGTTTTTTTTCTACTCCTGTGTTAACACTTTCTCAGACAAGTAATTCAAATACTTGTCCCTGACAGTGACTACTTCAGTTAAATTCAACTACTTTAATAGTGACTACTTCTTTAATTCATGGGAAGCCTTTGAAAAGTGGAGAGGCCAAATGGTAAAAAATAAAGCAAGCACTTGATGCAGGTCTCTGGGATCATAACAACAACAGCAATACCTTGGGCTTTTACATCGTTACAGAAATAAAATAACATTTGCTGCATCAAGGCACTATAATTTGTAACTTCACAATAGAAGCAGGAAATACTGCAGACTTAAATATAATAACGGAAGCAATAATCATCTTCAGAGTCTTGTAGCTAAGTGGGAAGCATATTTATGTTACTGTACAAAGCTCAGCCATAAAGCATCAAAACATTAAGTTTTCCTAGTGGAAGCGATCTTGGGCTTTTGGGTAGGCACATCAGAATTATCATAAATATTCCTCCTAAAGCTTTTTTTATGCAACCAAAACTAAGAATTTTGAAGTATTTTAAAAATATTTCATATTAAGATAGGAAAGCAATAATCTAGAATTATTAGAATTATTCCTGGATTTAGAATCAAAGAATCATCAAGGTTGGAAAAGGCCTCTAAGATCATCTAGTCCAGTTGTCCACCTATCACCAATATTTCCCCACTAAACCATGTCCCTCAGTACAGCATCTAAATGTTCCTCAGACATCTCCAAGGACAGTGACTCCATCATTTCCCTGGGCAGCCCATTCCAGTGCCTGACCACTCCTTCAGAGAAGAAATTTTTCCTCATGTCCAACCCAAACCTCCCCTGGCGCAACTTGAGGCCATTCTCTCTAGTCCTATCAACAGTTACACAGGAGAATTGGCCAATCCCACTTCTCCTAAGGTAGGAAATGTAAGAAGAGAAATGTAGCCAGAAGTACTTAATGCAGAACAATTTCCAAGGCAGTTATCTCAATAAATACGTAAAACAAACATATCCTGCACGTGTATTATTTTTTCTAATTGAAAAGTACTTGTCAAAATCCCAAAGAATTCTGAATCAGTAGTAGTCAATGTGACATTAATTGTATGAACTGTTATTTCAATATTAATAATATTTCAAGCTTGTTTTACTCTGATCTTTTCCCTCTTGAATTTAAAGTATTATTCAACTATGTTTACATACGTTGTCAAAGTAACAGTTGATCCATTCACATATTTATAAAATTAGAATAGATTATATGTGCATAATAACTTCATGTCAACTGTTATAATGTCAACTGTTCAGTAAGTGATCTCATAACTTATCAGCCAGTAAATTGCTCGCTTTTTCTATAAAAATAAAAATGTACAACTAAATATTTGTAGAAAACAAAATAAATTACCTGATATTTATTTAAGTCTAATAGTTTTATTGTCACTTTACTAACTTCCTCATGTTAGTTAAAAATAAATTGTGATATTATCATAACTGAGTTTGTCTTTGAAATGTGAGATTTCAGATAGCACTGAGTTTCCTGTAACAGCCACTTTGTAAGGTTCTTCCATCAGCATGTAACATTAATTTACATTCCAGCTTTCAACTATGACTGTCATATTTAGTTTAATTTTAATTTCAATTAAAATGTCTATACCCGTTTGATCAAATTTTAATGGCAAATGTTCTTGAAATAACTTCAGAGAACTCAGACATTTGATCATTAATCAAATCCACAAATTACTCAATTTAGTTTATGCATTTTTTAAAAGTTTTCAAAGTTTAAGTTAATTCTGAGGAGCGATTCAACGAGTGTAGTTTGTGTTGAGGGTTTTCCCATGTCACCCTGTGAGGGAAGAAAAGAATTTACTAGTTAAGTAGAGGAACATTTATTGAAAAGTTTGATATGTTGTATACTTAAAATCTATACTGGGGGAAAAAATAAGAAAAAGCTGATTCTAGGCAGCACACGAAATAATTTTGGTAATCTCACTAGGTAAGGTTTTATTAGTTCTATTAGGTCTTCCAGGACAAGAAGGGTGCAGAGCTGTTGGACTGAGTCCAGAGGAGGACCACAAAGATGTTCAGAGGACCGGAGCACCTCTCTTATGAAGGTTGGTGGAGGTAGTTGGGCTTGTTTAGCTTGGAGAAGAGAAGGCCTGGGCAGAACTCATTGTGGCCTTCCAGCACTTGAAGAGAACATTTAAGCAGGAGGGAAATGACTTTTTACAAGGTCTGATAGTGTTAGAACAATATGAACGGTTTTAAATTAAAATTAAGGAGATTAGGTTAGATGGTAGAAAAAAAAATATTCAGAATGGTGAGGCACTGGAACAGATTGAGAAGCTGCAGATGCCCCATCCCTGAAGGTATTCGTGGCCAGGAGACCCTGGGCAGCCTCATCCAGTGGGAGGCAGCCAGCTGGGGGCTGGAGCTCCAAGATCGTTAAGGTACCCTCCAACCCAAGTGATTCCATGATTCTGTGATTCTATGTGAATAATTCCTTCACTATGGTTTTGGTTTGGCTGTGCGGTACTGTGCCTCTTGTGCCAATATTCACAGCTGAAGAATTTTCCAGCCCTTTAAAGCCATATTATAATAAGACCTTATGTTGTTTTATTTTCCCTCTTTCCCACTGTCCGAAGATGCACAGTTGGCAGCTCTGCAAAAGATATGCACTGAATATTAAAACAAAAATGCATTATTCAGAGCACAATACGATACCCACCAGGCAGGCAGCTGCAGGTGAAATTGTTCCCGTTGTGTTTCTGTGGTAGGTCGGTGCAGGTTGCGTTGTTCTGGCAGGGCTGGCTTTGACAAGCATCAAATTCCTCACACAGGGGGCCCCGGTACTCATCCTCACACTCACAGAAAAATGTTGCCTAAAAACAAGCAAAATTTGTACTCCACAAGGAATTTTCAAAGGTTGTATTTTCATTGACTACTCCATGAACAAGAATGTTTCTGCTGCTTTTCCATTTGAAGCACAAGTAGCTGACATAAATACATCAAATGCATGAAATTACACTTTGAAATACTAAACCTGCATCAGTTCTTCATCATGCCAGGCGATTCCACCTAGACATGGATCAAATCCATAAAACCTAAATCAGCACAACACCTGTTAAAGTACTAAAATAACTGTTGTAGGTAACGTGTGGTATTCAGCATTTTTTTAAGTAATAAAACATAAATAAATTTTTAAAATATTTAAATTGCTAAGATTGCCAAGGATGTGTTAAAGAAGGGCAGCACAGAAAGCTCTCATCTGATGGTATCCATTTAAATCAAATGCCCCCTTCCTCTGTTCATTAAGCACTAGATGGCAGCCGCACTCACTCCTGCATTTCCCAGCCCCATCACTCGGGCTCGATGCACGCAGCTGTCCCAGGCACAGACATTGCAACGCAAAGCACAAAACGTGCATGGAACCAGAAACAAAGAGGCCAGGTCAGTATTTTATTTTCTATTTTTACTTCTGTTTGTTTCATGCAAATAAACAGCTGTCTATTAAGAAAAAAAGGAAAAAAAAGACAATAATCTTCAAACAAATAAAGAGATGATAGTAAAATGCAGTACATTTTTCCTTAAAAATACTGCATTGATAGAGTCTAAATAACCATTAATGTTATAATAGAATCATAGGATCATTTGATCTGGAGGAGGCTCTTACAGGCCATCTAGCCCTACTCCCTGCACTGAACAGGAACACCTACAGCTCCATCAGGTGCTCAGAGCTTGGTGCAGCTTGGCCTTGAATATCTGCAGGGAGGGGGCTTCCACCACATCTCTGGACATCCTGTGCCAGTGCCTCAACACCCTTACTGTAAAAAATGCTAAAAATATTTTCCCTATATCCAAGGAAATATGTATTGTACCTCTCCAAAACTCAACAATGTGCATTTTATTTACTGGGAGTGACAAAGTACCTGCTGGATGTGCGGCCCAAGCCTGCTCACAGAACTGCTCTGCATATATTTCACACCAGCAATGAGATGTTTCTAGACTAGGCTGTAGTTCAGTAGGAAGGAAAAAAAGGCGAGCAGCTGAAAAACTGCATCACTCATCAAGGCAGTCTTGCTGCTATTCCAGAACAGGATACTGGGCTGTATTTCCAGAACAGTACCTCATATTTTAAATACAAAAATTTACAACATATCACAGCAGACAAAATTGTGCTATATAACACCATGCATGCTAAGTCCTGCTTTCTGCTTTACTGACAGTGAATATAGAAATAGTTTCAAAAATGCCATGATTTTCAGTGCTGGTATAGATAACGCCCATGGGCATTAGGTAGAAACTATACAACTTTTATGTACAATAAATACAATCCCAATATAGATTCATAGAAAAAGGCGTTAATAAATTGCATAGCCCATCTACCCTTCATAATGGAAACAACTACTGAAAAACACCATAAATACCGCGTGCCATTCCTTACCATCAATATTATGTCAAAGTAATCAAACAGAGAATTGACATTTTTTGTCACTGATTACAAACTCACCAGAGGCATAAAATAATTTTACTTTTTACCCTACAGAAAAAAAGATGGTCTGAATTATGGAACTACCCCTCCCTGTCAAACTAATGCTTTGGGTAGATAAAATCTCATATCCAATAGACTATAACCAAGAGCATAATTAAAATGGGAAACTCTGGTTAATTTCATTTATTTATTTATTTATTTTTGAAACCACTTGCAATTTCACTTTATATTCAGGTATACAGCCATTATCCATTGGGAATATTTCTTCTAAGTATCACATATTTACTCTCTGAAATACAGATTCCCTCTGCATTCATGTGGCCAAGGCTGGCTATGTTGGACATTTTGTCAGTCTTGGACTAATACCACCATTTAAACAGTTAACGTTCTGTTGTTAAGTTGGGATCTTTACACCTATACAGATGTAGAAAAGGAATACAACAAGGACATTGTACTGGTATTACTACAGTCCTTGTACTGTTGAATGAAACTTTAAAGCATGAAATGGACGTTAGAATAGGAAAGGTAAGTGCTCTGTGCCTGAATTCCTTGCCCTGTTTGAAGAGATCAGTCTTAATCTCATTTAAATGTGGTTTTGGCCCTTGTGTATGAATGAAAATGAGAACAAGCTGTTCCACATCTATCTGACACTACAGAAACATGTTAGCAGGAGATCTAAGATCCCATCAGCATTAATTCTGTCAAAACAGAGGCACCATGTTTGTTTGGAAGACTCAAGTTCTTGGTTGTTTTATGCTAAGTCTGAGAGTAAGTTGCTAAGTACATCAGTACCTGAACCATCCATCAGAGAGGAGGATGAGGTCTATACTGTCCACAGATACAAACAGTATGTCTCTGCCTGCACTAAACTCTTGTCTTGAAACAATAGGAGCTGATTATTCTATTGTAAGTATTAATATATTTAAACTAAGCAATGATGTCATTGCCTCAACTATATTAATGAAATAAGAAGTTGGGAAAAAAAACTCAGATAATACTGATATCTCTCTAGAAGTATGATACAGGGATCAATTTACCCTAAAACATGGTTATCAAAATGAGTTTTGAAAGTAGCAAAAGAAAAGCGTTGTAACACTTCAAACTGAAATATCTAATGACAGATAATAGTTCTGAGATGCAGACAAGTTATTCTGTATATAAGATTAGATGTCATCATTTTTATTAGGCATGTCATCTTCACTTGTCCCAAATTATACTATTAATTTCTTTTCTTGACGAGATGGCATATACCAACAACGTGAGAAAAACTAACTCAAGAAAAAAATACACATTGCTATAATGTATAATGTGTATATTAAAGTCACTATCTAAGAATTCCATAACAGTCTACAGTTCATCTGTGCATTTTACTTGGTTATGGGAGTACAAATCCATCACACAGAAGATGTGTACTATTTTTGTGGCTTGTGTACTATTTTGGAAGGCAATAAAATAAATTCTTTAAAATAATTTGCTATTACCCAATACCCAACTTTCTGTGACTACCATATTGTAAATCTAGTTGGAATACAGTACATTTTCCTCTATTTTAAGTAAATAGAGTAGTAATGTCCTCATCATATCCTAAATGTCAGACTGAAGAGAGACCATAAAGGCTCCATTTTTTTTTCTCCTCTGGTGCAGTAAAGCCACAAAAATGACCAGAAAAAAAATGAATGTCTGCTTTCTCTTGACAAAAAAGACTTTGAGCATTCATGGCAACCCTTACAGTGAGTTGTTTTAGCAAAACACTTCCATGTGATAAATACTTATTTTGTATTTATGAGTATACTGTACTTAGAAAACAAAGTCCATAACCAAGAAGACACGCCTTTAGGCATACAGGGAGCTGATGTTAATAAAGACAAATAAAATCAAGTGGATCTACTCCATGAAGTTATAACCCATGGAATACATGGAAATCTTCATTATTCAATTCAATTCATTATTTCTCAGTGCAGGCAGGTTTTATTTTCATAAATATCAGTGGTTCTAACACTAGCAATAGTACTCCATATTTACACAGTCTGTTCTACACTTTATGCAAGAATGAAGCAATCTGTGAAAGAAATCATTATGTCTCCATAAGTAACCAGAACTGTAGCTCTCAAATCCGATGGATGTCTATAGCTCACTTTAAAATACTACACAGAATCAGAAATTCATAACAAACTTCTATCTGGATTATAATAGGATTTCTCCCTTCATTTCATAGCCAATTTGTCTGAAGACAACTTATTCTGGTGAAAGTTGAGTCAATAAATTTGGTGTTTATATTGTGATGATACCAAGACCAATATTATGTTTCTGACATATTCACTCCCCCATTGTGGAAGAATGGCAAGTACAGCAGCAAAACATAGGTACTAAGCTCAGACAAAGGGAGGAAAAGGCATCACTTAACACAGCATCACTTCACTTCAAAGAACCTTGTTCAAAGTTGTGAATTTCATGTTCAATGCCAGCAACAAATGAAACTGTCATTATGAGCTCACAATTTTACGTCCACGTTCTATAAAAAACACTCAGCTCAGTAGAAGCAAAGCTACCTACTTATCAGCAAGAAAGAAGTAAAAACCAGCCAAGACTTGCAGGTTAGACCAAAATTCATTTGTTTATAGCTTTATGCACCCCATAGATGACAGTATGCCACTGCACTTATACTGCAGATTGTTAATTACATTTAAAGTTTCCATTATGCAAATATGTTACTACTAGATTTGGTATAAAACTATGAAGTACATGAAAAAACAAAGGCAATCATTAATCTTCTCAGCACTGGAAGCAAAATGACTACAGCCAGCACAGCTCTGAGCATATTCACCACATTAGGCCTTTTACGAATTCCTCTAAGAAGTTGCTTTGCATCCTGCAAGACTACAATGCACAAACTGAATGAATTATAGATAAAAACAAACAGCAAATCACAAAGGGCATGTTGCAAACCTAAAGAAAATTGAAGTTGCTGTTCTGGATAAAGAAATGAAGAAGGTCTTGGGGGAAACAACTCAGCAGTTGGTTGGTACATGGCAAGCATGTAATTTTGGCAGTTGTTTGCTTCATCATTAGGGAAACCATAAAGACATTTTATGATACATCCCCCCTCAGACGACTTAAACAATGGCAAAAACATCCTGTTTAATGAAACATACACCTTCTATTTTTAACTACATTGCTCAGGCTGGGCCTGATTCAGTTTCCCCGTTGAAATTCTATTATGCAAATAATACACTAATGGGTAAGGAAAACTGTCAGATTTGAAAAATCACTATGGCTGAATAGACAAAATAACATTTTTATTCTCCTTGGAGTAGGAGTCTGGTCATAAATAAACAACATTTGGGAACAGAGAGGTTTTATTGCGTTACCCCTTCTCAGAGCACTACTTGGCATAGGTCTGAAGAGACAGCAAAGGATCACTGGGGAACTTCTTCGTTTGTTCAAGGTATAGAAAATTCAGAAACAGATTGTGACAGCAAAAACATGTGTTTCTGAAGTTAAAATGTCATTAAAGAGATACTAAGAATCCTGCTAATTCCAGTTCTTTAACTACCATCAACTGGTAGATGCCTCTCTTGAAATGGATTTCAGCATGACTGCCATATCCCATAGCTTCAGCTACAGGGATGTCTTATACACGTTCTGTTATAAACACTACCTTAATACATTGCACTGTTACTACTCCTCAAAACTGTGAAAAGATAGGAGTGATTCTAAACTTTCCTATTCATTTTCCAAAGAAGGAAAAACACTGTATGCACAAGAGGGAGGTTAATTCATCACTAAAAGGTGGATAGAATTTTTCAATGTCAGGATTAAATGTGTGGATGTACAGATACTGAGCTCCCTTTTTTCAAGCTCCCCTTTGCTGCCATGAAGCCAATTTGCCTTCCTTTTTAAAGATCATCATAATTTATTAATAAGTAAAGTTCCACATATCAGAGATTTTTGAAACGTGATTATTAAAAGTAGTATATGCATTTTCCTTAATAAAAGTATATTAATGCTTCTGCATAGATACGGGAATTAATGTATGTTCTCTTTGTGACATGTAGCTTGCAGTAAAAGAAAGAAATTAGGGACATAAAATGGACTAATAGCACGAAAAACAGAAAATAAGACTATTTATCAAAGCCTTCAAATCTCAACTTGACAAAAAATTGAAAAAGGGAAGACATTTTGATATGCCACTAAATATAGAACATCCGAACATATTATTTACATAAATCAAATTCAAAATGCTGGACTTCTAGAAAAATGACAGGTACAGGAAAGCAGAAAAACTAAACTGGACCATAAAATAGCATACCAAATGAACAAGTTATTTGGATAACAGTCACTGTGTTCACATTACCTTAAGCATTTCAAAATCCAACTTTCAAGGAATAGATGTTAAGTTGTTCCAGATGTTAGCATTGCCTCTCACAGATAGGTTACTGCAGCAACTTAATTATTGTTGTTATAAGTCAAAGCAGCATTTTTCTATCAAACATGCTTATTGAGAATTTAAATCACAAAATGGTAGCAGATGAACTATTAGTGAATTTCCTAAATATGCCAGATTTTCTGTGTTCACAGCAGGCTCACAGCTGTTAATATTTACTCAACAGTTACTATTGCTTTTATCTCCCAAATGAATGTTATTAAAACCAAATATTAACTGCACATCTTTGTGCTGAATATTACTTTATTAAAATGAACGTGTATAGTAGGCAGCAGAGAATACAGGCTCTTGATCATAGAACGCCAGTCTGGTTTTGCCAAAGTAGTATACAGCATGGAAAGTTAACATGTATGATTCTTTTTTTGTTGTTGTTGTTAGTAGATGACACAAAAATATCATAGTGGTCTGTGGAATTGCAGTTGTCATTCTAATCTCTCAATATACTGTTATTTCAAGGAAAGAGCACAAGAAGATTTCCAAACGTTATCAAATTATTTCATAATTACACTGTTGTTTAGTAACTTCTATGGTTTTTGAAGCCTATTGCACAGCAGCAAGGTAAGCACATACTCAGAGGACCAAGAACAATCTCCCTTGCATTTACATTGGCACAAAATTTCCAAATTACTCAAAGATCTTGATAAGTTTGCCTTACCTCATCCGGTTTCGTGATACATTTTCCTTTCCCTGAACACTGGAATTTATCTGAATGGCTTCCCGCAGGCGTGCAGGTACTGACTTTCACTATCACAGTCAACCGTAAAGCCACAATGCACTTAGTAACTGAATCATTCAAAAAACCTTTTAAAAAAAGAAAAATAAATTATTAATATATGAGAAAATACGAGAAAAAAGTGTATGTTAATACATAGTGATGCTCTTCTGCTAGACAAACAAATAGAATTGAACATGATTGCATCATACAGTCTTACCTAAATTTAACGCATGTAAACACAAATTGGAATTGAGTTTGTAAGCACTTATCATAATGATTAACAGAAGAAGGGAAGGTGAAAGCCTGGTGAAACAGATCTACCTGTAGGACTCTGGTCTGCTTTCATTTCTTAGGTTTCTAATAATCAACCACTTAAGTCTGCTATCTTTTTGATAATTTATATACTTCCTTAAGTTTCTAATGGCAAGGAATATTAAAGTCAGTCTCAGTGGAGGACAACATTAATATAAATTTCAGCAGTTACTTCAGGTAGAGTTAGAAAGCACACAGATCATAAGCGGAATTACAATGGTAAAAGATGGACAATCTCAGTGCTGCCTCTTTGACGGACTCTGTAAGGATGTACTCCATTTGACAGTATTCCTTTTCGTATTTGCAATACAAGTTATATCTGAATGTCATATCTTATCAGTCTATGAGGTGATAATCGGCACCGTAATTTTATGGAATTGAAAAAAGAAATTGTTGGTTGGAAGCTACTAAAACACACTGGAGCACAACAACATCCTTATCACCTCTATTTCTAATAGAAATATTTAGAAAATAAAATATCCTTAATTTTTTAAAAATATGACTGCAAATGGATGCAGGAAGTATATGACACAATGTTTTCTCCTAATATTTTTCACTCTAATTTCTAAAATTAATTTATGGTATAAGTTTCAAAGGACCTTTCAAGATACAGTAAAGCTTCTTGCACTATAGACTGGAAATTGAACAATATTTTCTCAACTGCAAAGAATAGTACAGTAACAGTAAGAATTTATAAGGAACAGTAATACACCAATTTCTCAGGAAACTGCTTGAAATTCAAGTACATTCTCTTTCCAGAACAGCTGCTAAACATTACTTGCATTCTGCATATGAAAGTTTCAAGTGCAACTAATTATATAAATTCCAAAGCAAATCATATGGAAGAATTCCACTGTCTGTTCTTCATTTTTAGATGTCACTTTTTAAAATGGTGCTTTCTTTGAATATTGTCTATAGTAGAAACAATAAATCATGCCTTCAAAGCAGCAAAATCTCATATTCAATACAATCATTATCAGCTTGAATACAACTTACACAAGTCAGTTAAATATTCTGTAAGACCAGATTAAAACTGTACAAGGGACAGTAATAAATGTCTAATGGTCTGTTTTACCCAGTAGAAATTATTGTAATCTGCTGACCTCTTCTAAGAAAGCCAGTTTATTCTGGCCTCAGTACACACCTCCTTTTTGCCCATCTGCTCTAAAATGCAGCCAGAATTATTTCCTTTAACAATTGAACGTGATTGTCACAGGCAGTCATGCAATTATATGTGAATGCTTGGAAGAATGCGGTATTTAGAAAATGTCTTTGGGTTCACATTTTCTTGTCTGAAGCAGATTGTTACGTATTCTTCAGGACAGTTCCCTAAAGGAATATCAAATCAACCTTCTTTCTACTTTGAGTGCTGTTACTATTTTGGTATCTAAATCCCTTAGGCAAACCGCTGAGGAAGCCATTATTCTCATTGGAATGCCACACGTTTTCCTGTAATTTCTAATTATCTCACCTAATTTCTGAAGACTAGAAAGATAAAAATACAGCTATACATTTTGCCTTCTATAGAAGTTGCATACAACTTTCTGAAATCTTTAAGTTCTATGACTAGAAGAGGGTTGTCTAATCATCTAAATACGACTCCCTGTTTAACACAGGTTAATTAATTCCTTCTCCAATTCCTGTAAGAGTGACGGAAGCAGAGTAAGTTCTATTTTTAACTTCTACGTATGAGAATATTTTCAGAAGAATGCTTACAGCTCCTTTCTGAGGTCTGAAGAAAAAGATTACAGTTGTTTATAGCAAAAGGCAATTTTGTTCATTTTAATCTTACCGGTTTTCTAAAGCTGGTTAAAACATAATGACATCAGAGTACTTTAAGTTGAACAATTTGCGGTTCAGCTAATGACAGCAGTAACATTCAAACAATTTTAAAACCTAATAAATCAGGCTATGATGTGAGAAGTCATTTATATTGCAGAGGAGGCATTTTCAAGCTTTGTGCACACAGTTGATAGTCTGAGAAATGCCTGAATGATTTCACTGGCAGTATGCTGGGTAAAATACTGTACTCACTTCAACCTGGTAGTTCACCAATTTAAGCCTAGTAGAGCAAAGCACATATGCTCCTATTTCTCTTACATCAAACAGGTGAGAATTAAAAATAAGGAATAAAGTTTTTAAAAAAATGACAATATTATTTATATTCAGGTGCTTTTAGAACTATCACATTGTGCCATTCAGATTACCATTTTAACCTTTATCCTAGTCTCAACATATGATTTCTTTACACCTGTATTTAGTCAAGACTATAGATTGAGTTAGCAACCATACTCGCAACAAAGTAAGAACTGAATAGTTGGCTTCATCTTTATGCTTGTTCTATCTCTATACTGTGAAGACAACCACAAGCGCCTACTCTATTTATCACCATGCTTTTGTGGTGTAAGCATATAGTAGTAAATACAATTCAACTATACAAACCAATTTCCCTCTCTTACAGTAGCGTGTATCACTAACTCAAATACTAGTTAGTTATCTAGTAAATATAAGAGAGCTCAATCCTTCAAATGTGTTTTCAACTTTCAGAGACCCAAAAAAATGAAACTTATCAAGCATACAATCAAAGCACCATTTGTGAAAATTTACCATTACACACTGAAGTAACAGAAGCATGTTTTTGATTTGCAAATAGCCAATCACTCATCATCTTTTCCATCTTTTCACGGTCAGGTCATTAAGGCCTACTATTACCCTCAGAGGCCTGACACTAATACTGCTCCGCTGAATCTGAAGAAATGGGTCAGGAATCCTTTCCTGGTTTGTATTCGGCTCATTATCATGCAGAAGGAAAAAACAAGTGCAAAACAGGTAGACATTGACATGCATAATCTTTGATGCAGTACTTCTGGGACATCAGTACCATAGGATGCTTGGACAGAACACCTGAGATCATCCTCTAAGGATACGCCTAGGTAATGTAGCATCTAGGAACTCAAATATACAGCTGCAATAACAGAACTGCTACTCTGCCCACAAATCCTGCTATTTATAAGTGATACAATTAATCTAAGCTCCCAACTTCTATACAAATCAGTACACTTACTGTGTTTTGTCACAAAAGCCTAGGTCAGATACTGCTTTTGAAAGTACCATACCTCATTCCCATTGTGATAAATAAGCTTTAGAGAGAATCAGTCAACGATCCATTTCAGATACTTTTTTTTTCAAATGTCACATGAAACAGCAAGCTTAAAAGTAGTTTTGTTTTTTTTTTTAATAAGGGACTGCAAAACTCATTGCATCCCCTCAGCCCTTTACACCCATTAATATCACAGACACATTCTGTTTGAAAATGCTTTCTTCCTTCACTACAAACACTGAAAAGTAATCCTAAACTCTGAAAATGAAACATATACTCTGTTCTCAGGCAATGACCATTACAATGATAGAGATAAGCATTGTGCTGGTCAGGTTATAATCTCAGTAATGCCTCTGCACAGCCATAGGAAGCAGATTTACCACGATAGGCATACATAGGTATAACACAAAGCAAAACTGGGGTATCAGAAAATTATTACCAAAACTTTGGGAAGAAATAGCACACAATCTGACTGAAAAGTTGGAGATGAGTTTCGCAGGATTGGCAGTCAAAATACATTTATTAACTGAGCAAATTAGTTGGATATACTTAGCATATGAAAATCCCTAAGCAGATTGATTCTCCTCTATAAGAAAAAGCAATTTCAAAATGTCACTGTTACTAAACAGTCAATTTAGTAATCTGACCGGACTAAAACCTATGATGGGATTATGAAATAGTCAGCTAGCAAGAGTACACTGAGTAAAGCACTTACATACAGCTTATTAAAGAGATGTGACAGTAACTTAGAGTGTGACCTACCACAGCTTCAAGGACTCTGCTGCTTTCTGGCCAAGATAATGGTGAAAGCCCTGGCAAGGGTGACAAGGCTGATCTACTGATAGATTTCCTATATCACATTTTCCCCACTGTGCTTATTTATCAGTATCTCTGAAATGCTGCTAAGCTGGCAGTGGACTATTCTGGGCACAAACGTAGACCACCAGAATTTGTGATACCACACTTTGCAGAAGCAGTCAGATTGATGGAATGCAAATGACATCACTGAGACTGTGGGAAGAGCAGCTGAGGTACACTGTGTGGGTGGCAAGGTTAGCTAGGAGATATCTGTAGTGACTGACTCAAAAACACTAGAGTGGCTACTCTATACTTCAATACACTGTGCCGTATGCTACGCTACTAGCTGAAGACCTCAAAGCACGTTACAAACTTTATGAAAATGTGCCTCACTTTTTCTTTTAAATTATGCATTAGTATTCTCATTTTACAGATCAGGTTAAGTAATTCATCTGAGATCTCACAGTGCTGAGAACCACGTGATAAACTGAATGTAAATATCTCCACAGTCAACTGGTCACAGGAGGTGTGACCTACAGAGCCCAAGTTATTTAGATGTTAATTTAAAACATAACAGAACGTATTAAAAAAAAAAAGTGAATAATCAAATGTTTATACCTACGTAAGTTTGAGACAAGGCAAATATCACTTGACCATGAAGAGCAGGGCAGGATATTGATCTTTTTTACATTTATAAAAACATCCTTTTTGTACAGCATAACAGCATTTTCCAGAAAGCTTTTTTATTACAGCTGGAAGCTTAGCATTTTCCCTTATAAGGCCATCCTTTGAAAAAGCCTTTGAAATTAGCCATTATCAATCCATTTGCACTGTTCCCATTACTGCTACTGCCCTTGTTTATCAAAAGGCCATTCTCTGTCAGGTTAGCTCTTATGCCCAGAGCCTCAGGGAAATGTTCACAGCTATGCAGAGTGCTCAGTACTGCCTGCAATAGGGCCATTCCAGGCAAATTGCAAGCATGAAAATGAAAATCCCATTAACCGGAGCAGTTGTCTCCAAATTCCCCCCCTGGCAAGGCTGACTTGCACACAAGGAACCAGCACAGGTTGCTGCACAGTGCTGAGCAGCACAGAGACGTGAGGCATGTGCAGGGCAATGCAAAGTGATTTAATTTAGTTCAGAGTGAAGGAGGGTTAAGTCAAGTGACTGCACATACGCCACGGGCCAGGAGCTCACAGAGATGCTCAGCTGACACACGGTGACTTGTTAAAACAGGAGTCATGTCACTGCACAGCTTTCTGTGAATTCAATTCACACATCTCCTAATATGAAATAAATCTGCCCCATTTCAATTGGCTGAAGTAAATAAATGCAGCAAGCTGTTTTCTCTTGACGGAAAGAGACGCTGGTTTTGAGCACATATAGCACAAAAGTCTCCATCCATAAGGTCAGAATTAAAATCTGCTTCCTAAATCGAAACTGGAGCAAGACAGACCTGAGAAACTTCAGGCTTACTTTTTTTTAAATATGGCTCCAGATCATTTATTTTAATAAATTATTTCATACATCCAATTTCATGCTGGACATCTGGCATACCTGCAGTTCATATTAGTAGTGGGTTAGTTCGGATTGCAAGACACTGTCATCCCTGCACATACGTACGTGTGGATCCCACACTTCTTAAAGTGCACCAGATCGCTTCTGCTTGAGGATACTGGCATTAATTTTCCTCTCAAAGAAAGGTTTTAAAAAGTGGTGTCAAATCTAAGCGAGCAGTCTGATAGCTGCTGTCATTTGAAATATATCAGTGTCCCTCATCATGCCATAAAGATGCTAAAGGATCCATTGGCAAGTGAGTTTGTGCAGGGACAAATTTTAAAGCACTTTATAGTGATAGTTCAAGCTAGTTGGTTAAACTGTATTGATCCAAAAGGCTCGGCACCTTGCAGAAAAGATTACACAACGATTTTCTTCTCTGCAATGAAAATAAGAGATTAAAATAAGCATTATAATTTAAAGCTTTTGCTGGAGAATTTGTTTTCAACTCAGCTAAAAATATGTTGTTTCTATTCATATTAAAAGCTAAATCTTTTGCTTTATTATCTATAGCATTTTATTGGAGAAATAGCAGTTTTGCTAATAAACTTCTTCCTCATTTTATAAACAATTAAAGGAAAAGCTAACCTAGCAATATCCTGTGAAAGGGTTGCTTTTAAGCTGCATCACTGAAGTGCTACATAAAACAAAAGTCACACAGCAAATCAAATCAAGCTATTCACAAGCTTTTTTTAAAAATGATTTAAACAACACAGTTTCACAAACTTTTCTGGTGTTTTACTTATGGGGACACAGAGGCTACATACAAACATCAGCTGCCTGACTTTGCTTTGCTATTTTCCCAAGGCACGTCCCATCACTGCAGTTCAGCACCGGGCACACCAGGGCAGAAAAGCAGTCCTTTCAACACTTTATCACAGAAGGTGATGAGGAGCACTCTTTGTCAGCGCTGACAGTATCATAATAACCAAGAACACATAGACATTTGCTTACTGTATTCCACTGCATGTATACGCATAGCAGCCTACAAGACAAACTGGAACCTGTGCAAACTCCAGCAGGCACCTGTGGATGTGAGGCTCGCAGTGCCTTTAGTCATGAAGTACAGAAGTGCTCCCTTAATGAGCAAGTAAATAAACCCAGGGCCAGAGTAAATTAACAGACTGTGTAAGAAACAGATGGTGTACGGTGACTGAAAAATTTCTAAATGTCTCAGCATCAAAAGAATAAAGATGTTAATGCTTCTATTGTGTTGATCTTGCTTTTGCCCCATTCTGGATAGCAGATTGCATTTCCAGAATAAATGTTCTGGTTTCCAATCAGAGGGTGATTGCACGTTTGGATAAATAAGATGCATGTCACAAATTATAAAATATTTGTGACAGAGTTGCTGTAGAAGCTGCAAATGTCCTTCAGCACCCTTTAAAAAGGCCTTTTCTATTTTTTAAATGCATTATTTTCTCAACACAGATGTAATATTGGCAGATTAGTAAATCTCATGGAGTTGCAACAGACTTAAATAAATGAAGTTACACATTCTAGTAGGTGTTCCCAGATGTAGTTCATTATTTCCTGTAAGAGAAAACAGCACAGTGTTGGCTGTATTAAGGTCCCTCCCAAGCATACTGCAAGCAGCACTTGCAGCTCACTGTAACGTACTCTTATCCAGCAGAACTTCAGTCTGAAACACCCATACGCAGACTGACAGTGCATCACGGTACTCTCATCGCACTTTTTCAGACTTGTAAAAATGCATTTAATCTGATTTCAATTTACTTTTTGCAATAGTTCACAAAAAATAATAGGTGTGCAACTGTAACAAGGCCAAGTTTTGCAACTAGTTGTTTTCTTATATACTAGTACAAAGAGAATGAATTAAAAGAAATAATGATGAGATGTTTTGTAAATATGATAATAGTTTTATCGAGAACAGCTCATTAACTTCAAAGAACATTGGGACAAATAGTGTGAAGCTGAAACTGCACTGATGTGAAAGGCAGACTTTCCATGAATTACTATGCTTACGCTTTGATCCCTTTGTCAACACCTCTTATTTAAAATGATGATCAATTCCCTCTTCTTCCACTTCCTAACTATTTCTTCTGCAAATTTCAACATCATTCCTAGCATTACACTTTACAGAGTAGATATTTGGGCTGCAGATATTTAAAAAACCCTCCTATCCAGAGAATACAAAATGCCTTTAATGACAGGCTTTTTTTTCTTTTTTCTTTAAGTCCTGAATTTGGGAGAAAAAAAACGTTTTAGTTCTCACATCATCCAATGAAGCATTTTTCTTGCAAACTGCTGGGCAGAGATCAACAGTCCACCTGATCTTTACTGCAGGTTACTTTCGTCAAGGTAGATTGGGTTGTTTGTTTTTTGCTTTTTACACTGGCTGATCAGAACATTTTCTAATAAAACAATAAAAATATTTAGATCAACAAATCAGTACATTATGTCCAACATCAGGTTCTTTGCAATCTTGTCTGAACTACTTTAATACAGTTTTTATAATTAGTTACCTTAAGGCAACACACGCAACAAATAATATTTCCAAGAATGTTTTATCTTTGACACAAACATCACATCCAGAAAGACTTGGAAGAGATATCTGAAGTGTCAAACTGGGTAATAAAGTTGGAGGCAACCCACAAGGAAGTGACTCAGGTAAGTTGTAGGCAAAAGACGAAAATGTAACATTACTCTCTCAGATGGTGCCTTTTTTCCTCTTACAGTTCTAATTAACTTTTTTTTTTAAAGGTCAAGGAGAACTGCATTGAACGAAATTTGCCAATTAAGAGATGAGTCCCTAAAGAAAAAATTGTTTGGACAGAAAAAGATTGGAAAAAAAGGTATGTAAAGAAAATACATGGAAGAATTGCTATGCTTGCAGCACCCTACAGTACATCCAAGAAGAGAACTTTATTGGATGAGAATTAGTGATGGAAAGTAGGCAGAATATTTCTATAGTTATGAAGAAAATCCATAGGATAGTGTTTTCTCTTCCTACAATAAATATTGATAGGTCACAAACACTTAAAAAAAAAAACAGAATATGATTTCATGTCCTTAATACTTTTATATTCCATTCTTTTTCTGCTGAAGTGTTTCAATAAAATGAAATTATTCTGAGGAAAGCTCTAACTAGACTAGGGCCACATAAAATAATCTAGACCACAAAACTAATGAGCGATCTCATTATTAGATTGTACCATGGAGGAGAGTCACAACACTTCAGAACTAGAAGAGATATATGCAGAAGAAATGTTTCATTTTCATTTTCTATCACGAGCACTATAGGCAATTCATCCATTCACAAACATTTTAAGTAAGATTTATAAAAATTCAAATGCAGTTTATCTGCCCTTATCTTTACTAAGCACTCAGATGGGCCCATTCATGAACAAATCACTGCTAGCAGGGACTCCCTGCTGTTCTGCATACGCACTTATGATTCATGTTCTTTACGTAAGTTAAACAACACCACAATGACTGGAAAAATCTACAAGAAAATCAGAAGCAAAGTTAAGAAATAACAAAAAGTAGGTAGAAGTAAAATAAGACGCCTCAGAAAACTTGTACTGCCTGAGGTAAAAATGTACTGATGTTCTTGCTTATGAACTGAACTTGGTTTTATACCCATCAAGGAAAAGGTGTCTTTTTAACTTGCATACAGTTAACAACTCAAAGTAAAAACCCTCATGACAGAAGGACACCTACACAAGGGAAAGTAGGGCAAGGCAAACTGTATGAAAGAATAAGACAATATTCTGTTTAGGTGCTTACATCAATAAAGTACATTGTATAGCCCAGCAAACCTTTCACTGAGCAGCTTGGGCCTTCTGTCTGCCAGCTTGTTGACCAAGATAGACATTAAGCTACAAGGCCATGACAGTGTAGGAAAGTCACGATGTATCCCCTCTTCAGCAAGTTTTTACTTATTTTTACCATACATTAGCCACAAAGCATTTTTTTTTCCTAAGGAAGGCAAAAAAGAGGTTTTTAATGCTGATAAATTCAAAACTTAACCATTTAAAAAAAAAAGCTAAAATTAAATACCTTGGAAGGAAGGAAGGAACAATAAAAATATAAGGAACTAGAAAATTATTTGAAGGAATAACTATCACTAAAAGAAACCAGTCCTGATGGTAATTAAATGATTACATTAACAACCCTCATGCAATACCTTTGCTAAGAGATCACTCAAAAGAGAGAAATCATGGCACTACTTCTGCATTTGGGTTTCTCCCTGCATTGGATATATGCTTAGAATTCAGCCCAATATTTCTGCATCAGGATGCTTTTTTATTTTACATTTACCAGCATAAGTTCACTTTAAGATGTAAAGAATCTCAAGATCACAATAAATGCTGTTACTGCAATCATTTTGGCTTCGTGTCATTGGTACAATAAACCATAAACCCAGAAAGCTCAATTTAATTAAGACTGCTATGTCTAGCATAAAGAATGCATTTAAATGGTTATTATTTGCCATGCACTAAAAAACAACATACCAGCCTATTTTCATTCCGTGACTTCCACAAAGATACTTAACATTTAACTGCCCAAGAAAACATACAGTATATTCAAGGCCTCATATTTACAAAGACAAAACTTGAAGACTAAAAGTGGTGCAAATAAATGCTGTCAGAAGACCAGATCTACTGTATTTTTTATTGTGTATAGCCTTAAGCTTCCTCACAACATATCTCATGACATAGTATCTGACAGAAACTTAACTCGAACATTTGGACTTACTTGAGCTTTTACCAAAAACTTTGTAGACGATTAAAATAGAACATCAGAAATATCTTTCGTCACCTGAAACCGGCAGGCAAAAATCACCATCAAGATGTAAACTGAACTGTGCCACTTGTGTAGGAATTTAGTGCAACTCCTGTTTACTTTGAATGAATTAATGTCTAAAACATGGTCTCACCATCAAGTCTGAATTTTTCAGCAGTACTTAAATTAAGAGAATTACCTCTTTGTTTCTCTGAACATTGGCTAAGGTACCAAATGTCACCAAAAGGCGATGAACAGAAAGTCATCTTGTTACTCACCAATAAAGAAGTTGTTTCCCAATGCAAGCATTTCTTCAGAAAGTACAAGTCCACCCAGTGCCTGGAGGAGAGTGACACTTCTGCCATCAATGAGCGAACACTGCTTAAATCCAGCAGTTGTCACCTTCCACAGCAGGATAAGGGAAGCAGTAGCATCTTGTCTTATTCTAAAAAAATAAATGACAAGAATATTTACATAGAGTGGGGGAAATTGGTCTTATAAGAAAGTACATCAGAACAAAAAGCTTATTATCAGAGAAGGAGTACTTCAATATGGTGAACATGGAATCGGGAAAAGGTCTGAAGATTTTCATCACTTCCACCAAATTAAAAATATTTTTAACAGTAACATCTGTATAATGGTATACCTAAGCAGATTTAATCATACAGAATCTCAATTTCTCATACTGGACACCAACTTAGAGTCCAATAACAGTTTTATATAAAACACTACCTAACAGTAGCCTTGTTCACTATTTGCATTTATGTCTTGTTAAATAGTAGCTCCATTCTACAGCTAGAATGCTATCATTTTCTGCAGCTGAAACACATCCAGCCCTCCTATCTACTGAAGTACATTCAACATTCATTCAATACAGGGGATGCTGGTAGAAATCCTCTTTCATTTGCTATACCAGATCGAAGGATCAGAACAGTTTATTCTTGTAAATCAAATGAGTTGTGTAATGCTCTCAAGGTCACCGAGTTCATGGTGCCTTCCTGAATATTGACAGGTTGAATAAACACACACAACTGCTTATGTACTGTCAGATCCACTAGGGAGCACTATATCTATATTGGTGTTGCTTTCCTCTCAGGATACTTTTTTCCACTAATTTCAATAAAGAAAAAAAAAAAAAAATCTATCTGTAGTATTTCTGACAAGATCCATTAATTTCACCTAAGTGGATCACCACTGAGTATGACCAATGCTCCTGAAGGTCAATCATAAGTCCTACTGCTGAAACACTGCTCATTCTCTCTTGCTGAAAAGAAGCCCCCAGATAGCGGGGGATCTACAAAAGCACAGTGGCGTCTCCCCTGACATTTTATTTTTACATTATATTTTTATAAAATATTTTATATACACATACATCCATTTATTTAGTTTACAAGAAATGTAAAGTCTTTTCATTATATTTGACATGACTTGATAAAATACTGCGACCATACCAGGTAAGTAAATTTTTGACAGTATTTTGGGTCAACTTTAACATTGAACCCCATCCCTACTCCCGGAGCTGAATGTCTCATTTTCAGTAACAACTGCTGTTAATAAGACAGCAACCATTTCGGTCACCCATAACAATCAAAAGAAAAAAAAAAGGAAATTACTGAACGGAAATTTTTTTGTTGTTTATGTATTCAGCCATTGAACCAGAAATGTTATGTAGGTCTTTAACAAAGGAAATACAATAGAATGAAGACAGATATCAGCTTGCACCAAAAAAAAAAACCTACTAAAGGTAGACAGTATAAAAAATGACCAAAACCAACACTATGCACTATGCAAACTCATTTGTAACGGGGATATTCCATCATGGGTCTTACATACAGCCATAGAATCTACAAAGGTCAGCTTATTCTTGAGTTAAAAAAACAAAACACACACATTCACGGATCTCTTCCCTACTTAAGCTTCTCATGAATGAGAACGATTCAAAGTCCCGTGGGAAGGGTAGGACAGCTCCCACGTTTAACAGTTACAGTTCCAAACTGTCTGCAGCTTGTCTGCTTGCAGCAGTTTGTTTTTTCCAGTGAGCGCGGCCTTTTTTAACTGAAAGCTGGCATTCTGAGAGATAAGATGACAGGATGAGAAAAGTAGGCTATTTTGGGAAAATCTGAGCCTAAAATTGCAGTAAAGCTGTGAGCCAGAGAAGAACTGTGTTGGCAGATTTTTATTTGAAATAAAGTTTTCAATAGGAAATACCTCATCCCAGCTGACAGAATCAGATCTTTCTAGGAAGTCAGGTTCTGTTAATTAAAAGTTACAAAGCAAGCCTTTTATTGAAAAACTATGAGTTTGAAAGCGTTTAACAGAGTAAATTCCAGTTTTTAAAAAATTTGATTTGTAAGACATTCACATCAAAGATTTCAGCTGATTGACAACACCCAAAGCGGTATTCCAGAAGTTAATCACAAACATAAAGCATAAGAAAAGTGCAATTATATGATCAATAACAGCTTCCCACCAACAAGTACATCTTCAGATGAAAGGGAAAAAAAAAAGCGTTCACTGCATGAAGGAGAAAGGAAAGATCACATCTTTTCAAAACTGACATCTTCAGAACATTTGCCCTGATCCCTAATGCATCCAGATGGCCCAGAGATGGTTTACATGCTTACATCTTCTGAAACGTTACATATGTGGGAGAAGTTACACCAAGCAAAGAGCTGTCGTAGCAGCGCTTGATGCCTGAAGGCTTTCTGAAGTTCTTTCATGTACTTTTAACCAGTTGACAAATCTGAGTATCTGAAAAGCAGTTTTCTAAAATACCCAGGCAAATTAAAAGAAAAACGCTTTTATATTCCATAAGATATAGAAAATGTTTTTACTTTATTGATGTATTCTGTGGAACTTCAAAGGAGACAAGACGGCCTCCAGCAGAGGAATTGGAACTGGCATTTCCACAAGCCACATCTGGAAGTATCTGAAAATAAAAATAGTTTTATTTAATACTGAAGCACAAAACTTCAACTTTCTCTTACCAAAGAAAATACGATTTTTTTAAAAGAGCACTAATAATATGGTAATCAT
Organism: Gallus gallus; assembly: GCF_016699485.2. Taxonomy (NCBI): domain Eukaryota; kingdom Metazoa; phylum Chordata; class Aves; order Galliformes; family Phasianidae; genus Gallus; species Gallus gallus. The sequence goes on from NC_052540.1 coordinate 9,660,903, forward strand.
CTTTAATGATTGACCAAAACATTTACTAAAGTATTTATGCTGTCATTAAACAATATGAAAATTCATATCAGCATCCTTTCCATTTTTACAAAACCTTCCTGCACATCAGCACGGGCTTCTAAAGGTATCTTCCTTTAAAAGTGAACAGATACTTTGAAAAAGATGGATGGGCTTCCAGTCTTGTGAATCACTAACAAAAGCTCTAGCATTTGTTTGCCACTTCCCTAAATATTGCATCACTAACGGGAGATTTTTGAGGATTTATAACAGCACACACTGATACTGTCTTTCTATTGTATGGAAATGTGTTGTTTGTTGTTTTTTTTTCAAACTCAGATTACTTTTAAACATATTCTCTGCCTTGCTCTAACAAGGCCTGAAATTACTCTTTTCAAGTATAAGTTGTCAACTAATGATGTTTTCAGATGGGGAAAAATGACAAACACAGTTGAGAGCAGAGGGGCTGATTTGCCAAGTCTCTGATAACCACTTGGTATGGAAATCATGAACTAGAGCAAGAAACTACACAGAATGCCATACAACATAGAATCATAGAATGGCTTGGGATGGAATGGATCTTAACAATCATCTTCCCTCTTTTAATTAAAAGCCGCTCCCCCTTGCCCTATCACTATCATATCACACAAGAAGTCAGTCTCTCTGGTTGATAAGCTCCCTTTGAGTACTGAAGGCTGCAATGAGGTCTCCCTGCAGCCTTCTCACATCTCCAGGTGAACAAGACCAGCTCCCTCAGTCTGTCTTCATAGGAGAGGTGGCCTCCTCTGGACCCACTCCAACAGATCCATGTCATGCAGAATAATAATTGATTAGGATAGTTTGAAAACCATTACTATTTTCAATGACATCTTCATTTCATGTAAGTAATAATTGATATGGCATAATTGTTTTTTTCTATCGCTTACATTATCTGTAGTTTTAATTAAGTAGTTCTCAGGTATCCTCATTAGCTTACCTATGAAATATCACCACAAGTGGAAAAAAAAAAAAAAAAATCAATGTCACCTTAAGATTAAGGTTAAGCAGGTTTTGCAACATTATTTTTTCAATCATTTGCACAACTTTTTTGCATTAGCCATGCTGACAAAGTGAAAACCGACACCTGACACACTGCCATGAATTAATCATTCATTACTGAAAAATCAGAATCTAATTTCTAATTTTATTTATAAGTCACCTGTGAAGTGTTACCATCAAAGTGTTGCCTGCAAAAACACAACAAACAGAAGTCCAGACTATGATGCAAATAATAATTGTTAAGAGACTCAGAGTTGACTTTGACTCAGACAGGAAAAATGCTCAGCATTCACATCTCCCCAAAAATGCACATATTACTCAACTCATTTCTTCATTGCTGAATTATTTTGCACACTTAATATGCATGCAGTTTATGAAAATAAACATGCAACTTATGAAAATAAAATTAGATGCTTTTTTTTTTTTAAGAAACTCATCAAAAAGAAAAAAGGTAATATCCCTATTAAAACTTCTGAATCTTGGAAGACAAAATTATTAAGCTAACATTCAAAGCCTGATGAAATTAAAATGAGTTTGGCTAACACTGTTCTTCTTATATACTTGCCCATATTCACAATATTTTTTTCTTTGAGACTCTGTATGTCTCAGCGTATCAAAGTCTTTATTCTCATACTTTCATAGTGCATCTAACAACATATTCAGTGTTAGAATATATTTTCAGAATGTCTTGTATTACCTTAGAACACAAGCAGGAAAAAAAAAGTAGTTGAAGCATTTCATTCACCTTACTATTCTATATTAGAAGCTTGGAAATATTTGTTATATACATGTTGAGTATGTTATATATTTGTTCAGTATACATCTCTTTGCAACTTAAGAAGAAAAAGCTCATGAAGCAAGAGTGGCTGCATAACATGAGCAATTAACCCTGTGAAAATGGGAAGAAAAAAGTACTTTGGTTTGTAAAGCAGTAAGAATTAAGGACTGCTCAGCATAAAAAGCACAAGTAGGAAATATTCTTCGGTAACCAAGAAAAGCAAAAAGCAAAATGCACATGACTCCTCTGATAGGATGATTTGTAGTGTTTGATTTCCTCCTCCAAGAAGGAACGCAATTTATAACTGGCCCTGATTTCATTCACTATGAACCTCCTAAAATATTTACCTTAACCAGTAGGATGTGAAATAACAGAATTTCACAGCAGCTGAAACTTCACTTTTTTTTTCTCTTACAAAAATGGTACTTGGATCAGACAAAACATATAAGAAGAAATAGCAGCATCCATAAGGAACAGAAATGGTGCCAGCACTATCCTGTTTGAGACAAATACTACGGAGACAAAAATGACAGCTTTAACATCTGATTTAGCAAATAAATCACAAAGCTTTTCCACAGCCCTGGGAACCTTGTATGAAGATTTTAAAGCACGTCTCTCCTGTCTGAAGAGAGCTCCCTAAGAACTGAAAGGCTGAAAAATGAGGACAAAGACAAGTACATTACAATAATACAGGGCTGTCAGAAGATGAAAACAACCTGTGGGTCTCACTCTAAGAAAGAAAAAAAAAATAGTAGGAAATTTAAGACAGAACACTGGAAAACATAATGAAATGATTTTCAGAATGTAAAATAAAGAGCACGTGATGAACTCTGCCTTATTATTCTAATTGCTCTTTAAATTTAAAAGTGAGATGGCTAAAGTCAAAAAACACAAACAGACCACTTAAAAATAATCTCCGAAAAAAAAATCATGTGATGGCAATGAGATCAAACTCTTCCAAAATTCCCCTTCTGCGTTCAGTAGCACAGAACCTTGAAGCCAGCAAGGAAGTTCCTCGGGGAACAGACCATAGATACAATACAAATGATGCAGCTATTTTAAAAATAGTTGCTAAAGAAAACAAAATCTTCATGCACCTGCCAGAGCCTGAGGTATGCTTAGGAGCTGCTTACAAAGATAATCTCCTACATCAGCACAGAATATTCTGAAGATTTTATGCTCCTCAACACATTACTTAGAGTTTGGAATTTTTTGAACTGTTGATATGAAATATAGTATTCCTCTTTTTGTATTCCATTCTGTAAGTTTGTGTCTAGAACACATTACTGGTGGATTTTTTCTAAACAGAGAACATAATACACAAAATCTGTATTTTTGTTTCAAAGATTTTAACAGCGTTAACATCCTGACAAAAAGAAGAGAATCATTTGAGAAAACAAGAGTGAAGTCTCCAGAAGAGGATCTGTTCCTACAACTTCTAGCTGGACTTTAAAAAAAAACAGTAGTGACTTGGCTGGAAGATTACTTAACCAAGTCAGATAGCAGTATAGATGAGACTGAAAAATAGCCCAAATATTGGCTGCAGTAGCTAAGAAGACAGACTCTGCTTTTCCATATTGGACCTTTTCTGAAAATATTACACAGTGTGAAGCGTGCAGATATTCTTCAGCCATATACACCAACATATATAAAGAAATACATACACCATTCTACAAGTCCTGCAACGCAGACAGATCCCAGGAAAGTATTTTTACATGTGTGCTTTTATTACCTTGGTTGATTAAGCATATTAGCCTTCAACTTGATGAGGCTAAGTAACACAGAGACCCTCAGTCTACATTTACACTAGAATACATATACGCAGTCTTGCACTACTGAAAGTAGTTTGTTGAAATGAAGTTTCCTTGCATGTTTCTTGGAAAGCTGACCACACAGACATTTGTATTTCTACAAAGCTTTATCCACACTGACAGGCTAATCCTCAACAGTGTAAAATACAGTCACATAGCTACAGCATTATACGTCCATTTGTTTGATATCATAACCCTTCAAGTTTAAAGGATTGCAAAAATATCTTACTTCTTGCAAAACACTCTATACTTTCCTCAGATATAATAGTCTGTATGTAGAATCAGCAAATTCCCATTAGCCTTAGCAATTCTTCACTACTCAATTAACAAGATATTAATGAGTATTCCTGAATACTAATAACTACTTCCAAACACTGGAACATTTTGGCCAAATACATTTAGGACTCTCCAGCCTTGGAGGTATTTGTGTCTTGACTGAACACTTCTGAGCAACCTGCTCTATCTGTCTTGCTTTGAGCAAGAGTGGTGGACTGGACAATCTCCAGAGTTCTCTTACAAGGTCACCTAGGCTGTGATTCTGTGAAAAAAAAAAAATTCACCTCATAAGTCAGTTGTTTCCTATCTCTTTCTTGTAATTGCCAATGTCACTTCAGTGACACCACACCACAGCATACACAAAACTCCATTCCAACATAGTAGGAGTGATGGTTTTGTGTTTGTTTTTTTTTTTATAGGAACACCCCCAAAGGTTACTCAAATAAGTAAACTCATGCGCACACCGGTGTATTTTTAAGTTACACTTTCCTCCTCTGTGATCTCTGATGGTTCTCTGTTTTTAATTCTATCTCTGAAACCTTCCTCCAGTTTTCTCTCCTAATGGGGGAACAAGGAAATCTGCACAGCCAAAGCTAAGTTGGGCAGATTGGTCTGGAATTAAACAGAATACATGAATGCACACATTATTCCCACCCATTCTTCTGGAACTAAATAAAAGAGATGAATACAAACTTATCTTACAGAAGAGTCAAGACTCTTGGGGGGCTGGAATTAGGTGACCTTTAAGGACCCTTCCAACTTAAGTCATTCTACAGAAGTAGTACTTAAAAGGAAAAAAAAAAAAGTAATAAGGTCTGTGCTTAAAATTTTAAACAGATTTGAAAAGAAGTTAGGTTAATAGAAAGAGTAAGAAAACTGCTCCTTTGAGAAAAACAAGACTATGCACTCAGGTGGCCTCCCATGAAAACTGACATGGTCATTAAGAAAGATGGCCCGTCCTCTCTTCAGTAGCACGGAAACAGAGGAGATGAATGAGGTATGAAGAATGCTCTTGCAAATGCTTTTTCAAATCTTCTTCCAAAGGATTGCATACTGACTTTCAATTCAATAAAGTACATTTCAAAAAATTATGGCTTTGCCCTTTCTAAACATATATCTACATTTCCACCAAGATAAGGCCTGCAGAATTTCTTCTTTTCCAAACCTCTAAGGGTGATGAGAAGTATCTTTTATTTTCAAAGAAATATAAAATGTTTGTCAGCTTTCTTTATGCAAGAGGAAAATACTACAGAGAATTTAAAACAGGTATGATGATGTTGACTAAAAGATCCTGAACTGCTGTCAGCAGAGAATTAAAAAGAGAAGAGATGCAGGAAAAGCCAATGTAATGTGAATGTGAAGAGGGAGATCAATTGCTATCTTCTTTTAGTCAAAATGCCAAGCAATGAGCAATGATCATTCTGGCACAGAAATCCCATTCAAGACAGATTTGTTAAAGAAAAGCAAGACCCTTATCCGGCTGCATGGAAAAACAACTGCTTCCAAAAAGCTGGTGTCATGTAGTTTAAACCCCACGAGTGTATTTGCCTCCACCCTCAAGAGTTTCATATAGGATGATGCTTGAAAGAAAACCAGAACAGAAAGAAAATGAAGGCTTACATCTAACATATCTCACCAGTGGGAGAGGAAAGCAGAAGTGTTTAGAGTAGGAGTGCCTCTCTAAAGAGCACCAAGGGAAGGCTGACAGACTGAGTCCAAAAACAGTATCAAATGAAGGAGCCTTGCCAGCTATTGTAGCACTGAAATTTAACATAAGGAAGTCTGCATATCTACCCAGAAAACTCCGTCACAGGCAGTTTATGAGTACAGCTCAGCTCATTTGAGCTAAAATGGCTTTGAGTAGTCAGCAGTTACGCTGCCAAGAGGATCCACTAACCAAAGATTCTCATACATGGCAATCCTCCAGTCACCCTAATAAAACTTTGTATTTATGCCACAGGTTACTAATGTCAATATTACACCAAGTGGTAGATGCTCATCTAGCTTAGGAGGTTATCTTACGCAATGACACTCTCAGATAAATGACCAGGGTAATCATGTTAACCAGATGCCTTCTTGTCTCAAGTGAGACAACCAAAATGAGGGCCACATTCATAAAATCTTCCAATAAATCATTCAATCAATATTATTTCCTTGAATGGTCATTTCTTATGCCATAGTGCATGGAGCTGTTCTGAATAATACAGATAAGCATCGTGGAAACAAGCTCATCAAGCAAAAAAATCCACATCAACAAATCCTGAAGTGAAGATTACGAGCTCAGGTCATTGGAGAGGAAGCTAGGATGTAAACTGAGCCAAAGTCTGTCAGGTCTGTCAGAGAAACTTCTCCATGTATTTTTACATCAAAACAATGATGCACTCATAGGCTACTTCAACAACAACAACAAAAAATAGATCAACTTTTAGCAACAGAGAATGCACTCAAGATTCAAAGGTCTCCCTTTCAAGCAGAATTGTTCCTTAAGCATATCCATTTGTTGCAGAACAGGAGTACCCTCTTTCAGAAGCTTCCACCTGGACCAGCCACACTAATGTAACAGACATATAGTTTACTGACTAAAACCCACGTACAACAAGTTTTGTCCACATTGCAAGGAGAATTAGAAGCTTATTGTAGCTATAGTCACTAGTTCGAAAGCCTAGAATCTGAGCGGTAGCATTACAGTATGAATAAAAGGTTAGTGTGGGACTCATGGTTAGCATTCTAAGTCCTGGCCATGTACCTGGCAAATCACTTTACTGCTCTGTGCTTCAGTATCTCCATCTACAAAATGTGAATAACACTACTGATTTCCTTTGAAAAACAATTTGAGAGCTATTATGGGAAAGTAATATATAGGAGTAGGGCACTGCTATTCTAACAGTTGATTTTTACACAGAAACCTTTGTTGAATCTATTATTTGATTAGGATTAGGGAAAAAAAGGAATTATCTCACTATTATTCACTAATATCTATCTTTTCTACACTGTAATACAAAAGATCATTGGACTGGGGAAATTTTGATTGCTAGCTTTATCTGTCTTGCAAGTGGAACAATTAATTTAGTTGCCCAAAGCAGGAAAAAAAAGATCTCTCTTTTGACACCTGAGCACAAAGATAAACCCCTGTTATATTTCAGAAATCAACAGAGTCTAATATGTTTCTCTTAATGGTCTGTGTTTGTAGACCTTAGCCTGTTTATCAGGAAAAGACCAATTTGTTATAGCAAGATCAGTCAGAGAAGTGAAACAGTATCCAAAGACATCTGCATGTTGTCTTCTGGTGCAGGTCTTACTGAGAACATTCAGTCAAGCATGCACTGCAAAGTACGTCCACCTGAGGAATGCAAAAAAATGTCCAACTGCAAACATATGTCATGCCTCTCTTAGAGGATTTATTTCTCTCAGGAGTTCCCAAAACTTCCTGAAAGAGCCCATGGAAAATTCATCCTTGAAAGACTGAGGGAGTATTCATATGGAGATATTCTGGCAAAATTTCTCTCTGAGTAGACAGGGAAAAGAGTCTGAAGAGCATTGGTTCACTTGTGGTGTCAGATTAAGGTAAAAAACAGGCCGACCTGGAAAGCTGACAAACAAACAAACAAACAAACAAAAAAACACCAAAAAGCAATAGCAGCCTTCCTAATCTCAAGGAAGATCAAAAGAGTAGATTTTTGCAATAAAAAATCTAAAGTTTTTTACTTTACAAATTTTACTCTATTTTATTTTTGCTTATAAGAGAGTGTATGTAAGGAACAATCTTGGTAAAGCCTTTGAAGCTATGAGAAAATGTAGTATTTTTCTGCTTAACACTGAACTTTTTACTCTTGAAGACTCCCACCAAAGAGGCTTTGAAACACAGACCCTCGGGCATACCAGCTCTCCCTTTGGTTTAATATAAGATCAGAGACAACGTCTTGAATTAGCAACTGGAATGTTTCTTCCAAAGAAGTATCTCTCCCTTACTATGAATTCCAAAGAACAGATCGCTATACTACATGAAAAATACCATGAAAAATGCAAGACGCATTGTAACAAATTAAAAACACATAAAGACAAGTAATTTCTGTGATAGTGTACTGTAACAGCTATTAACATTACTAATGCATTTGTGATTGATAAGCTACATGTATTTCTCAGGTAAGAGAAGACATACAGACAAGTGAATTTCAGTTGTTAAAACACTGAATTGTGAAGAATCTGTCTGAAATGCTTACTGAATCTATCTGAAGCACAAACCAGGCAGAAATGTTACTTATACAATACCAGATCACAGACTGAGGAACACACACGAGGCAAGGCAGGCGCACTGGGACGGACATGCCCTTAATTGATCAGGACATTGAAAGCACCCAAGCAGAGATTACATTGCATTTAAACTAATAAAAACAGATCATTGTTTGTTTCTGCTTCAGTGCTTTCTCTCCAATCTTCATTGTCAGCATCTGACATATGTTCTACTGTAAAATAGATGTGGGTAAAGGTATTTCAAGAAATAAAGTTTGGTTCTCCAGACATTGCCTACCACAACTATCACTGAAACAGGACATAGCCCTCTAACTACTTATATATAGATTTCCCTAAACTTATTTGATATTTAGAGATATGGGGTCATATGAATGATCGAAATAAAACATTCTCATTTTGAAGAAATACCCAATGGAATATTTGTGAAAGGCCACCCTTAAGCTCATTACCTTTAATAAATACCTTTTTTGTGTGTGTTTAATTTTACCAGCAAATTAACTCAGGGCAGAAACCATATCTTCAGCCCTCTAATGTAGAGAGCCCTCGCATCGTGCACAAGTGACAATCCAACCATGACAACACTTAGAAGCAATTTCCTGTGTGTTTTTATTTAAACAGAATATTCTCACCTCAATTTCATCCCATTTCAGGTCCACAACTTTCTGTCCCGCCCTTGGCTGCCACGTAGGTAGTGTCACCGTTGCTCGTGAGTGAGGCAGAATGACGTCGGGCTCCAGCGTGGAGGTGACAGGCCTGCTTTGCCGTGGAGATGATGCCTCTGCCTGCTCGGGGAGCGGAGGGCTGTGCCGGGAGTGCTCACAGTTCGCTCCTTCGTAGCCATCACTGCAGGCACAGAGGTAGCCATCCCCACTGGTGCTGCAGTTACCATGGTGACAGGGGTTGCTGGCACAAGGGTCTGAAATGAACTGAGGGGAAAAAAAAAAAAACATCATATAGGTCAATTACTGCATATAAATGATTTATTTACAAGCTTTAGAAACACTGTGAAACAAGATCCTTTTCCCCTTCTGTATTTACCTTCCAAACATATTTAAGAACCAAGCTCATCTTTGATACAACTTCAAGGAAGCAAATTCAAAGGATTAAAGAAGAATATTGACTAATCTATATTCATCGCTGCTCTCAGAATATTCCATGCGAAACTCACTGTTAACAAATCCAAGCAATGCAACAAACATGAAGTAGGAGCATGGCTACCACTTATCATCTGTAACTTTCAAAACAATCTTCAGAGCAATATGACCAGGGAAAACACCAAAACCTGGAAATGTGAGGCAGTAACAGCAGTGGGAATGGGACACAGAGCTCACACAGGTCACCGTGTCAGGAAGTAGCTGTGCATTGTCAGAGCTGAGCACATCGTGTAATCCTATTTGTGGACATAAATTCAATTTTAAAACAGCTGGGCCTTTTGCCGGCACTTCATTTAGTGGGCAGCAGTTTCAGAATCTTACTCATTCTTGTGCTGAAAACTTCCTAACAGGAATTATTGGGGGAGGAAAGCTTCTTTTTAAGGCAGCATTTGTAATGGATTAGAACAAGACAGAGCTCAGCGATGTGAGAAAAATCCTGCCCTACGCTCACCTGCTTTCTTCTGATTCCTGCCTTAGATGTATCCACAGCTAGCTTGTACTCCATTTCTTAGGTCATCATTGACTTGAAAGCTATATGCTTCTTCACTCCTCCTCCATGCTGGTGTTTGTCTACACAACTTACTTACAGGGCATGTCTAGAGGCTGCTCCCAGGTTCCACCTGATGAGCTCAGCCTCCTGGGGCAGGACAGACCCTCCATTTGTGGCCGTCCTCACAGCGCATACTCCAACATTTAGCACTGCTTTTTGCCAACACATCAGTGGTTTTGTTTACTCTGGAAGCAGCTTCCTGATACCACCTAAGAAATTTTTGCCTTAGTCAGAGCTACATCACACTGCTGACTCACTCTCATCACTTGAGCAAATAATAGAGCCAGGCAGTTCCCTTGATTTGTCCTCACACTGATAATCAATCTACCACTGCAAACAGACATCATTTGTCTCGACATGCAAATTTCAACCAAGTGTCCCAGCCTCTAATGTTAGCCAGTTCTTTCCTGCACAGTATCCCACTCCTTCCCTGAATAAGCATTGCTGCTGCTTATTCTATTTCTCACTACAGCACCACAGTTAACAATAGTTGTTACAAATGTTTAATAATAAATAAGAATTACAGAAGCTGTATATATCTTTAATGCTATAATTGCCATCCCTCTAGAAATAACCAACAATAACTTCACCATTAGCAAAAGATATCAGGCACTTAAAGTCCATAATTTCAGAATCTTTGGGGACAAAGTAATTATTAGGTCTACACTTGGAATTTTCCCTTCCCATCTGTTCAAAGCCCTGGTACCAGGGGCACCAAATCCTAATATTAACTCTTCTTTTTCTAACACTGTGCTTTTGCTGACCTTGGCTGGAACTTTTACTCTTAATGGAATTTTTGTGTACTCCAGCCTCTGTAATAGCTTTTGGACAGCAGAGGAAGCGTTATTATGAATGTCAACTTCGGAAACAGTTTTAATTATGAATGTTAGATTTTTTTGCTGACTGATGCAGAAGAGTTAGAGGCCACACAAGAAAATCTAAATATATCTAATACATCTAAAAATTGTCTAAAATATACAGCATGCTCATTTATCTTGTCGTTCAGCTGTAGATATGGATGTTATTTACTTTGCATGGGGACACCTCTCATATATATTAGGTGACACATGAGACATCTGGCACAAGCTCTGACTCTTCTTCGCTTTTAAAAACCAACTGTATATTAAGTTTATATATACTTTACGTATCAAGAATCAAAGTGTGGCTTTTTATGACCAGGTTGGCTTATCTCCTTAAAGTCTCTTTCTCCTTCAAATCAACAGAATAAGTAAGTTCTTAGAGAACAGCAAAATCATAGCTATACACAAGAGAAAAGGAGAGGGAAAGGGGAAAAGGATTTCAGGAAGGAACAAAACCCAGTTCTGTTGTACAGTTCATCAGCTGTATTTTAAGCTTGCTCTCACTTCCAAGCAGCAGAAATTTTCACAGCACTTTCCCATTAAGACTGCTGAAGAAAAAAAATGTTTCATGGTGAATAAAGTCCAGACCAAATCCCGTTTGCAGTTTCTCTCATTCCAGCGGCTCGAACTAGAACTGAGTTTCAAAGACACGCAGCTCTCCTACTGTTGCATAAGCTCTTCACTCACTCCTTCACAATCTATCCAAAGTCATATTAACTCATTTCCGTTAATGAATCAGCATTCATTCCATTCTGAGGAAATTTAATTGTTCTTGTCACACTTGAAATGTTAACACAAAAGGAAACAAGGCTTCACAAAGGGCACTTCTTTTCCTCTCAAGTCAATATATCCATTCACTTTATGATCAAAATAATCAAAAGTGCACTGTGATGGACATGTACATGCTGTAAACTGGCTTGAGCTTGTCCAAGCACTGAATGGAAATGGTTGTGCTCAAGACAAGCACTGGTTATTGTGATGTGCCACACACTGTGTGCCTCTGGAGCTGTCACTGACAGCCCACACACATCAGTGAAAACATTTAAGTCTGTTTGGTTTACATGAAGAATTAAAATAGATGAGTGTAGATGGAGAACTTCACCATGCGCATTCTCAGAATTAAGCTTTATGAAGTACTACACAAGATTTTAAAATATCATTCCCTTTTCTTAGTTACCATTAATTCTATAGCTCTTATTTTTTCTTTCACAAAGCTTATCAAAACAAAGGCAGAGCAGAGAGGAGCGATCCCCTCCCATGTCCTGCTGCCACCACTCCTTCAGTACGCCCCAGGATGCAGTTGGCCCTCTGGGTTGCACACTGATGGCTCATGTCCACTGCTACACAGAGAAAAGGAGGATGCAAGTAACAGGAATTTGATCACTGGCTATTTGTACAAGAATTTAACATAACACCTTCCAATTTTTTTTTTTCTTTTTAAGATGCGGAATTTTAATAATCTTTATTGAGGAAGTATATTCAGTATGTAGGTCTCCTGTTTTCATCCCCATTTCTCCATTTAATAGTCTGTCTGTTTCATAATACACTCATTGACTAAATAGGTATGGTTACAGTACCTAGCTGACGAAGTTGAGTTAAATTATAACATCTATTATACATAATTACTATCTCATATGCCTAAACAGATGTAATTTGTTGAGTATTTTTCCAACAAAAATCCTAAGATAGGTGCATACCAAGGTGACCTTGATACTGCAGTTCATTTTCCAAAGGCAGATAGAATATAAACACAGGTGTGATACAAACAGTAGGCTTGTATAAGAATCACACTCACAAACGCAGATTGTTCACCAGTCAGTCCAATTGTTTCTTAAGGTTTTAATTTCAGATAAAACACTGCGAGATGTATATCTGCAAGATCATTTCACCAGTACTCTTTGTGGAGGCACCAGTTTGTCATTTAATGCTCATTTGGTGGCTTTTCAGTGTAGTTCCTCTTGTTCTGCCTGGAGACACTTAGGACACCTCAGAGAGCTTAAAGAAATAAAAAGGTAAATCTAAAAAGAAGGCCAAAACGAGCTGCTGAGCACTACGTAAAGCCTTTCTCCCACCTGCAACTCTCCTCTTAGATGTGTTAGCACAAAACTAATTTTTGGCTCTCTTTTTATTGTGACTTCCTGCCATCAAAGACAACACTATACCACCTTCCAGCTTGGCTTCAGTAAAATAGGGAAAGAACAAAGTCCAGCCCTTAATTAGGGATTCAGCTAATTGTTCAAATCTGTTCTACACACTGACTGCTAATCTGTTAACAAAGCCAAGCTGCCACAGCAATGTCACAGGCTGCCATTTCACACTTGTCAGTAGACACCCAATGCCTTCTAAACAATGGTCAGATATTAAAAGTCAGCAGAGTCCAAAAGCCTCCAGCTTTGGCTCCCTGAGATGGCTTTTCCAGTTACAGGATGAAAGCTGCAATATTCAAATAAGTGAACTGAATGTAGCTGGTTGGGATTTAGACTGTGTCAGTTTGCATGTATTTGGGTAAAAAACATCTTAGGAGAGATTTATATCAGTAGAATAAGCTGCCATCTCTGTTGCTGAAGAAATGCCCTAATATAGGAGCAGAAAACCATGTAGAGATCATGGGAAGATCCACCCTGTATCACCTCCATCCTGCATCACCAGCACTGAAAAAGGATCAGATGCCTTAAGTTCAAGCTATGCACTGTACATTGAAAATTATCAACTTTTGAATACAATAGAAAGAAAATAATTAAGATCTACAGCCTTAAGAAATTATCTGTTTGATTGAGATACAGTAAAAATAAAACATTTTGAAACAGGTTTTTTTTTTTTTTAAGCATATCTGAAATATAAAATGCTTGCTTATGTATCCATTTATGAAAAGGAAATGGAAACAGATTTAGGTCTTCTACTTAGCAATGAAAATAAAGATTATCTAGAAATGTAATCTCTTCAAAAGAACGGCTTAGTTATCTTCACACTGTGATTTAAACACAGACTGATTCAGACCTTCAATCCACTGAAGTTTTAAATTCCGTTCCATCACACATTCAACATTTATGCGAATGAGGAAATGAAAGACAAGAAAACTGAGATGACGAAAAACAATAAATCAGCTGCTCCAATGAGAAGAGCATCCATAGAAGCAGCATTGAAATGAGCGTATTAAGCAAACAAGTGTATTTTATTTTAAGGAAATGTTTTCTGTGTTATAATGGGACTCAAGTAAGAATTGTGGTTCAATTTCTGGTTCTCAGAAACATCCCATTCAAACTGAGAACAGTCAGACTCCTTTTCCTTTTCTCTGTCTTAGTAAACAGTTTTATCTAAAAAAAAAAAAAAACTCTGTCTCTTTTCTAACTGTAAAATGGAGATAATATTTCTTTCCTCTCATCGCCTGTGTTATCTGGATAGAACAATTTTTTTCACAATGTGAAGCACAGAACCAACTGTAGATAGGAACTCTCAAGCAGGAATGAATACAAGTAAATAAAAGAATGCAATAAATCTCAATACAGCAAGGCTAAACCTGTAACCTATGGGCTTCATGTTAGTTTCTTTGTTATCCTTCCTTTCTCTTCTGTTTGTTTTATTTTTTCATGGCTACTCAGGTTTCTTCTGAACACTTCTGTGCTCAAACAGCAGCGTTCAGAGAAATACCCAACTATGAGTCTCCAAAGTTAGCAAACATTTCTAACTTACCTGTTCTTTTCTAATTAATCCTTAAAAGACAGCAAAATCCTATTGGTATTGCATGCACAGATATCACGTAATCAAAACAAAGCGTCCAGAAAAACAAGCTGAACAGCTATTTAATTTTCCAACTGTGACCAAACAGAAATAAATTAAAAAATAATAAAAAATAAATACAGTAATAAAATTATAAGAAATGCTGATGCACTGGGATTATGAGAATTAAAATGAATGAGATTGTCTCTTAGGAATGTAAAAATTAGCCAATATCAGTATCTTGGTGCACACAGGCTTCTCAACCTTAAGCATTCCCAAAAAATCTACATCCAATCTCTTTTATATATGTTTAAGGACACTAATGCTACTTAAAATATAGTAATTGCTCTGCCACACGTGGAAACCTAAAGTACTGTGTCATGGTGAAACTGCCTCACAGGGTGCGGTGACCACTTGCACCTGATCATACACACCACGTCCACACAGGAGTCAGAATGTCACAATTCGCCAAGTTAGAAAACAAAAAGTGTCTACACTGTTATTTCTAACTAGAAAATGGCTACTGGCTATGAACTGCACCTCTGTGAGCCCTGGGTACCCTTCCCTTCAGAGAACAGGGAGGCCACAAAGATATAGAAAGCGCCGTCCTGGAAGCCACAGCGATCAGGGCTTTATTCCCCATCCCTGCACACAATGCGAGAAAAAAAAAAACATTTATATACTGCATAAAGCATAGTAGAAACAACAAGCTGTAACACAGAGTGCCAATGAGCCAAGCTCTAGAAGGCTCATGTAAAGAGCTGCACCCCACCAGAATGACAACATAGGTCACGTCCTTCGAGAAGTAAACATTTACTGTTTTCCTTTAGTGGTCCCACTCAATGCCCCCAACCCATCAGGAAAGGCATCAGTAAGTGCAGTAAAGAAGAGAAACCTGTATTGGATAATTTGGAACATGATTCTTTGAACCACTGTGAGCATTTTGGATTGCTTCCAAGCTGCCATTCTCATTCTATGAGTTTTGAATATCCAGAGTAATGAAACTGCCAGAGAATGTAATAAATGAGTAGAAAACATTTTCTTTACTTCAGTGAAGCAGCAAAGATGCCTACAGAAATTGCCTGTTTAATTGACACCAAAAGCATGGCTGCCTAAATCTATTTGAGAAACCAGCAAACATAACAAGGCAAATTTTAAACAGCACGATAGATTTTAAGAACAGAAAACCAGCAAATGGGTAAGTTACCCTTGCATGATAAGTTAGCATACATCAGCTGCTTTGCTTTACCTGTCCTCAGGCACATTCTTACCTTGAGGCATAGTCAAATAACCATAAAATAAATCAAGATCACTTTCCCTCTGCCTCAACAAAAGGAAAATATCTACTTCCCACTAAGCACAGAGTACTGCCAGATGTGAACATGCACATAATTATTGAGCAGCATCTTGTAGTTTTTCCTCAGCTCTTCTCAGCAGATTATTTTTAATAGGGTTTATATATGTATGTATATTCCCCTATCCTGCTCGGAAAGGCCATTCAAATTGTTTGCTATTCCTATTGATAGAACAGATTGAATGTTACATTTCCAGCAGACAAGCTAAACCAACTTATAGTTTTTCATCAATTTCCACACTTAGGAGAGATGTTTTCTAAAAACAAAATGAAGTCAAAATATCCACCCTGAAAATAAGATAGGTCAACAATCTATCAGAAATTATATAAATACATACAGATCTGTGGAGATTAGCAGTGAGGTTTTTCTGCCTCAGCATCATCTCATTTTACCCTCAGTAGGGGTCGGCAACCTACAGGATAATTGTTAAACAGGACATCAGTGGCTCTCACATTACCGGTGGTAAAACTGATGGGTAGTTCTGAACAGAATGCATTAACTGCATTACAGAAACACATCACATTAGTCTGTTTATGCTATTATTTCATTATGAAAACATCACACAGTGAAAGAATTACTAATAGTCTTCATTCATAATACTGTTTTCCCTTTTTAGAAGTATTTTTTCTTGAACAACAGTGGGGTGCACAAAATATGATGGGAAATTATGATAGGCAATGATCTGAAAATTCATAACATTTTTACTTCTCAAATGAACCCTCTGTTAGTTTCAAATACATTATTCGCTTCCGAGTAACTGAAATTAATTATATGCCATTCCTAAAATATGAACCCCTTATATTATACGAGAATTAATTAGTTGATCTTGAAAAATGACATGTACCATTTTGCTTTAAAAAATAACTAATATTCCAATCTATATGCAAAGATTTTAAAAGTTTTTTTTTTTTAAACAAAAGATTTACCAATTCAAATTAACTAAACTTTGAGGTTAAACATATGGGTCATTGCTTAATTCAAGGCTAATAACGTTACTTCAATATCTTAAGGTTCTGCAATGAATACTCACAGTTATAATGAGACCGGGGCTATCATAGGAGAAATAAACTTCCAATATTTTTATGAAAGAAAAATTCCTGAGCAATCTGCTACTGGGATTTTCAGAACTGATTATGGAAATTACTCATCTATTCTAATGAAAGTAAAAAGAACTTGAAATACTAAATAGTTTTCTGTTTTAATAACAAGAGCATACTACAACCTCTATTCAGGTAAGCAATGTTTTGCAGAATCTATCGTTTGTCTCTCCTTAAAAGCTTTGACCCCAGAGAAAAGTTCAAGGCAGATTTGGTTTACAGTAGTAGATAGTGATAGGACAAGGGGGAATGGTTTCATATTGAAGGAGGAGAGACTTAGGTTAGATGTCAGGAGAAAGTTTTTTCACTGAGAGAGTGGTGAGCTGCTGGCACAGGTTGCACAGAGAGCTGTGGGTGCCCCATCCCTGGAGGCGCTCAAGGCCAGGTTGGATGGGGCCCTGGGCAGCCTGAGCTGGACTGCAGCACGGGGGTGGGAACTAGGTGACCTCTGAGGAGCCTTCCAACCCAAGCCATTCTATGACCTCAAAAATAATGAAACTTCATTTACAGGCATTGTATAAACTAGTAACCAGATGGAAAAATCAGGTCTTTTTAAGTGCCCTAACTGCTGAAAAGATCACAGCATATGCTCACACTTAAATATACAGCAAGAGAGCTACAAGACAAAGTGCCTTTACCAAGTACAACAGTAACAACTATGGTGTTCTCATTTTTCTGTGGCATCAACATCAGCCAATCTCAAGACACAAATACGTATTAAGTAATAGTTCATTAATTCAAGTACTGATGGCATTTCCTGATTTAGGAACCTGAGGCTTCAGACATTTACAGATGAGTTAAGGCAAAAATAGGCACAGCTCTCATAAGAGCAACAAGAGCAAAGTCATGCACTAAAGCTGTGAAATTAAACTATGCATAGCATATAGAATCCTGAAAAACTCAATGGACGTGACAATGGGCTACTCTCCTAACTTTTGCCCACCAGAGGCCAGGGAAAGAGGGAAAGATAATAAGTACACAGAGTAACTAAAGAGGTGTGACATGATCAGCAGTTCATTGACGCCATACTTTCCAAAACAAGTATGAACAAACAAAATCTGAGGAGTGTGAAAAGAAAAGTAATAATAATCTGAAGCTACAGTACATCAAAAAGACGACATTTTACCACCTGAGACCTTTGGCAACAGAAAATGTTTATATACCCAGTCATAGAGAGGAGCATTTTAAATAACAGCATTTCAACCAACGTTACTGCTCTCAGTTAGGTAACGCTGGCAGAAACATAAATTGCAGGTATGTGGTCTCCTGTTTTTTTATTTCTCATGCTTAAACATTCTGCCAGATCATAATGGGATTAACTCTCTTCTTTATGTTTTAAAATAGGCTCAGAGATGATGTAGAAAAGACAGTGTCTATATCTCATAAACAAAGCACCTGCCAGCACATAAAGAACAATGTCCAAAGAGTTTCAAGCCAACATTCAGTTCCTGATTCCTGAAAAATTCATCATTTTACTGCAAAAGTAATGGGATTCGGTATTTGAATGATGGTGGGAGCAGAGGTAAGAGTCCAAATTTCTCCACCTCTCTTTGCTTGCTCACCATCACTCAGTCACACTGGCACCCATCCCCATCCTCACTCGCTCTTGGCCCTGTGATTCTTGCTTTGTGAAAGCAGTTTGAACTACAACATTTTATCTCACATTCTGTGACAGGCTGAGTGAACTCAGTTGCTTCCTGGCAGCTAACACACAGTAACTTGTTAAGAGATGACAGCAGCAGCATATGCCTGCACCTTCAGAATAAGACAATCTTCAGATGCATAAAATAGGTCTCTGTATACACTGGGTAGGGGCAGTGCTTCCTTTAACCCCAGTTGAAATAGCTCTTTTGCCCAAACTATTTCCTTTTGCCACCACTGAAACCAGTAGAACATCCTTATGGGGGTATTCTTAAAAATCAAATTATCCTACGATCCCAAAGTCCTTCTAAAATCATTCTTAGAAATGAACTTGATGATGACTTACATAACACAAACAGTTACTGTTGTTAAGGGCTTTATCTTTCTAGTTAATGCTTAATATAATCTTTCTAACAAGAGGTTTTGATTATTTTCTTGTAATTTCATCCTCTAGATCAGTCTCGTGTCTCTATTTTATAAACACAGGCTTTCTATTTCTTTAGCACAGAGGACTCCAGTTTGCATTTTCTTATCACACAGACTGAAACTACCTCAAAAATCTCCGGTGGAGAGAACTGAAATTTTGTATTTAGTCCACCCCTAAGAACAGCGGATCCAATCTCAAGTCTCCTGCAGCTACAGGGAACCTCTCATTACAAAGAGCAGAATTATTCTTACTGTTTTTTTTCTCTCAGTCGCATCAGAGATAACAAGCAGAAAGTTGTTTGTCATAAGATCTTCCGACTGCTGTCTCCAGGATGCCGTTTATACTCATTGTTCAGCATGATGAAAGATGCGTGTAGAAAAGGTAGGATGAATTTCAGTAAAGTACTGCCCAGCAACCAACCTCATCATCTATCATTTTAAATCTGCCCTGGAAGATTGTAGCTGTTACCAAACACATTACAATATTAATGAACGCTGGAAAGGATTTGTGCCCCCTCTGGATGAAGGGGCACAAATGAAAGGGCTCTTCCCCATTAGAATATTAAGTACTATAGTCACATCTTTTGCTTAAGAGGGTAAGGATTTACAGATGTTATTGTGATCGTGCTAGGAAGCTTGATATTTACTACAAAGACAATAGCACCAGAATTCGATTTCCTGCAAATAGCTTGAACAGTCTTGTATTAATTAGAGTCCTGCATGCATGCTTGTCTTTTTAATAAGGTCTTCCGTGGTTTTTGGTTTTTTTTTTTCCTGTAGTTTTTGCAAGATTTCATTAATTCTTGTAGCAAAATGTTCAGTTTTGGTGGCAAACCAAACGTAGTCTACTAAAATAATTTTTGATAATGGACAGCAAGACATGTACAGCAGTGTTTGATATCATTTCAGACATAAGGAGAAACTTACGTGGATATTCAGATTATCAGGCACTTAGGGGTTGAAGCCTTTGCCTCCTTAGACAGTAGCTACAAGGATTAAAGTGAATTTTCCCTGCTGCCATGAAAGAATTACAGTTTGTCCCTGTAGTTATCAGCCAGCCTATTGCCTCCAAGTCACATGCACTGAAGCACAAGCATACTGTTACTCCCATGGCTCAGCTCTGATGCATTAGTGACAGTATTAAAAATGCTGCATTACCAACTGTAATCGCATTGAAAGCTGGTGATTTAGGAAACAAGTGAACAAGCAGCAAAACATGGAGTCTACAAATAGCAAAGCAGTATAGGACATTTTGCACAATATTGCATTTCCGGGGGGCTCAACAAACTCAACAAAACTCCATTCGTAAATGTGCAAATTTCCATCACAGCATGAGATAGAATCTTTTGATAAACACTAAATATTCTTGAAAAATATTGACAACTACAGATATACATCTTGCAACAGTATTGTGTCCGTGACCTTCAGTAAAAACATGTATACTAAAACCAAATAAATAAAAAAAAAAGAAAGAGAAAACAGGAAAAGAAATGTAGCAATTTTAAACCTCTCTTACGGGTATGTAAGAAGTTTCAGACAATGGACAAAAAAAAGGTTCATTAAATCCCTGCTGTGCCATATCCTACATATCTTATTGTGTCAGGTTGCATGATATTTTAAGACACTACACAACAGCTATTCCTTCTGAGGACAGAAAGTACATTGGAGTAGGAAAAGATTCTTACTGCTGTATCTGCAAAACGGCAAACAACAGCATAACCTCATTATGGCTGTTGGTTGTTGTTTTTCACTTCCCACTGCTCTGGGAATATTAATTGCTTCAAAAATAGTTTTAAGCAATATGAGTAATTTAATGGACAACAAAAATATGGCCCCCCCAAAAAAAGAAAAAAGGAAAGAAAAAAAAGAAAAGTAACGAAAGTAATTTTCTTTTCTTTATTGCTCCTGTTTTGCTTCCTTATGCCCAGGAATAGTTTTGGATTTGCAGTCTTCTTTCAAAATTCCACTAGAAGTCATAAAATTTGAAAATCATGACGTGATTAACTGATAATCCTCGCAAAGCTCTTCTCTTGTTTTTAATATACTTGCCTTTTGCCTTGCAGAAAATCTTTCTGAATTAAAGACATTTACAATATCTTTTCCGAGATATAAGATTTTTTAAAATACTATATTGATAAAAAAAAAGTTCTTTCATCTGGTAACTTCTTATTTCTCAAAAGATATTTCAGAGGGTGGAAGTGGGACAACTCTGAAATAGGAAAGAAATAATGATTCTAGGAGAAGAGCAAAAGAGTAGTTGATCAGGAGAGATATTTTGTGACAACACGGGAGAAAGAAGTACTACATTAATCAAAACATCTAGTCACAGAATCAGTCTGATTTTCCAACATTAAAGATGAATCATGGGTTCAGGGTTCTTTGCAGCAAGACCGACTTATAGATGAAAAAGAAGGAGAAACATGGCCAGTGCTAGAGCTTTTAGAGCAAAGAAATAGATTTTTATTGCAAAGACAGTAGAATTTATGTATTTTTTGTATATAAATACAAATATTTTCTGTGTATTTTTATTTTATTTTTATGCTAATATTCTTAGTATTGAATAATTCAATTGTTATTGTGTGATTGCACCTAGAAATATGAAAACATTAAAAAAAAATGAGTCGGCACTAAATAATGTTTTCCGTATCTTTAACCTGAAATCTCCACCTTAAGTCATGTCCTTGAAGCATTCAGCTGCAAGATTCTCATGGAATATATATTGCTAACATTAACAACAAAAAGCTAGACAAAAATTATATCAAAAATATTACTTTCTGAAACATTAGACTGAAGAAATAAAGATGGACACTTTACTAACGCAGAGGAAAATGTTTGGTTCTAAACCAGCTGAAGCCAAAAATGCTACTTATGCATGTAAAGCATATACATTATAGCTTCTACTTACAAGGTTAACACGCAGGAGAAATACAAAAGTCCGTCTATTGCCAGGCACAGAGCAGAATGAATTTTTAGAACTATTGAGATCTCCTGTTTACAACAGAAATGCCCTTACAATAATTGATTCCCTGTCTCTCAGCTTCCAGAAGGCTTTTTGGGGGAACTCTCCAGCACTCTGCTACCACTCCTTGTTCAAATGTCTATATAGTCTCTACAAAAGCTGAAGTATGTGATGGCTGCAGAGCCATCATGGAACACCTACTCCAACAATATCCTTGAAGACTACAGATTTTCAGACCCTCCTGTTTTTTTTTCTTTTATTTGTTACCTGATGGATACTTGAATCATTGTTTGCCTCCAACAATGAAGTCAATTAACACTCAGGTACTAAGAATTCACACAGTCGTTTCACTACATGAAAATAACATAAAATGAGTACACTTCGCTGAGAAACAGCAGCATGTGAGCAAAATTTCTGTTCTGTTGCACAGACTACATAAGGTGCATTGTGTTACAGACAGTCCTGAAGCCTTCTTACTCTATTTAGGCTTGTAAAATCTATGCTCCTCTCCAAAAATGGCTGAAGAAAAAGCAGCTCCTTTATAACTTTTGATAGTTTAGCAGATATGTGTAATTTTTTCTTCTCAAATGATCTGCTGCTTAATTACGAGCTCATCTGGAAAGATCAGTACCTCTTGGCAGTAACCAATTCATTATCCTAAGTTTTTTGCATTTGATTATGAGAAACTCAATTTGATTTCTGTTATTCACATGTGTGTGCTCTATCAGTACTTCCTGAAATCCCAGGAGCATATATGGGAGAGGAATAAAAAGGAAAGAAGGAGGAAAGAAGGAGGAAAGAAGGAGGAAAGAAGGAGGAAAGAAGGAGGAAAGAAGGAGGAAAGAAGGAGGAAAGAAGGAGGAGGAAAATATATTTAATGGTCTTAAAAATAAAATCAAAAGAAAAATACTATGAGACTATGACACTCAGACACATACTAAATCTTCACAGTATTCATCCTTAAAAGAAATAGGCTTGAATTTGTGAAATGCATCAGGGATGGAGAAAAACAAGATTACACATGGCCTCCTCTGCCATCACTGACTTCATGCAACAGCAACAACAAAAAGGGTAAATGAAACATTAAGTTCCCACTGAAATCAGATAAACCTTTGTGTTCATTATCGCTTTCAGTGAGATCGAATTGCACTCACTATTGGTTTTTGCCATCCAAAATGGAACAAAGGGATGGATCACTGGAAAACCTAACACATGGATTAAGGCAGCTTCAAACAGCTAACATAAATAACAATTAGCCAGAACAAACATATTTAAAACACAGGTATACACAAAATATAATACTTAATTATATCCAGAGCTGTAATTGTCCAACAGCCTCACTTTCATTTAACTATTTTGATTTCAAGAACAGCCTAGAGCCCAAGACAGTTCTACTGGAATTTAGTGGCTATGTAGAGTCAGGTTAAGTGTTAGCTCAGGTCTGGACAGCCATGCTGGCCTTGACAAGATAAAAGTAAAGAGAAGCCTGAAAGGCAGAAAAAAAATCTGGGATCTTTGTCTTTTTAGGTTTGTAGATCAGATTTGAATTTAGAAAAAGTGAGAGACTGAAAGGTAAGAAAAAAGCAGGTGGCTCTTGTGCAAGTTTTGTCACACAGCTTTGCCAGCATATTGCCAGCTTGATTTGTCACACTGCTGTTATTTTTCTATTAGCCTTTAATAGAACAGACTGCATATTTTATAAAGACATTCAGGAATAATTTCTTGCACACAAAAATGCCAAGTAAGGAAGAAATAATAAGTAATTTCATTTTAATTTATGATCTAAAAGTGGATTTGAATCTTGATAAGACATGGAATATTGCCCCTGAAAACCTTAAAAAGAAAAAAAAAATCACATCTCAGACTTCCTGATTTATGACTTCCTCACACTGAGATTTGTTTAACAGAAACATGTACTGAACTATTTACATACTCCCTCATTGCACAGAAAAAATACCACAATGCAAACTAATTATTTTAGTCATCTGGGGAAGCTGGTCTGTGTTATTTATGCTGGAAACACGACTAAAGAAATTCTGGGTATCTTAACTGCACAACTATGCACCGAAGCCTTCTCTCTCCTAAACCCAGCTGTATTACAGCAAGTAGTGCTGCAGCTGTCTGCAAAATGCCTTACTGTGGCATCTACCAGGATGGAAAAGAAAGGCATACTCCACTCTAAGTGTCCAGAGGTTGGAAATTGGTATTTCAAGGAGACCGAAGCACAGCAGTGACCCATCCTAAATTCCTTTAGGATCCCTTCCTCCAGTTCACACAGACAAAAGTCATAGAAATAAAAGCAAAGCAAAGCAGTTTTTGACAAGCCATCTGCTAAAACAATTCCTGTTTCTCTTAAAATAACTTTCCATATGTTGGTAACCACTTATGTTTTCTTGTCATATAATACAATTGCTTTGAAACTAAAGACACATGCTGGAGTGCAGCAATTAGAATATATTCACAATGTAGGATATACCCGACAGCTATTGTTCTTGTTCTTTTACTTTAATATAGGAAATTCCACCTGCTGATTTATTACTGTTCTCCATCACCAATTCTTATTAGATTACAAACGGCAATCACCTTGCAGAACTGGGGTTAGGTTAATTCCCCTTCCCTTTCTTTTTCTTTTTAGTCTACCATATTGCTAAATCTGTTCCATCTAATTAGTCTGTATGGCTTATTTTAGAAATATTTCCAAAACAGAATTACCTTTTTATTTCCATTCCAGTAGACACATTCTATTTCCTCATCAGTCTTCCTACAGCTAAGCTATGTTACCACACATCAGCAAATCCAGAGCACTGAATGCTTTTTTACAGTAATGCTGTAAGTCCCCATTCTGCTTATTATTAAGAATGCAACCTTTTCTTCACATATTTTTCTTTATCATATTGCTTATCAGGTTACGTGGGAGGAAAAATGCCTGTCACTCCATACTGCATATAAATGGAGTATACGATTTGTTATGTCAGTGATTACTATGAGATATCCCTATGATCTTGTCTGGATTTTCAAACTAGATCAGTCTACCTAACAAAACGCCTTACTTTCCACTCCAAGTGGTAACAAGTGAATTTATATTAAAGAAAAAATTGAAGTAAGGTTGCTAGTTAAGTACTTGTTTAAAACCAAACAAGAAACAAGCAAACAAAAAAACAATCAAGCACCAAGACAGAATAAGCCATTTGTTAAAAAGTAGTCAGATAACTAATGATACGATAAGATAGCAGAGACTATAGTCTTCAAGAAATAAAGACTGACACATTTCAGCAGAGGCAATACATGACATACAAGCATCTGCATAACTAAGTGGCAAAAGTTCTCTTGATTTAGTAACAAAAGCCTTTCCTCCATGAATCTGTATCATAGAATAATAAATTCTGGATTATAATTTTAAGTTCATTGTATCAATTCATACATATTTAAGTATGGTGTGCAAACAGCAGATTTTATCAGATTGTCTGGTTTATTTTTTTAATATGGTAGCCTAAACACTTCTCTGCCTCTGTGAACAGAAGCAGATCATGGATACACACATAGAAGCTTACAGCAAAAACATCAAGAATAAATTACACCCCACAGCAGGTAGCAGTATATAAATAATCTAACAGTGCAAGAAACTCCTCCCAGATAGGGGAAATTTCATGTTCTATAATTACAATGACATACTCACCAAAATTGGTACAAAAAAAGTCAAAGCGCCCGTTAAATCCCAGAACCACAGAAAATGTTCATTGGAAGTTTATCAGTTCGCATACAACTTTGTTAATGGTACAGATTATCTGATCACTGCAGTGAATTTCAGAATGAGGATAGAATCACAGAATGGGTTGGGCTGGAAGGGATCTTAAAGCCCATCTTGCACCAACCCCTGCTGTGGGCTGGCTGCCCCCCACCAACTCAGGCTGCCCAGGGCCCCATCCAACCTGGCCTTGAGTGCCTTCAGAAATGGGGCACCCACAGCTTTGTTGGGCAACCTATGGCTGTGCCTCACCACACTCTGAGCAAAGAGCTTCTGCTTAATGTCCAATCTAGATCTGCCTTCTTTCAATTTAAAACCATTAACCTTTGTCCCAACAAGTGCAATACTGAGCTGAACAAGAACACTGTCCTTTTTTTCTTTATAATCAATATTTACCACAGACTAAAAGCCAGGCACCAGCATGCATAGCCATCACAAAAGTGCATTAGGATTAAAAGCGTTAAGAGTAAGCAAGTTGAAAAAGAACAATTATTGTCATTTTCAAAAAAGAAAAAAAGCAAAATTCAAAGAAGAAATATTCAAAAATATAAACTACACAAATAATCTTGGGCAAGATCACCTTTACTTAGACACAGCACGGAAAAATCTTCTCTTTATACATAGCATTCAAAAAAGATCACCTCAGGCTAAGATCATTACGAATGGATCAAATTTCTATGATATAAGGCCCGATTCTATAAATGCTCTCATATCCATACAGTGGAAGTTCGTATGACTGTTCTAGAAGTGTGGCTTTACCTTCATATAAGAGGATCAAGAGTAGTTGAGATGTGCCTTAAAGATGACTCTCTTTCAAGTGGGACTCCTGCTATACCTGCTCCATTCTTTGTTGCAGCATCTTTCACCCTGTTATTGCATTCTGCCTGCCTTCCCACCTTGATCAAATGGGAAAACGTCACATTTCACTAAAGTGCTTGTTCAACTAAACAGGAATTTACTTCATTCACAATCCTTTGATATCAACAGAATACCTTAGTGTGCGTTTTGGTAATCAGGGAATGTGTCATTCGCAAGCAAAGGCTTCTTTAACTCAAGAAAAAGTTCAGAAATGTTTCTTCCATACAGCTCCAACTGCAGCTCATCGTACAACTAAATACTGACAAATTCGTACCACATATAATGGTTGTATTGTACATAACATACTGTAAAAAATGCAGTTTTACTTCATCATATCAGTTCTTGAAACATAAACCTTACACTCCTTAATTGTCATTTAAAGGGAATTTTCTCATCACTTTCTTAGTGATAAGACTATTCATTCCCAAAATGTATTTCATTTTAAAATATATTCAACTTACCTTTTTTTGTCTAAGGTATTACGCAGAATAACTAGGCGGCTTTAAAAAAGAAGATCTCATTATGTACTGTCTTGGAAAAGTCTGAGACCGAAGATTTGAATCCAACTCGTGTATTCTACATAAACGTCCTTCCTATGAGCATGACGGTTATTCTGGAGTAAGTCTCCATCACTCCACTGTTAACATTTTATTTTAGAATGGTAATTATAAACTAATCAAGAAGACACTTAAACGGAGTTTACCAAAATCGAGGTGAGTGCCTTTCCTACTGAGGGATGGAGACCTTCAGTGTTAGTTTGCTTAAGCAGGATATTTAATTTTTATTGCACTACAGATGTCCCTACATAAAGGACAGTCACACATCCCTTTGTAGGTTACCACACCTAGTTAAATTACAGATACAAACTGTAGCTACAGCAGATCAGCTACAGCAGCGAGGAATTTGCTAGAATTTCTTAGTTTACCTACCAGTACTTTAAGGGTCTACATACATGAGCTGCCTTACCCAGGCATCAATGCAAACTGACTACATCTGACACCAAAGCCTCCCACTATGCATGCATTTCCATCCAGAAGCCATCACAAAGCTCATCCATGTCAAAACAGCTGGGGTCATCAGTAAGTGAAAAGGTAAAACACTGGTGCTGTTAGCCAACACTGACTTATGTACAATTGCTGACCTTTTTTTAACCTGTAATAAAGAATCACATCTCCAGCTTCTAGAAGCATATGAAATCCGTCACTTATTTAATACCTTTTCCACTTTTTCTAAATAATATATCTAAGACAATAACTGGATTTAAAAGTAAAAATAACTTGAAGGATAGGTGAACATGTTCACTGTTTCAGAACAAAACAGCAGTGACAGCAACAACCTAAAAACATCAAACTTCAGCCAGAACAGGCACACGACATGTATTTTGCTTCGTAGCCTTATATCATAATATGAATGTCATCTACCTACATACCATCACAGAATATTGAAAATAAAGCTTTTGTGCCTCACAAAAAATATATCAAATTAGATTTTATCTATATTTTCTCTTTTTTTTTTTATTATTATTATTTTTGGTCTATAAAAAAATCTCTCGACAAACCCCTCCAACAAAGAAAACAAGCAGAAAATAATGCTGACTGACAGTGGAAAGCCTCTGTCGCCCCCTCCTTCTAACACACACTCTCACTTTTACCCCTGCATGTTAGTAATAAGCCACCACCCAGATTGCTATTCTTAGGAAAAGCACGGAGTAAGCAGGTAGGTTGGAATCCTGCATCTTTTAATTCTTTGTCAGGAAAAAATTACTAAGAAAGCCTGAAATTTATCAATATGTTGCTCAAATTAATGTGTGTGACAAATCTAGCAACCAGGTCTTGTTTCATTTAAGTAGAGGGGTAAAAAACACAGAAAAGCACCTGCAAGAGGCTACTCCATCTGGCTGTGTAAGAACATGTCAGACAGAGAGGAATAAAGGTAAGCTTCTCTTGGTGTTCTGGCAACACCAAAAATAGTAACTTCAGCTCTGAGAGCTTGAGAAGTGGGAATACAGGAACCAGAAAACAGCACTTCCGCAGAAGCCAGGAGTCACTGCCATCGGCTTAGCGGAACACGTGCAGTTCCCACGGAGTCTGGGTAGTGGCCACACTCAGAAGTCATGCCGGGTTACAGAAATTGGTTTTGTTGCATTCTGTGTCCAAGGATTCTTCTCCAGCAGTTTTTCAAATAG
Organism: Gallus gallus; assembly: GCF_016699485.2. Lineage (NCBI taxonomy): Eukaryota > Metazoa > Chordata > Aves > Galliformes > Phasianidae > Gallus > Gallus gallus. Next base: position 9,689,601 of record NC_052540.1, read on the forward strand.
TTATTTCAAGTTAAATTGTGACTGTAAAAATGTATGGGAATTGTATGGGAATGTGATATAAACCTAGTAAAGACAACTTTCACCTTCAAAATCCTCTGCTTCTATCGTTGGGCGAAGCCACAAGAGTGGGTGTGTAGGGCAAAGAGGGCTGTTAGCCCTGAGACAGGCAGCTTCCCAATACATTCTGCACACAGTCCGAAATATTTTGTGCCCATGTCACATGAACCAAGCTTTTAACTTTTTCTACTGCATTCTGACGATAAACTAGTGATGGAGCAAGCTCTGCTAGATCTCCATGTCAAGCCACCCATTTTCTTTTGTGACAAACTGGAATAGTTCTCACACAGGAATCATTCTTTCTATGAGTATGGCAGGATCTTCACGCGTGGCCTATTTTCTAGATGCTATAACACATATGAATTTCTATAAGCTGGAGAAGTATTAGCAAAATGATGGTTTTGGTTGATGCCAGCGTTGTAAATTCAGATTACTGTTTGGCAGATTATTGCATTGAGCTTAAATGACTCAAATCTGATTAAGTAAACTCCACCTCTCCGCAAGATAAATCAGCTTGAATGGCTCTCAACACGAGTATGAATGTTTTAAAGGATCCTTTATACAGTCTGCTTCAAATTATATGCCCCAAGAAGGATGAACTTTCCTTAGTTGACTATCGTTATCTAGATGGGAATCTGCATCCCAGAGAAAGAGTTTAATAACTGAGAAGTTTTATCTGAGGTACCTTCAGAAAAATTACACTTCACTTTTCAGCAACTGTGCAGGAAAATATCTTTCATAAGGAAGTCTAAATGTAAGAGCTTAGAATGTGATATTGTCCTTAAAGTCTGCTAAAAATTTAACTAGCTGGAATCCAAAACATGTGATCCTAAATTGAGAAGCTGTTAAATAAAACATGTAGGAACAGACTCAGAGCTTTCATTTGGAATTCTATTGTGGCCATTCTATATTTGGAGCTTAAATGTCTAAAGAATTACCTCAGATACCCTATGAAATATCTGTAGGAAAAAAAAAAGGCATTGTTTGAAACACGACATTCATGCAGCCTACATGAAGCAGAGAAGTAACTAAGCAGTTAAAAGCACTTTTTTTTTTCTACAGCCAATATAATTTACCTGATTAAAATGAATTCTGCATTTACATTTAGTAGTGTTTAACTATTCACCCCAGAATGGACAGCTAGCTGATAGAAAGCACAACAGAGATGAATACTAATGCATGTTGGGGAAAAAAGAAGTCCAAAGTTTTTGCTGTCACCTTTAGCTCTTTCTACAAAGAGGCCTAAATTTCAGTGTTCCTAGGGCTGAAAAATAACCTCTCCCTTACTGCTCTTCAACTATACATAAGAACCACAACTGTAGCCACCATTACCCAAGGTTGGTAAATATTGCTCTGAGTTTGCTTTTCTGTTATTCGACCATTCAGTTAATTAGTTGATCTTGATATACGAACCAATACATCCGGGAGAAATCAAATCCTGATAAGTATGATAGAAGAGGTAACTGAAAACCCACTTTTCCTAATAGGATCTGCATGCTCTGTGAGCAAGAACAAGACAAGGCTGCACTGAACTGCCTCTGGTCATGAGCAGCTTCGACATTTCCTGCTAACTCCTCCCACACAGGAGAACTTAGTTTTTCAGGATATGTGCTGTGTTATACAAGATGCTATTATATTCAATTTCAAAAATATTAACATGTGCATACACCTTTTGAACCAATAAAAATGAAACTAAATGCACTGAGATAACATAAGTCAAGATTTTGGAAAACTGATATTTTCCTCTGCAGATTTTTTCTTACAGGTAAATTCTGGCGGTGTTTTCAGTCCTATCCCACATCAACTTCACTTCTAATTTCGTGAATCTAAATTCTCTCACTTGCATTACATCAATAAAACTCTTCTTCTCTACAGATTCACACAACTTTTTCTGTTCAGCTGCTCTCATAACATGCAAAATAATGGCCATTCTTTTTTAAGAGTATGAAAAAAATGTATGCCATCAAAACTATCTAGAGTTCAATGTGAAACAACAACCCCTGCTACTGAAGTATTGCATAAGAAGCAGAAATCACCTACAGGGCATTATTCAGTTACAACAGTTTCTTTTCAACATCAAGCTGTCCAGCACATTGGCAAGAAAAACTACAAACAATTAAGGGTAACTATACACAATTTAATAAGCAAAGTACATGCTAGTGGTGACAGACATACATTTGGATTCAGTTTCTACATAATTGTAATGCCAGATTTCCCTGTGCCTATTCATATTACCCTACATAATTGAGAATTCATTGTCTATTGAATATTACGTGTAGGTCCGTTTATTTTTTAATGAAACCAAAACAAAACAGCAGAAAATGTTCCCCAATTTACAAAGACACCTTCATTGAATTTTTTTTATTATTTTTAATTAGAAATATGATATAACAGTTGGGTCTAATGTAACAGGCAAGATCTCAACTCACATGCAAATATACTGTTATGAAGTTATTAAAAATATTTGCTACAATCTAATTACCTCCTGTGCTTGTCAAACTCGATGCACTATTAGAGAGAATGTTAAAATTGAATGCTGTGCCTACCTACTCAAAAGCAGAAAGAAAATAGATAAACAGAAGAACGGCGCATTATTACCAGAAACCCGAAGCAATTAAGATTGCAACAGTCAGCCAGAACTGCAATAAAACTGGGAGCTTTACTACCTCAGTGTAGCAGCGTCAGAGGATATGCAAGGTGCAAATTGCTTTAAGATTTAATGAAGATAACGTAGAGCGCAGTAATATACGTACTTTTGGCAGGGGGTTAAGAAGTAAGCAATCGTTTGCCAATTATGCAGAAGTTTAAGTCTTTAATTAGACATCAAGACAGAAAAGCACACTTAAGAACTCAACAAAACATTAACACTGGGTTTTGAAATCAGAAAGACCAGTTCTGTTCAGAAAAGTTTTTTCATATATGTGTGTATATATACATATAGGAAATATACTGCAGGTTTTGGGCCAAAAGCAATCCTAGTATTCGTGAAACAGTTATCTTGCTGATAAAGGACACCAGAATCCAGCATGGTTGATGGCATTCATTGACTAGCACTGTCTGAAATTGTGCAATCCAACACAGTATCTCACACTCCTAGTGGCAATGCAGAAGTCATATAACACAACAATGAAGCAGGACAGCTAAGTTAGCATTCTAGCCCAAAGCAGACACTAGCGGCCATTTGCCAGAGCTGTTTGTTTCATTTAATAAATGTAAATTTGAATATAAACCATAAACAGTTTTTGAACATACGCGTAGATACAAGCTGCTTTTCCAGAAACAAATCAATGATTCGAGTTTTAGCCATCAATATAACTTCATAAATCACAATGTCTTCATAGCTTAGATTGACTGCTAGCATCCATTCCAGTAACCGAGAGACACTTATAATGCACTTTGATTACACCATCTGAAAGCTGTTAAACATGAGGGCTACTCTGAAAGTAATGCCTCCTATTTTATGACATTGGCTGACAACATCAATGCGGTGGGATAGCAGCAGATGCTGAACCTTCCCATCAATATCCCACTCCGTTTTGCTGCTGTGCGACAGATGGCAGCAGAGGGGCAGTCTGACAGAATGGTGTCTGACATGGAAATGCAGATGAAGCAAAGGACTGCCACTGAATTCCTCTATGAGGAAAAAATTGCACCAAAAGACATTCATCAGCATTTGCTGAACACTTATGGAGGCCAAAGAGTGGGTGTTAGCACAGTGACGCAGTGGGTGGTGTATTTCAGCAGTGGTGATAGCAACGTGAAAGACAAGCCACGTTCCAGACGGACACAGACTGATACGAGCACGCCATACAGGCTCCTGTTCATCGCTAGTGAAAATGCACAGCTAATAGTAGTGGCTGTTGAAAAACAGTGTTTTGTAGCAGAGAATTTGCTCTATTCAACAATGTTATTGTGTTCTTTGTACCTGGAAATAAATAGGAGGCATTACATTCAGAACGACCTATGTAAAAGTAACATAACTCTCCCCTTCTCCCCACCTTGACTTCCCAGAATGTAAAGCAAGCCCTTTATGTGCACAATCAAGCATATGCCAAAAACTTACTGAAATCAGCACAATGTAGATTAAATGGTGAAATGTTTGAAATCTCAATCATCTGTTAATTTATAAAAGGAAATGATTTCTCTTCTTGCATGCAGCAATATCAGAATGACCTATCAATACTGTTTTTACAATGATGATCAAAGAAACTTGGCAAAAAATACTTGTTGCTTTCTCCTACTCACAAACAAGTTAGAGAACGTTCAGACTCTACCTCACACTTAATTTTTTAAACCTTTTTCCATTTATTACAATATAAAAGGTCACATTATGTTTGCTTTACTAGCTGAGCACATCTCAAAAGTACAAATAATGTGACAAGGATATTTCAGGCGACTGGAAAGAAAGGGTGCAGACAGCACTGCAGTACAGTGAGAATTTGTGTCAGGAGGTGACAGTGTGCCCTAGACTGAAACATTTTGCTGATGACTGCATCCTTACAAGCAGCGAGGTGCTCTCCGCCCTGCCACCTCCCACTTCCAGGCTGGTAGCCATGCAGCAGCAGCAGCTGAGCCCGGGGGAGCTCAGCACAGTTGCAGAGCCACAAGCAGCCTTGCCTGCAGCTTTGCCCAGGCTGAAGGACACAGAGCAGGCTGGGGAGCCCACAGACACAGTACACACAATAGGACGTCATCAAGAGTGTCCTCCACCACAACTCTCTCCTGATCATGGGAAGAGCCTACCAATTTGCCAACCCAACCAACGGTATTTAGCAGGTATCTTATTGAATATCAAAAGAACTGTGTGTGGCTTGGGAAAGAAAAGCTTTGTAAAGAACAGTTCCACATTATTAGATCTTCCTATTGCAGGTTCCCAATTACTGGATTCTACTATTTCAGTTTCTTCTCAAGAACTTACAAAGTTATACAGACTATACACTATCATTTAATTGCTTTGCATGTGCATTGAGTAATACACATCTTGAACGATTAAGACCCAGAGGTGCTGATTACTTTCCACTCCTTTAGAAGCCAAGGAAACATAGTGAAATAAAAGAAGGATTCTTAATGAGACTCATGCAATTTAAGACCATGCAGTTTTGTCTTCTGAAATAAAGAGAACGTGTAAAACTTTTCAACATTAATTTGATCAAAGGATTTAAAATACACCTATAAAGAAGGCATCACATTAATACTTCTGGACGATCAAAACAAAATGAATGCTTTCAAGTCTACTTTAAGTCCACAAGACAAGTTACTTTAGGGACAACAATATAATTGGTGTTTGTAAGTAATTCTCCCAAGCGATGAATTACTTCTGAGAAAGTTTATTTCATTCCTAAAAAAATATAAATAAATAAATAACTAAGCTTTCAACCATTCAGTTAAGCCAACAGCAGTAATTTCCCCAAAGAAAACTGGTCTGAGACAAGAATATACAGTGTCCGTTCTTTAGCGTTGTAATCTTTCTCCGGAGGAACCCAATTGTTTGTGACACTTATCATTACCACGGGGATCTACTTCTAACAGCAAAAGAGAAACTTTGTTTTTCAGAATTATATACAGACAAAATGGAAAAATAGATGGATAAAACAGCACATTTATTACAGGAATAAGATTTTGAATTTCAAAGACAGTTTCATCACAGTTCAAGATAAACTACAAATGCTTTTCACTCACTGTTTTTCACTGTAGCGCAGACAGTTTTAATACTGTTATTTAAACTCTAGAAGCCAGATAAACAGAAGCACTTGTAAATAATTAGCCACCCATATTCAAAATTAATCTTGAATTGCTTAGGGCAATTTTAAAGAGCCAAAGACAACTTTAATGAGTAGGATGTACTTTAGTGCAATCTCATAGACACCTACAGTTATAGAAATGAAAGGGGTTTTTTGTGGCTCCTCTAGATAGACACCAGAAGTCTGTTGGGGTACCAGCCTCAAAACAGATAGTAATGGACACTTCTAGTGGTCTTACCCATTGGGCAAAGGGCTGAACTGACATAGAAGTAGGAAGTCCTGTCAAAGATGTCCCAGACGTATTGCCAGGACACTGATTGATATACAGACATTCTTCATCAAAACACATCAGTTGCTGAACCCAAAATAAAGAAACTATGATTTTTTTTAGCTTTAATCTACTTCCAGTTTTGTTTTCCTGCGGAATAGATGACATTTAGGAATAGATGACCAGTAAGAATAATTTTGATTACAGTTATTACCTCAAGTTCAAAACTGTTTGATATCAACAGAGACTCTATCAATGGTTATCAAGGTATACCTACACAAAGCTACTTGTATAATTAATTGCATCGTACACACACACACACACACACTATATTCTCATTCCTAAATGTTGCATAATTTGTTTAAAAATTGTGAGGTATTTCTAATTTGCTAATTAATAAACAAATGCTAAGACACACTTTGTGCACGAGAGCTTTCAAAGCTCATTATAAACACTTGTGTTCCATGGCACTTCAGCCAACCCAGATTCTCTACAACTAAACTTATTTCACCTTAACAGAGGATTGAACAAAATATACTTTGTCCACATTCACTGTTGCTCTGGTCTACCCACAGTGAGGCTGGTCAAGCAATTGCACACCAAGACTGGCTTCTTTGCAGGGAATGCACATGCAAACTGTAAGGAGATTCACCCAGAGAAGGGTCATTCTGTGCAGCGACCAGTTTACAGAAGTCACTGTTGGCGTGAGATCCAGGGGAAGGAGGAAGGACAAACAGACACAAATCTACATTCCTCAAAAATAATTCCTCCTTCCAAAACTATTTGCAAAACCCAGCAGCCAAGGAAGATTTATTGACTTCAACCACATCCCAAGGAGGTGATTTGCTGTCATTAAAATACTGACTTTTGTAATCTGTAGGCATTCAGCTGGGAGAAAACTGGATGTGCATCAAACTCCACAGCAAAAGGACTGAGCAGCCAGGCAGCAATGAACAGAAAAAGATTTCTGCAGCTGCAAGTTACCGTAATTAGTAAGGAGCGTGCTCCTAGGATACAAAATTAGAACTAGACCATATCCATACACAATGAGAGGAATTTCATGTGGACAGTTTTATGACTGTTTGATTTTTGCTTGCTGGCAAATTTTTCAGGGTGGAAATTAACCAGATTGTGGAAGGGGAAAACATTGGAGCTGGCTCAGCAGGGTTAATTCTGGCATGATGCTGCATTACCAGTCAGCTGCAGTGCCTCAGCACCACACTCCAGGGACCAGAGTAATTGTGCATGGAGTTGGCAGGGAGTCAGGAGCTCTGTTAGCTTCTGATCAGCATTAGCCATTCTAAATAAAGCTCGGCTCTACATAGATAAATGTAGGTGACGCCACGTGACCCTCAACAGTACCCTGAGATTTTTTTCCATGTGGAGTGTGCTATTTCCCCAGTAACAAAGGGAATAGAAGGTAGAATACAAGCAGAAAAAAGATTTTTGCCAAAGCTGTCCCACTACAGTTTTAGCAGTACACCATGCCCTATGCCCTTCTGTATACTCTTCCAAAAACACGTACAAGCAGATGAGGAGGTCGAGCAAATTAACCTGTAGAAGATAGAAGAGCCTCTGCATTGTCACAGGTGTGTAAATAAAACCTGCACTATAAGCAAAAGTGAAGTGTGCCTTTGGTGTGCCCACAGCTACAGAGGAAAAATGTTTTGTGATAATGAGTTTACTGAGCATTTCAAAAGTTTATTGAGTATACAGGGAAGCATTTCCAGGGACACAGAACTAACCCACAGAAATTAAGACAAACCAGATGGACAATTCACAAAGGAGGACTAAATGAAGACCTTGCTGCAACTAAACACAGGGCCAAAACCCACTAGATTGCTGGGGAAAAAGAAGTGAAGTCATTTCAGAGAACCTGAACAACCCATGCTTGGTGGATTCATAACTGATAAAAGAAGTTTCTTTAAGAAAGTCCACAGTACCAGTATCCGCTATCGCAATATTAAACTGCAGTTGGCCCATCTTTTTTAGTGAATTTATATATACACACATTAACGGTGGGAGTCAAGCACAATTGTTAAGCTCAAATGTATCATGATAGATAGTTATTTAGAACATTGCTTGACAGAAGTTACTGTTGCACAGCTTCAACAGTAATTACTCAAAATCTTTTCCAAAAAGTATACAAAGGTGCACTGAGTTCAGATACTATGCTGTGTATTTAGCTAGAAGATAGCAAGAAGCTGAATCACTGCACACTAAGAGAACCCATAATATTTTAGTCATCTAATTTTCCTCAAAGCATTTTTCCCTACACAGTAAAATACAGGGGGGAAAAAAAGTTATTCTCAGTGCTACCTCAGTGGTCCACAGGAGTTGCAGAAACCATTCACTCTCTGCTCTATGAGCCATCCTCCTCAGCTAAATTAGTGAGTGGAGCCATCTGCCTCCTCCAGAAGCACTTTTCCAGGAGAAAACAGAAGCAGTACAATAACAATCAAGCTACAACTGCATCTGGAAAAACTCATTTTAGACGTTAGTCCCTAAAACTCAATCTGATCAATAAAAGCAAAACTTATTGGTAAAGAGTGATACAGAATGAACCTGGCAAAATTCACAAAACTGTACTTTAGAGGAAATTCCTTTACTGGAGAATCATCTCCTTTGGAATAAGAAAAGATGCAACCCACCTCCAGATTGTTGCAGACAACTGTGCGTCATGTCCTTAGCATGCAACTTCCACGTTAGCTATTGCTCAAAGTGAAAGTAAGGTCTAGGTCCTGCTTCTCCAAGTAAAAATAAATTAAAGCACTACTTAAAACTGAACGTGGTTACGATGTTAGACAAACTTCAGGAATTTTATACATTTGTCAAATGCTTACCAAGTTTCACTAAATTATTTAGATCTGTACAGCTGGAAAATATTTCTAATAGTGTCAAGTCTCTGCTGCAATTACTAATGCTGAGCAAGAACATTTCGCCTATGGAAGGAGCAGGATTTGTACAACAGGAGGCAATGAAAACTAACTGGTTCGTTCTAGTGAGTTCTCTGCCATTCACTACAGAAATGCAAATCACATTTGCTACAGGAAAGAGAAGAGAGTATAAAGTATTGTTACACTTGGAAAGCCATCAGCAGTGAAAAAATAACTTTTTTCTCTAAAATAAAAGCAACAAGTAAAATAATCATATATTTTGCATCTAACTTTATGAACTCAAAAGCAGTTCCTTACACTTAGACTAGCAACGTGTAAGCGAGACTGATTCTGTCTTTAACTCATGCAATTTGAGAAAATTCAAATGGCCCACCAAATGAATGTGCTCAGCTCATATCTTATGCTGCATATTAATAAGTGACATCATCCTGGTCACAAATCTAATCCTTGTATACTGCAGTTCATATTGTAATGGCAACATTTAATATACTTTTATTATTTTATCTGTGTTGTTACTATTCTCGTGTCATCCCATGGCAGATGTCTAAATATCTGCATTATAGCCCCAGGCTGTCTTAAGAATGTGTAAAATTTAGAAATCCATACAGACAGCTGTAAAAATAATTTGGGTTGCTGAATGCACTTGAACAATGGTACACAACATATAATAGGAACACAGAAATTCACAGTCCTTTTATACCCACAAGACTGAGAAAGATAAAGGAACACCTGGAACACTGTGCAGCATCATTTAGGCATTTCTTTCAGACCTGGAATACAAGCAGGTGCAGAAGATAAGGTCACAGTCAAATCCTCTCATATGCAGTATGTGAATTCACCACTTTTGCTTTTAGCCAAAGAATTGTCAGTACTGAAATAAGAATCCCACAATGCCACTGAAATGCAATTTGAGCAAGAAAAGAAGCCATCAGGCTTCTTCAGCCTTAGGGGCCTTGCAAGAACCACGCGCTGAACAGTTGTCATTCTTACAAAAGTAGAATAAAACCAGAAAAACCGTGTGTAGAAATAATTTCAAATATACTGCCATCTCATAGTCAGCAGTAACTATTGACTCATCTAGCCATAGTATCTTCTACATTATCCCAAACATTGGGAAGGTCAAAGCAAGGGCAGCCTGGTGGTTCTGGAGCACTGTCGTACACGAGGATGACAGAGTAGGCCCAAGTTCTTCACTTCCACACTAGCAAGCAGAGCAGTGCACTCTTCCATTGCTCAGAGTATATTTAGTACATGAAATCAAAGCCTCTTTAACTGCCACATTCCAGAACACGGCCACAAGTGCTGTGTGATTAAGCCTGAATTTATTGATTTCCTCATTCTATTATGACTGTCTATAACAAATGCTTCAGCTTATCTGTTATGCAAGCTCCAGATTCAGCCAATGATGTCTAAACTTTGTCCTTTCTTCCTGAGGTTGCCTATATTAAAAAAATAAATGCAAACACACAGAATCATACTCTATCCTTCTCGTGATCACGCTTATTCCATGAGGCCTAAGTAGGCTATGAATGACTTGATATTCTACTCATCCCACAATTCAGTGACGGCAACCAGATCAGTTTCTGCACTGAAACATCCCTATCTCACTTTTAATTCCTTTGGGACTGACACTATTGCTTTAGAACAAAAGGAAGCAAATTATCTCAAAATAAGAGATACAAGCTCCATCAGCAATTTTCCCATGTGACATTTTTTTGTTAGAATCCTGGGAAGACAGAGAGAGCTACAGACAGGTGAAGGTCAGTAACTAAATCAGCTAGACTGAGGTAGCTTGAGATTTATAGGACAGAAAAGAATTTGGAGCAGTGAAAAAGCAAGTACAGAAAAGATAACTAAATGTTTTATTAAAGAAAGTAAACCACAGATTTTTAACTTCAGAATACACAACACCTACATCATCTCAGCTCTGTCAAAAATATGATCTGTTGTTCATCCCACTTCCAACAGGCAGCATTTTTAGATTTTAAGAATTAGTTTCATTGATGTTTATTTCCATAAACGTCCAGGCACACAGGCAAGTTACTACAGGATAAAGCAGCAGATTAACTTGCAGAGTATAAGCTACTTTAAGACATCTGTCTGTGTGTACATACTTACGTAGTGGTACTATGCAATAAACACACATAAGCCTTCTCCAATGAACTTGCTTAGAGCAACACAGAGCATAGAATAACTTGGGTTGGAAGGGACATTAAAGATCATCGAGTTCTCTTAATAGGAGAGCCTGCTTAATAGGAGCCCTCTGCTCATCTTCATGGCCCTCCTCTGGACCCACTCCAACACATCCACATCCTTCTTGTGTGGGGGCCTGGACCTGGACACAGTACTGCAGATGGGGCCTCACAAGAGCAGAGCAGAGGGGGACAATCACCTCCCATGTCCTGCTGTCACCCCTTGTGATGCATCTCAGGATGAAGTTGGCCTTCTTGGGGTGCACATCCAACTTCTAGCACGAGCATTAATAGAATTAATAATGTGTACACAATAATATGGGTAGTAAATTAACACCCAGATCTCCTCCTCCGTCTTGCTTCTGTGAATGCATTTATTCCTTTTTTTTTTTTCCAAAAATCACCACAAAACCTTTACAATTCCCTCGAAAAACCCACAGAAAACATCTCCTTCAAAGTGCTAGAGAAAAATAAGCTCTGAAGATCAGCAAGTGATACTCTACAGTTTTACAATCATCTCCAAAATTAGATTAGAAGAAGCAATCTCTAAGTACACAATGAAATATTAGAGAAAATTTTCTCCCTAGACATCACTGAACTGTGCTTCTTAGAGTTAGAAACTTCAGTTCATCAGAAAACACCAGTTTGTTGAGTACAAAGAGTTTTGTGCTGGCACCTCTGATGTGAGGAGGCCAAGCCACAGATCTGTTCATGCTGGAAGCTGTTGGGTGAAGCCTCCCTCCATAACGTTCTGCTCAAAGACCTGGAATGCAGCACCCTGACGCTCTGAGATGCAGCTCTGCCCTCAAAGTCACAGAAAAGAATGTAAAAGCCTAGAATAATTTGAACACACATCACACAATTGCTGTGCCCTGCTTTAAGGAGTTTGGAAGAGCTTCTATCAGCCAGCAGCTGCTTGTGGTAAAGGGCCCAGACAGGGCTTACTTTCATACTCTAGGCAAGGAGCTTAGAACATCTGAGAATACAAAACAGAACTGGATGTGTGTTCTGGAAAAGAAAAGTATCCTCAGAACAAGAAACCCCTCACTGGAAGTTGCTGCAGTATGATTACAAAGTGAAAAGCATTTACATAACAAAGATGCTGCACTTATGTACATTGTAAGTCATTTCCACAGTAAGATCTACTAGCACAGGTGTCATTTCAGAGTGTATTTCAATGTATTCTTTCTCATATAAACATAAAGTATGGCCAAATGACCCCCTACTATGTTTCACTAGCAGAAAACTCTATATTCCTACATTAAATACAGAGAGATTTGGGCCCTTACAGAGGTGTACTCCATAGTGCCAATAGCAGACCTTAATAATCACAGGGTTTACCCACATCTGATAAATCCATCACCCAACCAAAAGGCTTGTGAAAAGGCAAAATCACTGTGACAACTGATCTATGATTTCTCCTTTGTCTGTAGAAAACATTAAAACTGTTGCAAAGAACGACGTTTCGCTGCAGCGGAAGGGATTCTGGAAGCAAACAGCACAGCTCCAGAGTTCATTCACCTTACAGAAGTTTGCAGGCACATTGCAGGGGCGCTGAGAAAACCGAGCTCAACTGGTTACTGAGATAACTAGCTCTAAGCTTTGTCTTTAAAGAAATAAACGTAATGACTTTGAGTTTACTTCACCTTTAAGAGCCCTCATCATGGATCCTCAAGCAGCCCTTTAAACAAGACACTTCATCATATTCTTTACTAGCCACGTTCTCCTGCATCCTCACAAAGTTATCAAACATATCACCTTAACCCAGTACCTTTTCACTACTTTTAAGAGGCAACAACCAGCTAAATTTTAATGTTAGGGTCTTATTACAGTTATATAAATTAAATCTTAATTTGTCCCTCAATTAAACATGTTAATTTCCCAGAGGACTCAACACCATTTTCTTCATTTATTGCACATGACATCATCACGGAGCGTGCTGCAGCCTTAAAGACGAACATAAGCACCTCGTCCTACAGACCGTACCTATGCCAGGAATCCTCACACAACTCTGCTCACTGAAGTTCCTATGGCTGCCCCCATCCCTTTGTACATGAAGTTACCAGAAGCTGATTCCAAGGGCTTAAGTACCGCTCCTTTATAGAAGAGCACAGCGTTCCAAAAGCTTCTGCTCCATTCTGACATTACCTGCATAGCTTTAAATGATTTGCATGTTGAGCACCAATGCTCAGGGAGGATTAGCCAGCACTCCTCCACCTCAGCACATGGGTCTCCCTGCCGGATAATCGCGGCTTCTGCAGACACGATTCTCTCTCGTGCGTCAGTCAACAAGTTTCAGTTTTAGTAGGTGCGGTACGAAGGATCACATAGGGGCAACCTGGACTGAAAGCGAGGTCTGTTGTGAATAAAAGGAACCATATCTTGTTACTCTTTACCGCTCCTACTTCTGCATGTGCTCAGAGTCCTCTCAAACTGACAGTGTGGCTGCTGTTGTAACTAATGCAACAAATCATTACTATTCAGTAACCTCACCTAACAGCCATACTTCCACGCTCAGATAGAATCCCATTCTTACCTCCTTCAAGAACTTCCTTTTCACAACGGCCTTTGCTACAGAAGCCTCTGTAATACCCATCACCGACCTAAGTCGGTGTCCTGAGTGAAAGAACATTACTAGGGGAAATTAATAAGTAGAGTGCCAGCTCCAATGCTTTGTGGAACAAAGTACTCTAAAGGGTTGAAAGTTTGTTTTCAGTAAGGCTTTTCTTCCATGCAACTTAAATATATTCTGACAGGCCGCTGACAGGTAATTCAGGTTAGCATTTAAATACAGTGCTTACTTACAACGCACAAACCAACCTTTTGACACCCAGTCATCTTAAATCATAGGCGAGAAATTTAAGAATGCAGAAGTTTTGCAGTGAGAAGCCCAAGCACAAGCGCTGTACTCCACACAAGCCCTGGTACTCCAACTCCCAGTCACACACCTTCACTTCCATAGCTGCACACTTTAGTCAGGGCTACAGTAGAATGGAATACTGAATAATGCAGTGCAGTGGCTACACTTACAACAGGCTGTGAAATGTAAAACAAAACAATGCAAAGTTGAAAAACAATACGGGGCAGTAATATGCACAGCTGCTTACATGCGGGCTACAAATCAGCTTTTGGAAGCAAGAGCACTTTCTTGTAAAAGATTACACTCTACCAACAGAACAACTTAATTTTCCTATCAGGCAAGCACTACTTCTCTTAATTTAGAACTTCAAGTGCATTTCTGCTGTTCAAAACTGCTGGAAAACTGCAACAACTGTACTGCTGTTGAAGATTTCTTCCCCAGTAATCCAATTAGAAATTGTTCTGTGCAGCTCCTATTGATGAGTTAGAAGGTTATAACCAGGAGGTATTTCTTTTGGTACTGACCTTATTCCTGTACCTTATAAATAGGCAAAAATATATCAAAACAGAAAGTTGGACAAAATTTCTGTTAGAAAGTAGAGAGCCAATTCAAAACAATAAATGATGCTGTACAATGCTCATACGGAAGTGCTTTTACCTTCAGATTTTGGTCTAAATGTCACTAAGACATTTTTAATGAAGTTGTTCCTACTCATGCCAAACAGAGCGCTCTCAGTTGGTGTGGATGTGCTTCAATACAGATGTCTTCATTTCAGAAACATCGCTCCACAATCAGACACGTCTAGGAGAGGTGAACTGAACTGAACTCGAGCTCAGTTCACCTCCATTAACAACAGCAACAACAAAAAAGGAAGGGGAATACTACTGAGGGCTACCCTCAAATGCAGTAGTCAAAAAACAGGTAACCTCCCAGCATACATAAAATACAGGATTCAGCATTATTGAATTCAACAGATTGTATTTAGATTAAGTGGTAATCAACAGGAATTTGTTAGCAGCTCAATCCGTTCAGCTCAGGAAGGATACTGTAGGAAAGACAATGTTCATTACAGGCACAGAAAGAGAAGAATGAAATAACTCACTTTTAACAGGAAAAAAAAAAAACATACAGGGGAATTCAATTAAATTGAAAGACAGAAAATAAAAGGTAATAAAATGATTTTTCCATGCAATTAATCTGTGAGATTCACTGGAACATGAAAGTATGACAGCCAAAAACGTTACCGGGAATAAATGGAAGACCTGCAGTGTAGTAAGAACAGTGTGAGCTACAAGAGAACGTTCTGTGCCAATTAAGACTACAACTCTCTTTAGGGCTATGTGGACATCATTTTCCACAGACTCATGTTTGCCTATTTAAATGAAATTTCTCACATCATCTTCTAAGACATCTGGCCTCATCACATAATGAAGCTGAAATCCTGCTAAATGCCACCTCTGGATTTAATAATCTCAAAGTAGTACCTCCATTAAGGGCAAGATGTACAAAATCCTATGAGAGTCCTCAAAGAGAGGGAAGCTGCCTCCTGTAATACTGAATCAAGTCATACAAGTCCACTGTTTGAGCAATATTCTCATTCCTTTGTTTCACCATCTATATTCTGTTTCTTATCTTGTATTCAAGATAAGGCATTCTCCCGTTATTTTCCTAGCATACCATGAGTGCTCTGTTAAAGAGCATTTTCAAAGCTACAGATACACAAATAGCAATATCAAGTTAAGGATTTCAAAGGAAAGTAAAACAATTGTAGGTTTTAAGCAGATACCATTGCAAAGTAATTCTCTCAGATCAAAGCAAATTAAAAAATACGATGAAAAATAACATATGAAAAAGTTGAAGCATCTGAGTTCAGCATATCTTCTACTGCTATTTGACTACTTTACATTTGATCTGTTTCTTTAAAATCTTTAATTACTATCAACATTTAAAAGTTTTTCTCACAGGATGGAGTTTTACAGAGCATTACTCATTCGGCTCTTAACGGACCTGACCAACACTTACAAAGAACTATTTTGAACAGATATTTAATTCTGAGAGCATTTCAGCAGACTGAAACAGACCGCAAAGATTCACAGCAGTCAGCATACAGGTAAAAATACCCAAACTACAACCACTTGCATAATTGAGACCATTTGGGTCATTAAATCACTCCAGTTTTATTCTACAGAAATTTAGAATAATTATTTTAGATCCCATGGCAAGAATCACAGCACAATTCCTTAACAACTGCTTTGGAAATTGCTGAATTACACTTCTCTTGCTCACAAATTTTCACACAATATGCTTCAAAGCAAGATGCTGCTCTGAAAAGCAAGAATTTCTGACTGATTTACTACTGTTGTAGGGGGAAACAAAAGATGTTATAACAGCTCAAATAAAATGTGAGATAAATTATTTTTCATTTTCAGTGTTTGTGCTACCATTCCCCATAAGTGATACTCGATAGCCAGGTTGTAGAAATTCATTAGCTTGCCTGGCAGCAGACATCACAGTTCGTGAGGCACCTGGATAGCACAAAAACTCATAGAAAAGGTTGTAGGTGGGAGGGGGCATGAGGGGTTCTCTAACTCAACCGAGAATCAAACACTCAGGCAGTTGGGGCATTGGCCCCTCAAGGCCCTGTATCTCCAAGGAAGAAGATCCTACAACCATTCCAAGCACCTGTTCCAGCGCTTGGCCTCCATCACTGCAAGAAACGTCTTCCTTCAATTTAACCAGAACTTCCCCTACTGTAATGTGTGTGTCTGCCACTTCTCATCCTTGTACTGACAGCACCTCAGAACAGACTTGCTCCATCCTTCTCTATGGCCACCCATTATGAAGCTGAAGATGGCATATGGCTTCCTCTTCTCCAAGAAAAGCAAACTGAGCTCGCACAGCCATTTTTCATGCAAAGTACACACATCAGTGCAAATATTTAAAGTCATCAACTCTACAGCACTGTGAGAGTTCAGAGTCAGCCAGCAGGAAATGACCAGGTAGCTCAGCATTCAAGCCCAACTGCACTCAGATAAAGCAAGGCTCCGGGGCTTCCACTAACCAAACAACTGACTCTTGCTAAAGACAGAACAGAGTGGCCACACAGCAAAACACTTGCATCACAACAGACACATCATCTAAGAATATGCCCTTCATTAATGAGAACAGGGAAATAATAGCTTTTTAAATATGCTAGAGAACTCATTGTGAAGGATTATTTAGAGACCTTTCATTAGCGATGTCAGCACTTAATAGAAAACAGGAGCTCATGAAGAATTAATCAGGATAGTGACATAAAGGTGATTTAGCAGTTAGATTAAAGGATGTCCCTTTGCACAGCACTGTCTAGTGAAACCTGAAATAACCTGGCCAATGAAATTTCATACTGCTAATTCAGAAGCATTAGACCATTGAGTCAAGAAATAACAATCCCTCTCTTTTTGCAACTAAAATACTTATTTCAGCACTAAACCAACAGCCGTTACAGCAGCAGCCAGCACACTGCTCTCAGAAGTACGAGAAGGGTCCTCCACAGCGTTCAGAGTGCACAGCAAAGAACTGCAGGCAGAGCGCAGGGCAGGCTGCGCACAGCTCAGACACCGCTCCTCTCCTAGCTTCTGTTACTGGCACAGACTGTGAAATAACGAAACACTGAAGGAAAAGAGGGAGGAAAATTGTCAGTCAAAGGAAAGAGGGGTGGGGGAAGAAGTAACAAAAGACGAGCATGCAGGGTAGTATTTGAAAAGCATTGAACTAATGTTTCCTTTCACAAATCTGTTAATGAAATTAGCATTGAACCAAATAACCGTAATGCAATTTAGTGCAATTAACTATGTTCAGAATTTGCATTTTTAAGCAAACAACCAAGTCTACCATGAAGTTTTTCATTTTCAATTCGATTTGCACCTCATGCCTCTAAAATTATTCCTAAAGCTACTAAAACAAAGCAATTTTTACATAGAACTCTCCTGATTGAGAAAAATAATAGTATTGGATTATACACGTGGTCAGAAACAGCAGAAGAGTCATTAGACTAGTGGCTAGAAATGAAGGTTAAAGATCAATTCTGGAAGAAAAACTCATGTAAAAGTTTAGGGAGTGCATCAGCATGAACCACGCAGCAGCTATTAAAGCTATTTCAATTTATTTAATCAAATTTTCTCAGTATAAAGCTGAGAATTGGACAATTGCAAATTCCTGCAGAAAGGCACCCAAATTCATGGCAATTTTTATTCAGATTCATAGGAAATACATGTGATTTCTTTGCTCAGCCCAAAGTTTGAGACCCCTCAACACACTGATTCTATTTATTCTTAACACAGACTAGAAATACAGCACAGAGAAGTGGGAGAAAAGATCACGTCCATGGAAAGAAGTGGAGTTAAAATACAGCAAGATCCCACAACATAGAATCATAGAATCACCAAGGTTGGAAAAGACCTCTGAGATCCGAGATCCATCCAGTCCAACCATCCACCCATCACCATTAACTCGAAGCCAAACGATCCATAACAAAACAATCTTGAAGTTTGCCAAACAAAGTATATTCAAACCCTAAGTAACCTGATACACACAGACGTGCATAATGCATGGCATGGATACACTAAGATCACTTTTGTTATATAAATTATGAGTTGCCAAAGCAACTAAAACATAAGGTCATAGAATTGGATTCAGGCCAAGTTAAATACTTCACTCGGCGATAGGGAAGCTCTATCTCAACCTTTAGAAGCATCTCACGCACGTGATGACAGTTTTATTCTTTGCTTCTCTCCCCACGCCAGCATCAGCATCATCAAGTGCATCACAATCAGTCACAGGAAGAACTTCAATGACAAAATCTGCTGGCAAACTCAAGCTTAGCTATCAGTCTCTCTATCTTAATAATTTCATTGCACCCGGTTGATTTGAAGGCACGCTTAGAACATTTTTCTTCCATTCTATGCCTTAATGCATCTGTGAAGAAGGAGAGAGATGTTCCCTTCCCTAGAAGAAGTAACACAAAAGTAATGATGTCTTTTTTGGCAATTGTGGCCCTAAAGAACTCCAGTTTCAACAAACCTACCTCCTAGGAGCCAGGTATTTGAGCGTAACCATTACTGTTCTTTTTTCCCTCTGGGTATTGCCTTCTCCCAGTCCAACTGTCCAATAACAACCTCAGAAATAACCTCTCTAAATACATCCCACTGACCCACTTGGCCTAACCCAAAGCTTTCTTCATATCACTTCAGGGTTAAGAATTCTTTTATTTGTTACTGTTGAATCGGTGGACGTGGCTGTTTCCATCTGAATAACAGCAAAGCACATGAATTAATGCATCCATACAGTATTTCTTCATTTTCAGTTCTGATAAAATGAGCAAAACCTCAACTGTGGGTAACAGCAACGTGCTTACGTTATCCCTTTATGTATTAAATAATAGCCTGCCTGCTCTCTAGTTAATAAAGGTTACATTTCAAAACCCTATCAGCTGTTCAGAGTTGACGCCTGTGCTTCAGCTGCCGACATAACAGCCAGAAGTGGCATCCATTTGTTTCCCGGTTTCTTTTACAAGAGTCATTGCTCAGTACTTTATAAAAGGAAACCAAACGTACCGCGCTGCGAGCCTCCCCTCATTAGTTAATAAAACCGCTGTGAAAATATTGCCTCGCTCTGTATTGAAGAAACAATTAAAGCCGGCTCCCCAGACACAACACTTCGCAGGAGGTAGGATGCCAGCAAGCGTTCCATTTTGCAAAGTCTTTAAAAGGGTCATTAATCTTTCAGTCATGGATGTGGATGCTGGAGCCTAACAGCGGCGAGCAGCAGCAAACACGCAGCGCTCTCTTTCCCTTTGTAGTGACAGAAGCGCGCTAAACTCTTAGGAGGCCGACAGCTAAAATTAGCCGAAGAGAACTGTTTAATCCACTTTAATCTCCGATTTTACAGAATCTCATTAGCGTTAATATTTTCACTTTCGTTGCTACACGGACCCGACCGAGCCGCCTCCGGGCAGGAGACGCACCGGGAGCGCAGCGCTCCTCCTCTCTGACTTCGAATTCACCTGCACGGCGGGCCCTCGCTAAGCGTGTTCTTCCATCTACTCAACTGCGCGATTTAGGTACGCCGTAACCAAGGAACAACTATGTTCCCCCCCTCCAGTTAAAAAAATAAAATAAAATAAAATAAATAAAATAAGGCAGTGCTTCCTTCAATTATCAGCTCCTACACCGAAGCCGTTCGGAGCACAGAGCGCTCTCTGAGGCACTGCAGCCGCCCCGCGCGCTCCGTCCGGCGCTGCCGCCACGCACACACCGCGGCCCCGCACCCGCGCAGGGCCCACAGCTCGCTGTGCCCGCGCCCGCTTCTCCCCGGAAGGTTCAGTTCTTCTGAATCTCTGAGCGCGGTAAGAAGATCGTTTCATCCTTAGCGCTAGGGACAAAAAAGGTGCCTTCACGTGACAACGCGATTTGAGATTATCCCGCACGTCGCTGCGACCGCGCGTGTCGGGGAGGCACCGCCGGCACTTGGACGCCATCGGCTCTCCCCCGGGCTCTGGGACCCGCCGGCACCCCGGGCCGCCCGAGGAGCACCTGCGCCGCGCGCCCCAACGCACCGAGACGCGGCGGAGCGTCAGCGTTCGGCGCAGCTTTCGAGGACGGTTCTTTTCGCCGCGAAACGATCGATACCGAACCGAGGGAGAGCGCCGGCTGCGCCGCGGCGACCGCCCTCGGACGGCGCTGCCGGGGCTCCTCCAGCCGACCCCCGCGGCGGCCGGCGGCACGTCCCCGGCGAGGGCAGGGCTGCGGCCCCGATGCGCGTCCCGCGGCCGGCACGGACAGGGAGGCGCCGGCGGCCCGAGGACGGGACGGAGCCGTTCGCAGACAGCGCGGGGACGCCCAAGGGCAGGGGCGGGCGCGAGGACGCGGCGCGGAGGCCGCCCTTACCTGACAGGAGGCGCCGGTGACCCCCGGCGGGCAGACGCAGCGGTAGGCGGCCGCGGACGGGAGGCGGCGGGGCGCGGCGGGAAAGCAGGTGCCGTTGTTGCGGCAAGGCCGGCCGAGGCACGGGTCCGACCCGGGGGGCGCGGCCGTGACCGGCCCGGGGAGGCAGGAGCGGCGCTGGGCGAGGGCGAGCAGCAGCAGCAGCAACAGCGGCGGGGCGGCTCGGGGCATGGCGGCCGGGGCGGGTGCCGCTCCGCTGCGGGCACCGGCGGGCAGAAAAGGAGCGGACGGATGGAGGGATGGATGGAGGCGGCGGCCGCCCGGCTGCTCCCTACCCCCCGTTCCCCGGGCAACGTGCGGGCGGGGACTGGGCGGGGAGGAG
Source organism: Gallus gallus (assembly GCF_016699485.2). Lineage (NCBI taxonomy): Eukaryota > Metazoa > Chordata > Aves > Galliformes > Phasianidae > Gallus > Gallus gallus. The sequence continues at coordinate 9,710,921 of NC_052540.1, forward strand.
CCGGCCGCCGCGCCCGGCAGGGGGCAGCCGCCCGCCCGCAGCGCCGCCCGGACCCGGAGCCGGGCTGTAACGGCGCGAGGCGGGGCGCGCGGACGCGGGGCAGCGGGAAACGAGCGCGTGCCCGGCCTTCCCGCCGCTGCTGCTGCTGCGGCGGCACGGGGGGGGAGAAGGCGGGAAAGGAGGGCGGGAGCGCCGCCCTGGGCTCAGCGCACGCCCTTGTAAATCACACCCTGGTGCAGAACTTCGCGTTCGCTTTTTGGTTGTTGCTTCGCTCACACGTGTCGTCTGGCGCTACTAGAGCTAGGTAAGGACCGAAGGAGAGGAAGATAGCATGAAACCGTACAACGGGGGAATAAAAAGCTCTAGAAAGTGAAGTTCTGTGCTTTCTCCACAAAGCAGATGACAGCGTGACGGTTAGCCGCATTTCCCGGCCTTCCGGGCAGCTGCTTCAGCAAAAGTAACAAAACCCGTAGCAACTCGCGTTGGCGGCAGCACTGGGGCGCGGCCTGTGGAAACCTCCGCACCTCCCGTACCGGTAATGGCTGCAGGCGCGTCGGGGACAGAAGCGACGGGCAACGCTGGTGGAGCCGGGAGCACAGGAGGGGCCGGCGCCGCCCGCGTGCCGTATGGGATCCCCGCAGCCGGGCTGAGGTGAGCTCTCGTTGCTGTCCGTTACCTGACGAGCCGCCCCGCTGCCCGCGGTACCCCGGGTGCCTTTCAGCCGCGCGTCTGTGCCGCTCTGGCTCCCCCTGCTGGCTCCGCTCCGCTCCTCGCTCCGAACTCACCCGGCCGTTCGGATGGAGCCGATCCGGCTGCCGTCGGACCCACCGACCCACCGGCGGGTCGGTGCTGTGTTCACCTGCGGGCACTGTGGTGATACAAGTGAATAAAGCTAGGCAATACACGCACGCGAATTAAGCTGCTTCTTTACACTGCAGCTGTCTCCTCCTTAAGGTTACCTTCTTCTAGCAACGCTTATTGGAGCTCCTTGTGTGGTGACCCAGGAAAACTGCTGTGCTCACCCCCACAGCCCATCATCCTCAGTGGTTACTATCATACCCCAGAAACAAAAGGAAAGCATTCTTCCAATCTGGGACGGAACCACAACTTACTGTTTTTAGGTATTCTCTCCAAGCACTTTTTGCTATCATCTTACACAGTAAGAAAAAGAAATCCTACTCTGCTAAGCTTGTTCCAGGAATGAGGTGGTAAGCAATGCCAGAGGCCAATGGCCGTGTCAGGTTATAACAATTGTTTGTTCCGTTCCACTCACAAAACCTACGGCCGTGTTCTACAAGAAGGTAATGTGGTTTGACGTGATGTGTTCGTGGTGAGTCTGCAGAGGCTCTGCTCCTTGTCTCCTTGCTACTGTCTCAGTGCTCTGAAATGGCTGCTACATAGCCAGAATTCTGTGGCAATGGATGTTAAAGCAGCTGCACTGTGATTCTGAGTCCTCCTGTTCAGGCAAAAAACATTGGCCCTTTTGCAGTCTCCCTTCCCCACAGCCTTTCAGAGGTAGTTGTTAACAGCGAGTTTCACAGCGCCCTCTGACCATCTCATAGAGCAAACCACCAGCACAAGCTGGAAAGGTGTTTTACCCTCTAACCTCATCTCTTTCTCTTGGCTCAGGCTCCTCCCCTGGCTGACCTTTGTGAAGGACAGGACATCCGAGCCTCTGTTCTTTGTTTGCTCTTTGTACCCTCAATTCTGATTCTGATGGAACTCCAACCTATGTCTTATGCTTAATATAATATATGGCCTTATACTTAATACACTTAAGTAAGCGTTGGAAAAAATTGTTTCAAGGCTGACAGACGCTGAGTTCTGTTGATGTAGGAGTCTGGGATTTGTAGAAGAGAACAACTGAAAAACTAAACTAGGCAACGCATGCAACAGAGCAGGGCGTAACTGTGCCACCTGCCTTCCTCTCTTTTTACAGGATATACCACCAATGTTTGCATTATGAATTTCATTTTCATAAATAAATATTTAACTATACAACGGAAAATATTATGCTTAGCTAATTACCTAATGATTTTCTAAAATGCTGTGCCTTTTTATGCATTTTAATGTTCCGATACACATAGTTTAAATAATTTTAGTCAGCCCTCCACAAACAAATTGCTAATTGAAATATTCAGCAAGGATTCAAGCTGTCTGCTTCATTTACACTTATTAGACATAATACAATTCAAATTCCAGCATCTAAGACACTAATAAGCTAAGCTACATTACAGCTTAACTACTTATTTTGATGTAGGAGTACTCATCCTCTGGTGGCTCGAAGGAGATTTCGCAGGGCGTTTTTCCCCCTCGTCTCTCTGTTCTGTTTAAATATTCAGTGAGGAACGGGAATCTCTGATTTCCCAAGGGGAAGTTCTTTGCTTTAAGTGCCCCCCCATAACAACAGCAATCTTTTTTCAAACACTGATGCGTTCTTTTAAAACCTCCTAGCTTAGTTAGGTTGCTTTTTACTAGTAGAGGAGCTATTTAAGTGAGAGTTACAGTGTTAAAGCTTTCCAAACAGCACCTGAAAGGACTAGATGGTCTTAGGGGCCTTCTCCAACCTCAGTGATTCCCTTCCGTGATGTTTTGGTCAGGCTGCAACTGACATTTTGCTCACCTCTCCTCAGCTTGCAGCTACTTTAAAGCACCATCGGGTACTTTGGTCCTACGTGTGGCAAGGGCTGGGTTTTTGGTTTCATGAGATGCTTCAGCAGTGTCTCCCACAACTGGAGTCACGTTCCCAAAATCGCTCACTGCGCTCCTAACCCTATATTCAATTGTTGCCAAAGTCAAAGCTAAACACTTTTGAGTAGTGCCTCAGTGCAGATAATACTGCTTTGGTAACGTTATGTAATTACACAGGGTATAAAATGCATTACGTCAAAATGTTCTCTATACGTCTCGAATTTTCCTTTTCCCAGCATTCATTTCACGTTCCATTACAGTAGTTTGAATGACCCACACCTCCATTTACTGAAGTACTGAAATGTGTGGGTGAGCCCACAGAGCTCAGCGGTGTGCAACATGAGAAGTCAAAGTGCTTCACAGTGGAATTTATTTGAGAATATGTACAGCTGCAAGATGAAGAACAGGAGAAGTTCCTTTTTTGGGGATATTGAAAGACAAGAACTTTGTACATGGCGGAGAGAAGAGATAAGAAACATGCATGCAAAAACAACATGGTTGACACAAGCAAAGCCATTGACTAAAAGTGACTTGCATATCAATCCTTTAACTGTGGAAAAGCAATTGTGAATAAGTTGTCTTTATCAGTTAGGAAAATGAAGCAAAACAAAAGTACCAATTACATAATGGCTGTGCATCCACTGAAGAATGTACGTAGATCAGAGCCTGCTAAGCAGAAAACATCAGCGCGTTTAGATCCATTATGAGTGAGAGAACTTGTTTTTGAGGCCACACCGACAGGAAGGATCGTTGTATTAAGATAAATAAAACGTCCAGAAGGGTGATTAAAAGCATTATGTTGGACTTAGTGGAATTAAACATCTGGATAGAAGTGGTGTTGGACACAGGCTGGCATTTGGTCAGGAATAGACTTCTCCGGTGCAGAAAAACAAAACAAGTGACTCAGTAGAACAAAGGCTGCAGTTGAATGTGTTTGCCCGCAGGATTACTGAAAAAAAATGAGCTGTGGAAGGGCACAAATAGAAAACCAAAAATGGGACAGTAGCTGTAACAAAATGAATGGTAGCAATGCTGACAGAAGACAAGACACATGGAGCTATGTGAAACTGGTAGTGTTTTTGTTCCTTCTACTAATGGTGCTTCCGCATTCCAGTTGAAGGATTGGCTGTAACGCTGTCTGCTCTGTTTATCTATTAATTTCTCTTGTATGGTACCCAGTTGTGTTTTCAAAAGAAGTACATATTGTATTTTACAAGACCAGCACTGTCAGACCCTGCACCTACGACAGGAGCTGTCTGCAAGGGCCGATTTTGTTATGCCATGAAGCATTTGTGTTCTTACTACGATAAGCTGTTGTTCTACCATTAATTGTTTTGGTAGGCTTTTTTCCCCACTGTCATATTCTCATTACAAACATTTTTCTATGAAATAGCACTAATGAAGATCCAACCATCTATCAGTACAAAGGGAAATCTCACATGATCTTCTCAGCTATAGCTGCTAACACTACGTTAACTCAAAGTCAGGCATCCTACTGCTGTCAAAACCAATATCAAATATTATTGGGAGCTGCAATATATAACGCCTTCAGAAAAACACACATCTGATATCAAACAGCATCTGAATCTCTTTTCCCACAGGATCAAAGCTAAAGCTTTGATAGCCACACGATAACCTTTGGTTAGATGTATTTTGCAGGTGGGTATTGCTAAAAGTTAGCCAGTAACACAATAAAGCAGGAGATTAATTATGTAACATGATTAGAGACACTGGAGCACCACCATTGGCATAAGGCATTACTGTTATCATTTACCTGTTCAAATTACATACAGGGAACGGAACTTTTCTAGTCTTCCACATTGCACATCCCTAATTTTACCTGATCTCTCAATTTTCAGGCAAGTTCTGGACATTACTTTTGGTCAATGCCTGTGAAAACTGTTCTCTCTAGAAAATCCTGTGCATGGAATTACGGCATCTCCATAATTGCTGTGAAATCATCTCACCTACTTATTCTGGAAGAAGCTGGAGGTGACAGCCACCTGCTGCCACAGAGCAACTCCGAGCCAGAACCACTCCTGAGCACCGGTAAATAGCACTTCACTAAGTACTGAAGACAACTGAGATGCCAGGAGAAACTTCTGGAAATTAAATCCTTTTAACTTCCTTTTACTACTCTTATAATTAATTAAGACCTGTAATTATCCACTGGTTGAAGCAGAGCCTTATAAAGCTGAAAATTACTCACAATTTGCAGCTGCAGAGACCTCAGTCATTTCCCTTCATTTTATTGGAAAATTTAGAAATCTTCTCTTGGTGTATACGTTCATTCTGTTGAACATAAATTGGTAGGATTTTGTTGCAGCATGAAACAGCGAGACTATTTCTGATCAGTATCAACTTCTTCCTGATTCTTGGTTAAATGCATGCATGTGGTTTTGCTTTTAAGTTCTAAATACAGTCAGCTAATTTTGAAACCACAACACGTTTTAGTAAAACAGATTTATCCAGTTGTACCTTTCAAAGCCCAGGGATGGAGGCTGCACAATAGCTCTGGGTCTGAGGAGCAGAGGGGGATAATCCCTTCTCTCAATCCAGCAGCTGTGCTCCTGTTAGTGCAGCACAGGATGCTATTGCCTTTCTTTGCTGCCAGCGCACACTGCTGACCTCAATTCAACCCTTTTCAGTAGAGCTGCTCTCCAGCCAGTCAGTCCCTTTATCTCTCATTTCTGGTCTACCAGAAGAAGGTGATGTTGCTGTCCTTAAAGTGGAAGTTTGGTCCTTACATTGGAATTCAGTACTACTAAACCTGGGATAATTTTGCTGTTCAATAACTTTGCTCCCATCCTTCTTCCATCCCTTTTTGAACTGCATTTATGCTTTTAACTTTGCTAAATAAGGCTTGCTCCTTTGCATGCCAAAGAGATAACAAACGTATGACACCTGAGTCATTAGTAACATCAGTACTCATCAGTAAACTAAGCATACTGAGCCACCTAATGAAGACAAGAATTAAATGCTGCTATATGATAAATACACTGCAGAGAATGGGGCTGCGGGCAATGCTGACTTCAGGAAGGAAGCAATCAATCGGAAATTTGTTTTTTAACCAAGGCTCTGAACACTTCTAAAAAAGTAGTTATCTGCAATACCAGGTTGGTAGGAGAGGTGGGGAAATAAAAGTGCTCCCCCATGGACCAGCTGATCTATTTCTGGACCACAGTTTGCACCACCTGCCTGCCAAAGAGCCTTCAGCATACACATCCTAAGGAGGGGGGTTAAAAAGAAAGGAGCTGCAGACAGACCAAGCCTGCATTTAGCCTAGGATATATGGATGGCAGTTAAAGGAAGAGTAAAGCAACACGTGCTATTTGCCCTAAGAATCCTCACTGTTTCTCATCATTTTGGGGGGGAGGAGATAAATCCTAACACTTGTTGCCTCCTCCTGCCTCCCCTGCTACTGACAGCTTAAACTGGACAGTTTCCTTCTTAAGCTTAAAATGATTAAGATGTCACAGGAGTTGGAATTCCCCTTCTCACCTTTTTAACTGGGAGAGAGGGACTCCATTTTCAACTCCCCTCAGATTTTTTTTTTTTAGGCTTTCCTTTTTTTGAAAGGTGGTTGCAGAAGTTGCTACAACACTGTGACTACAAGACCTATCTGGACTATTTTTTATCCTAGTGTCTTGAAAATACCAGACCCATCTTTGTTGCTTCACACACACATGCACACACACTGCTAAGTTCTTCCACTCACAGTTCAAGATTTCACAACTCCACATGCACAGAGAAAAGACCCCAAACCAGTTCTTCCTCCACCCCCCCCCCCCTCACTCCCCCAATGTCTGCTCAATACATGCACATCTAGTATCAGACATGGTAGTTCTGTAAAGGCATGTTCTACATCAGCCCACTGAAAATCTCTGAGCTCAAACAGTAGAACTGTGAAATTCATTTCCCAGCTGATAAATACACGATGTTCAGCTGGAAAGCATGAGTGTGCAGTTTACCATTCTGCTGGTGGAGCACTGCATGGAGGTGACTATTCCTATCCTTGGGGCAGCCAACCACTAAGCTGAGCAGATCTGTTAGAAGTCAAGTGAGTGAGGAAAGACACGGCAAGTTGGAAGGACATTCCTTCTGACACCACAGAAAGAACTTTCTCTACAACTCAGTAAAGACAGCACAGAGGTTGTGTAGCTCAAGCCTTCAAGAAACTAGAAAAGTAAGAGGAGAACAGAAAACGAATCAGGACAAGCCTCACAAAAGCCCAATTAGCAGTAAGACTTTTTTCCTCTCCCAAACTTATTGTAGGGTGTCAGCAAGTCTGAGTTTTCCTTTGTTAATTCAACTTTAGACAAGCTTTCTCTTTCCTACAGGATGGGAACTGTTATCACGTATTTGAAGACAGGTTGCTGAGAAGAGGTGGGACAGGGCCCAGGAACCCTGCAGGTGACACACGTACCTCCTGTACTGCGTACTGGCCTCAAATGACTCAGCCACTTGGAATGTCCACAATCACAAGCAAGGCACCCACCTTTGTAGCTGAAGAAAGCTCATAACGGAGAAAGACACGTGGTAGAGGGTTTCTTTCGCAGGGAGATCCTCACCAATTACATTATGCAAGCAGTCTGCACGTGAAGTTGTACCACCTGATCAAGTTTGGCACCAGACATGGGAATTTTAGTAATTTGAGCTAATTCTTGTACTTTCTTACTATGGAATTTTATTTTTTTTAATGTAACTTACTGATTTCATTTCAGCTATAGCACTAATTAAATGTTCCTCACAAGAAGAAAACACTGCTCAATTTTAGCCCTCAGTGCTCGTGTGGCACTTTCCTCATGAATTGATGACAGCAGCAATAAAATCATTCTGAAGGGTGTGAAACTCATCCAACTCTGTAACTGATACACTGTTCTCCAGAACCAGTTGAATTTTACCATGTTAAGAAAAAGTCTCAAATTCTAAGACGACAGAGGTACAAGAATCAGTTCATACCTAAACAGACGACACACTCTTCTGAGGCTACAGTCCATAGCAGGCATCAAAGCACATCTGCAGCTGATTTTAGCAAAATTCGCCCTTGAAGTTCCTGGAAAGAGGCAATGTGCAACATCCTGCCCCACCCTGCTGCTGGTTCTCCACTTGCAGTTATGACATCTCCGCTCAGGAAGTAGTGCAGCCATGCAACCTAACTCTCTTCAATTCATTCTTATAACCTGCTACCTTTACAGACAGACCATTCTGCCAGTGCACTAAAAGCTGCCCTAGCAGTAGAAAGTGTCACCTAAGAGGGTTTACATTTATTTTCAGGCCAGCTACATCCTTGGCATGTACTGCAAATGACAGCCAGGACAACATCAATCACTTGCCATCGGAGGTACTATCTTTTTTCCTTCCTTTTAAAACAGGCAACCAAACCAACTACTTATTTTCCCAGTGAAACAGAGTTACACAAGTGGCTTTATATCAAATTTGAAAGCACCTCAAAGTCGATGAAAGCCAGATTCTAGAGGGAGACAACAGGGGTAAAAAAAATATCAATACACATGATATTTTAATACAAAATATTAGCTTTTTTTTTTTTACACAAAAGTCAGTTTTTTAAAATATAGAACCTTAAAAAAATGAACAAATTGCTATCCACACACTATAAACACTTCTTTGTGCTCAGTTTGATCAAGTTATCAGAACAATTTAAACACCAGTCCATAGTTTAAACACTGCCTTGAAGTTTTATGAAAACTATGCCGCACTGTGCACTACCATTGGATGTACAGTGTGAAGAGCCTTCTTTCAGCTTTAATACCATAGAAGAAACTGTTCAGTTATCAGGTTCTTTGTGCAAGGATTTCACATTCTACTCATGCTCATGACAGATTTGCATTACATTTCAGTTGCACTGGTATGAGCAACCACATGTAATTCTGTGAATGTTCACTGTAAGAATGTCCATTACATGGATTGAGATACATATTCTGGAAGTACAAGTTCTTCAGCTGGATAAAAGAAAACTTGGTATTGTTAGTTGAGGGGAAAATGCTAGCCTCATTAACCAGAACTTAACAATTGCTAAGCACTGAAATGAATTTTGATTTCTCAAAGTTGAATAAAAGTAATTGACTATCATTTTCATAGAGATGGGCTACATAGCAGGTGCATTGCAGGATGATATGTAATTGCCCATTTTTTGAACCCAGAAACAGGAAAAAAAAATTTCCCTCTAAGTTGGAGGTCTTAAAAGGTCTTGTTTTAACAGCAAATCATCCACAGGTTGCAGGCTGTTAGCCGAGTTTAGGATGATTTACTTGCATTACAGTAATTTACACAATTGAACTTTATGCATACAGTACAAAACTATGAACGAAAAGGTGAAGCAAACTTTTTTTATTTATATTCAGGTAAAAACATTAACCTGATGAAGTAAATTATTGCAGATTTGAGAAATCAGCACATAAAACAGTTGGACAGAGCATTGCTTACAGGTGCTTTATCTGTGTCAAAAGACAAAGGCTGAACTGTTTGATCCAAGCTAGCGCTGAGGGGAGAAAAATAAGCTACAAAAGTAACCCAGAACTTAGATCAAGAACAAGAAAACTGTTTACTCAAACAGGGAATTAAACAATTAATTTGTCTTTTAAAAAAACTTTACATCAATTCAAAATGCTCTGGCCTTACCACAATACACACTGGCCAGCCCAAACTGTTGGGACTTGAACTACATGAAATTCTTCCCAGCCTCTAGTAAGAGGCCTCTGCTGCCTGAATCACTGTGTAAACAGCTCTAGAGCGCCGACTGGTGAAGACTTCCACCAGTATATCCTACCACTACAGTAAACTATGCTATAAGAAAGGTTCTACCTAGTTACAAAGGCTGAATTATATTGACAATATATATTTGATTTCAGTAAAATTTAAATTATCTTAATCAGAGAAAGAGGCATGGAGCAATTAAATGCTCACGCGAACCAAAACATAACAATTGTCGAATGTTGCACACAAAAGAACCAAGTGAATTGCACATCAGACAATACATGAGGATGGGTAAAATTAGAGGCAGGTGAGGGTACACAGAACTAGTCTACTAAACTAGATTTGTCAAATACATGGTGTATTTTAATTTCTGTACTTATGTACAAAAGTTGTCTTTGGAGGAAAAATTTCAGACTTCAGCTAGATGGATACACACAGCCCAGTATTAAACTGCACAGCGACATTTATTGTTCCAGCCTGGAAAAACATCCCTTTTTAAATTTCACACAGCAAAGCAAGTTAAAAACTTCACTCGTCAAATAAATGATAATTTAAACAAGAACTTGCTAAAGAAACCTTGTCACAACAACTTTTTAGGGCCTGAACATTTTAAGTCCATAGGGGCCTTTAATGAATATCAACCAAGTGTCTTTGTTTATAATCTGCAAGCCGTTTTTCTACAACAAGAAGGCGTAACACGTTTCCTTGACTCAGGTGATATATTTAGAAAAGAATCATGAGTTTCTCTTTTGCTGTAACAGGCAGACATTGCATGTTTCATTGTGATCAGGAAAGATGGAATGACTGCTGCCCTTCTCTTGCAGCTATCAAGAGTTTTTCACGCATTATCTCAATAGTTGAATAGTCCGGCAATTTGAGATAGTTCACACAAGTCATTACTGAGGGCAAGAAGTCATCTGGATTCTCTGTAGACTCAAATGTCTTCCGTACAATTGTCAATGGAGGATTCAAACTTCGAAAGCCTATTAATAAGAGAAGAAATTCAGAATGACAGTGACAGAAGCATGGATCTTACAACTGAGTTCTCAGCCTGTGCTTTTAAAAGTGTAGCGTATGGCTCAACAAGGCCATAGAGCAAGCCAACAATCTTTTCTGTAGATTAGCTTCCCAGCATTAGGGAAGAAAGAAATGAGACACCTCTATTTATGTGTTCCTAAGATTATCAGAAGTTATGACTTGTATCTCATTTTCTCCAGCTAAGGTTTCAGTACTTGTAACCCTCAATCCTGTCTACACCATCTTTCCCAAAAAACTTTTTTCTTTTAAATCAACTTTTATGTAACAAATTCTTCCTTTAACTAGAAAAAGCAGAAAATATAAGTAATGAAAATACAACTTGTTTTTACTTGCAAAACATTCAGCCAAAAGAGTGGCAAAAGGTATATTCTAATGATCCCTAGCAAAGACAGTGAATTCCTCAGGTGTCTTCCCCTCACTGTCTCATCTAAATTCTGAAATTCAGAACAGGAGTAATTCAAGTTTATTATGCTAGTATTGTTTCTTTGCTAGGTAGAAACATCTGTTTCCAGGAAGCAATACATCATTTTGTCACCACAGCTTAAAATATACACCTCTTATCAAACAAATACAGTACTAAGAATTGTCGGTTTAAAGTCTGGATTATTCTTGTCCTCTAGGAGGTTATCTGGTAACCATGAGAGAACTGCTCAAATGAAGTGATGCGATGAATGCAAAATTCATGACATAGTTCTACCTGCATCTATCCAGACAATTCAAGAACTAGAAACAGCAAACATAGAAAGCTGTAAAATAGGCAATTATTTTATTTCCCCTTTACTGAAGTAATCCACTTATTCTGAAACACACAGTCATTCTGATTTCATGTACAGCAAAACAGAACCTACCTCCTACTGGCAGCCTGGGACTACCGGTCACAAACTGAAGAAACAGTCTCTGCTGCTCACTATCAAAACTACTGAGAATTTCAAAGAGATACTTCACTGCTCGACTAAGGGAAAAAAAACAACTTTTGTTTATAGTGAAAACAATTGCATCAGATTTATATTTATTTCAATATATATTTCAAATACATTTCATAATTCCCATAGCTTAAGTGTATATTTAGATTTCAAAATAGACTAACATCATGTTACCTGTCATGTGTATAACCGTGATCTGGCCTGCAACATTCCATTAAGGTCTTGGCATCCCATGTGTCTGTTTTGCTGCCACATAAGAGTTGCTCCAACTGTAAAGTTTAAAAAAATATTTTTCCTCTTTAGAAACCAATGCAGTTAGTAATGTCTGTTCTAAGAGCTACTACAGTAGTAAAAAAATATATTCTATTTTCTGCAATAGCTTGCTACAAAATGTGTTAGTCACACCAAACTACTTCCCCCTCTAGTTTTTTTGAATGCAATACTTCAAAGCTCAATGACAGTCTCATTTGCTGAATCTGCCTCTACACCACCACATGAAATGTGGCACATATTTTAGAGCAGACAGCTGCTCCCAATAAGTAATTTATACTGGGAAACTGAAAACTGCCAAACCACCTTAATATTTCTGACATTTTGCAAGTTCACTAACATACAGGGAATAGGAAGAACAGAGTATTTACACTTGTTCTGGATTTTTTTTTTTAGGGTTTGTTTAGTTTGTTTTTAGAAAACTGCTCTCTTCTTGAAAAGAAAAGGCAGTAATAATTATTAGGTGTGTTTCTGTCCAGAGTTGTTGGGTTAGTTCTTGATTTAAGTGGGTTTTTTGTTGTTTTGTTTTGAGGGGAGAGGAGCAGTGTTTGTTTTTGTTTGTTTTACTTCAGCTAATTGCACCTGCTCTTTCTATGCACTTGGGCAGTCAAGAGGCTATAGCCAAAACACTGAAAGCTTCTACAGATGTCCTTCTATGTTAAGTTCTTTATAATCGCTTAGGAAGGGTTCATAAATAATCAGCAACAGAACTTTAGATCACCCATGTTTGTTCTATTAAAGATGAGATATCTTACAACTCACTACTCCTGTTGCTTACTTTTCAACTGTATCTGTAGATAAGCAATAGAACAACATTAACATTTGAAAATGTTCAGTCACAAAACAGGCATTAAACTAAAACAGTGACAGAGCAGAATCCCATGTATCACAAGTAATCTAAAGAATTTTGCAACAAAGTTAGTGTGATGGGGATGGAAAAAAAAGGCATCACAACCAACTATCCTGTTCCTTAACTCCACATATGCACCCATAGCCATTAAGAGGTACTGCAATAAAAGGAATTAAAGTTTCCATAACAATATAGAAAAGAATATATAAACAGAAGCCTTTTTCTGAGAAAAACTAGATATACTCAACTTTCAAGAAAAATGCATTTTTCATAATAAAAACAACTGAACACAGAAATCTCAAGTATTTAAATATGCAATTTTAAAGACTATTCTACTACTTTTCACCAAATGTTTGTATTAGGACATACTCAGTGCATACATGTATGGTGATAAGGTTAGAAATGTATTCTTAAAGAATGCTTTTTACCAACCTCCTCAGGATAAAAGTATTGAAGATGACTGAGGGGGAAGACTGATTCAAATCCATCTCTGAAAGAATCAAACTGTCTGGCAACACCTTCGTTAAGTGCCCAGAATATAACCAACTGCAAAGGAACAGCAAAAGAGTTACTTGAAAAAAAAATGAAGTGCAGAATGATCGCAGCTGTACAGAAGACTAGAGCTACAGAAAAACACTCCAGGTAAGTCTAGTCATATTGGCATTGCAGTTGAAGCAATGTTTGAACATGAATTCATGGAGCTATTCTACAGCACTGCTTCAACTTTGCCTTAATTCAAAAGCTCGTACTACTGCCTGCCTGCAGGTGCAATGCAACACAGTGACAGAGAATCTCTTATTTGGCCTGTCACTGCAGATTAGCAAAAGTCATTTGGAGTTCAAACAACCCCCATATCTACAATACCCTAAATATGCAACTCAGGCCAAGCGTAAACAACTCACCTTTTATTCTTGATAAAAACAAAGCTAATACTTGGAACTCAAAATAGCATGTTAAACTGATCCTGTTCAACAAAATATTTTTAAGCAAATCTAAATCTCTTTCAAGAGTTTAAAACTCCAAAAGACCACAATTCAAATTAAACCATTTACTGCAATACTACTTATCCAAAAAAACATACCTGTAAGTATTCATTATACATAAATGAGACTTTTCTAAGCCATGGGATTTTCAAACAAGGTGTGCTGACTAGGATTCAAAAAAGTTGGACTTTGGGGTCTGTGAGTTTTTGGTTTGTATTAACTAGTACAGAACAGAGGCAATCAGAAAACTCTTGCTGCTCCGAGTTCATGAGAATGAACTGAAATACATACAGAAATGAACTCCTAGGAATTCAGGTAAAGAAGAATTAAAAAAAAAAACTTTGTAGCCCCAGCTTTGCTTTCTACATACTCTGAGATACTCCTCCAAGTTGTGGATGGTGACTGGTGTATCTTTTCCCCCTTTTTTCAGCTCGATGTTAGGAAATCCAGGAAGTGTGAAATCCAGCCCTAGATCCTCCACTGAGCAGCCATTCATAGTCAGGGTTTCCAATGCATACTGTAGACTTTCTTTGGTCTAAAAAAAAAATATATATATATATATATTCAAAGTGAAAAACCAGTGATAACAACTTATTCACGTTAACTTAACAAAAAGTTATGCCTTCTAAACAGTTTCAACCAGCATTTCCATAAGAATATTTCTGCTACAGTACTCCTTGCTTTCCTCTGTATTTTTCCATACATAACAAGCCAAGATAAACCAAATAAACTATCTCAAACAATAAATCTAGCAATTCTGGAATTACTTTAACTGCTCACATGTTTTTTATTTAGAAATACTGCTGCAGGAGAATGAGGTGTGTAACATGTGAGAGCTCTTGGCTATGCTTTTTCCTTAGAACAGTGAGTAGTGTTCGTATTTGGCATGCATACTGATGTTTTTCAGCTTCTATCCATGAGCTTTCTCTAACTTGCTGATAAATTAAAAGCAGTGATCAAGTAGAAAGAATGAGACAGTGAGATAAGAGGAACAGAGGCCCACAGGTTTGCAGTAATTTCAATAGTGACAAAGCAGATGCATTAGGAATATAAATTAGGTTATTAACACCTAAACCTATTGACATTGGATGCTAGAAAGGAGCATGTGTGCCACAAATCCTCACTCTAAAACTATAAATAGTAACACTTACTGTTAACATAACACTGAAAAAAAATTAAGATTCCACTGCTTCTGTAAAATAACCTGTAAATTGACCTCACGTGTGAACATACAACAGATCCATATACAGCTTTTTCAGCAAGGAAAAAAATACGATAATTTTACAAAAGTCTGAAAGATTGATTAAACCAACTAATGAATCCAACTCTATGTAGAAAAAAATACTTTTTCCCCAACATTAAAGCTAGACAGCCTTTTCAAAGTGAACCAGAAGCCAGCCTACACAAACTTAAAGTTTTAGCCACTTCTAACCTGTTAAATAAGTTATAAGAATTGTATAATAAATTTATAATGTTAGAAGCTCTTAGCCAGAATAGATCAAGCCTGAACTGGCTGTAGATGTTCCTGTTCACTGCAGGGGAGCTGGGCCAGATGACCTTCAAAGGTTCCTTATAACTCAATTCTATGATAATTACAAGCCACTGAAGCAGTAATATTAAAACTGTTCCTTTAAATAAAAGTTATCACTATTACCAACACTACTCAGCATTATCATACACACACACTGACGTCTATTACAAAAAACCAAATGCATGCAAAGATGCACTCTTCCTTCCCTAGAGTTACTTTCCTACCTGTGTTTTGTCCTGCTCAAGTCTTTTCTTTTGTCTTACAATATCTTCAAGGTGATATATTGATTTGGCTACTACTGGATCAATACTGAACAAGTCATGCGACGTCAAAGAAGTTTCCTGGCGTAACATCCATTTATAAAAAGGAAGTCCAAGAGGAAGGTCCACCTATGAATCAAAAGATTTAGTACCAAGCCGTTAGTCTTTAAAAATGAGACCTTTCATGGTTTTCTCTTGACTATGTCTACATTTATTTAGATAGTAATTCATAGTTCTCTCACATACCAAAATGGTGTTTTTACCCAAGATATTTACCACTGAGCAAACAGAACTGACTGCTTAGAACATATGCATTAGGTTGTCCAGCAAGTTATCAGGAAGTATAATAATGATTCCAAAGTGACCCTGAAATAAGACTGGAAAGACTGCAACACGTGGTAGGCATTTGCTCATCCCTTCCCCATTGTCTTAAAGTTACTGTAAAGCTCTTCAATACGCACTACCCTTTTCCCATTAAAAAGCTCAACTGCACTTCTCCACCTAAAGTACTAGAGCTGAAAATACTTCCTTGCAACTTTAACGCTGCATTTTTCTCTCCAGTTAAAAAAAATAAAACCACCTATTTCCCACTTAAACCCTTCAGAATCACATTTTCTGTTTTAAGCTCACCAGTCTAAAATCCATGATTGCCTTAGCCATTAGTTTTCCCAGAAAGCGAAACTTCATTTTAACTTTTGCAATGTGAGCAGGCTTGGCTGTTCTACCAAAAGGAAGTGCAAAAAGGCCTTGGAGATTATGAATATACTTGGTACCTTCTTGGCTTCCTAGGTAGGAAGAGAAAGGGAGAGAAGGGAAATAAGTTCAACATATACGCTGATATATTCATTCTAGACAAGAAGCTACCACATTACAGCCTGAAACACATAGTAAAATTGAAAGAAAGAATTTACAGACTTACAATCAATATAAGAACAAAGTTGATAATTTAGAGGTAGTAAAACATTTACCTTTTGGATTGGCTAAAGTTACTTCTTCTCCCCTCCAAAGGCCCAAGTCTGCTCTCTGTAGTTCCTGAGATACAAGTGCATAGAACTCTAGTGTAGGGCCCAGGCCTGTGCCAACCTTCAAAGGAGAAAGCAGAATGCAGGGGGGAAAAGGAAAGATGTGGGGGGAGAAAAATAAGTAAGTAAATAGGAGTCCATTAGATCAGTTTGAGTATCTAAATTCTTACTTACACTGAGAAATATAACACACAAAGAGCTAAGACTGCACCGCAAAAAGCATCTAGAGAGTGTAACTACACTAACAACATTTACAAGACAACTGAAATAGCTTAGCAAGACCACAAATCAGAGTGAATAACAAAAATAATGGGAAGTAGTATTTACCACCTAATGATCGTATAAGAAATGCAGCTTCACCCCAAGTTAAAAAAATACATTCTTCACAATAGGACTGATCATGAAATTTAGCACAACAGATCAGAAAGTTTCTTCTAGCAACAAAAAACCATAACCAAGTGAAGGAGGGATAATTAAGAATTTTGCAGAACAGCAATGGGAAGGATCAAGAGTCTGACTGGGTCATTCTAGGAAAGTTGTAGCTTTTTTTTTTATTAATCTTCATTAAAAAGGAGTTAAATTAGACTGCATTGACATTACTTACTTCATTCTCATACTGGATTTCCAACATGGCTCTTGAACTGCCTAGATCCTGCATCACAGATTCTGCCTGTTTCAACAGCTCATCTCTGTTCACAGTGCGCTACACATTAAAGAAGTTTTCAGTAGTGAAATTATGTCTGCAAGCCCCAGTTCCCAAGGCAGTTACAACAGGAAAGAAGTTGCTTATGCAAGTTTTTCCACCCCATTCTAACAGTTCCATAATTCAACAATTCTGAAATAATTGAATAAAATGATCATTTCTCCTATATCAAAACTGATAAGCAATGAAGTGTTCTATTTAAAATTAGACTATATCTTACAGTTACATCTACATAACCTAACAGGTATTTATTACTCCTGCTAAGAATCAGGCAGAAGGACTACAAGTCACTAAAGAAGTGCTATTATGCAATATTACAAACTTTAAACTTATACAGTGTGAATAGAAAACAGGCTGGAGATGCTCAAGTCCAACAACCTAAGGAAACATTTCTATCCTGCCCTCGTATATGCCCTAGTATGGTAAGTGGCAGGCTTAAAAAAACCAAACACACACCACTGGTATTCCTATATGTTGGAAGTTATGATCTAGTTAAACTAGATTCTCACTTCTTCTCTTCCAAAGGTATTAAAAACCATGCAGATCTCTACTATACATCAGATCTCAGATTAAGATAACATCTCCACACTCACGGTGGACAGCCCAAGACTCCCTCAATTTTAAGCAGCGTAATTTCAACATGTGACAATACTCTCCCAGAATATAAGGATGGCATTTCCATATATTCAGATAATGTTGCCTCTACATCCTATCACCAGAAGTATTCCAGACTTCCATCTGAAGCAAATCAGTTTACAATCAAATCTACAGAAATCTCTAACCAAACCTAAAGCTTGAACTCTTGGTGTACAGTTTCAGAAGCTGTTAAAGAATACAGTTCTAAATTAAGCAGGATGTGAAAAAGCAACAAAGTACACTCCTAGCCCCTTCTGCCATCTAATGGCAGATACCTAGAAGACATCATGCTTTCTACTTCGGGACTTTTAAATGAATGAAAAATAAGCCTCCTCTTCATCTGTATGCTATCAGAAGTGATGTTTTAAAATAAACTTGCTCACAATTACATTCTTAACAGCAACAAAACAAATCACACGTTCCATTTTGAAAAAAACACATATACCTACTTTTTTCCTGTCCAGTCGTGGTGCCACTCTGCTATCCTGAGAATCTGATTGATTGATTTCTGGATTAGTATCCAGTAGTCTTTGCATGGCTCGATCACGATCAAAAGCAGTTACATAAAACAGCATTTGCCGGGTATCAAATGGAAAGAAAAATGGGCTGCAAAGAGCATTGGATTAATTAGCTGGGATTCAACTAACATTTATGGCTAGAACAAATGCAGTATGCTTGAAACTAACACTTTATTAGATACTGGTAAAAGCAACCTCCCAAATGGTTTTGTGGTGATCCTCATGAGCAAACCTAGTGATTCAATATTAATATAGAATTTTAGAAAAACCTAGGAAAAATTTCAATTCTTCCAGGAAAAGAAAGTAACGAATTCTCAAATGCCATGGCTATGAAAAGACTGTATAGCTTTCTTTTACTTGTTCAAGCCTGTTTTACAGTTAGTAAAATCTAATTCACATATAAGATCTTAAGAATGTGGCTTGAGTTCCTGTATTTGGAGAAGAAAAAAGTTGTCCAAACTATACATCTGCATTTACTTTAAGTTATGCAGCACAGGTGTGAAGTGTAAACGTTCATCCAAGTGCCACTACATTAAGATTTCTGTTCACATAGTACTTTCAAAAGTATAACACAATGTACTTGGGCTGCCCAGCTAAGAGGCCTACTGAATTCAAATTAGAAATACTATATTGCAAGTAATTCATACCATGTTTTTCCAAGCTCTGTCAGCCAAGTCGGTATGTTTCCTGTCATAATTACCAGTGGATCTTGAAGCTGTCTGTTTGCTTTTGCTGTCAGTTTACTATTGATAAATTCCGAAGTTGGAATAATCTCCTTGCATATTGCATTCTGTGATAATTAAAGAACATATTTCTAGTTAAAGAAATGCTAGAAAAACAACCAAGTCTTTTTACAGACTTCATGCTTCTAATTTTCTTATTACAGGAAAAAATGGTTTCACTGTCATTTTGGTCATGCAGGTCATACAGAGCCTGACTCATTAAAGAAAGACTGAGCAGACTCTTACTACACATTTTCTTTTCAGGAATAAAATTACCATTTAATTTAAGGAAGATAAAAATAAAGTGTGTTCAACACACTGTAGAGAAGATAAGAAGATGAGGCTGGCCATAAGAAAATATAGCTTTCTTTTTTTTCTTTGGCTAATTGAGGGTAGGTGGCAAATTTAATGAATTTATGGACAATTGCTTATATCAAGTATGAAAGGCTTTAAGAAGTGCTCTACTCACATCATACAAATAATACCAGTATCGACTGATAGCATGTAAAACTCTCAAAAGAAGAATAACATCTAATGAAGGATCTTCAAAGGTTATGTTTTCAGGAGGAGTAGATATGAGGTAAACTTCTAAAGGATTCAATACTGAAGGGCATACACCATCTAGCAGGAGAAAAGAAAAACTTATCAAAACTTAATAGTTAATTGTTCGAAACTTACTTAGAAGAAACTTAAGTAGTTTTAGTCATCTATACAGCATTCACTCAAACAACACACTTCCATTAGACAATTCCAATTACATCTTTTAGTTTTAATGTGCACATTCATGCTTATGTTTATTTTAAAGCTTTTTATGCTTGGAAAAAAAAACAGGTGTCCAACACTCTTCCTCCCCATTCTTACAGAAATATTACCTTAGCAACATACTCACCGTGCCACAACTCATCATGCTTTTTAGAATTCCTAGGTGAGGTTTTTGTGGGAGCAGTTTGAGCTCTTCCTCTTTTACCACCAACACAGTCTTTGTTACCATCTTCATCCTCCCGTACAGGTTTGTACCTGAAATATAATTTAAGTTACTATTAAGATGTTTTTCGATTTTTTTTTTTTACTTACATGGAAGCAACAACAGTTGCAGGACTTAGTTGATTAAATTACTGTAAATGTACTTCTGTAACAGTTAAAAGCAGAAAGGTAAGAAACTTACAAGTAAATGAGTTACATTCAAGTTTTATTTATGCATACATCTCTCTCAAACGAGAGAAGTTGCCCTTCCTCTAGCAAACTTACCAAATGGTATGTGTTTTTGTCCAAATCCCAGCTCTTCCTAATGGATTGCTTTCATCATCAGTCGATTCCCTCTCCTCCTCAGCTTGCAAACTGTACAGCTTAACTGCTTGATATACAGTCATATTATATGGTAGCAAGTGATCCCCAATGTAAAACTGCAATCTATGTCTCACATTCCCTGAATTTAAGAATTGAGCAGCCTGAACAAAGCAAAACAAAACCACACGTTAGGAAAACTTGTTGCTAGCTTCTCTTTGACTTTTTCCCCACACCATCCTCTCTCATTCCCCAGCGGGAAAGCTTACCAAGGATTCATCTATTTCTTCATCTGACCCATCATCATCACTATCCTCATCATCTTCTCTAACTCTTCCATAACCTGAGGCAAGAACAGAAAAAAAAGCACTTATTTGTTTTAACAGGAAATGTCTTTTTGTACTCTTATGTACTCCACTGTTTAAAACAGTTCCAAAATAGATATAAATATGTAAGAGTCACACACTTGAGAACAAATTTCAGCGTCAACATCCACATCAAACTCACATTATAGCCAGTCTGATAGTCAATTCAATTATATTTCTGTAATTATTTAGATGGAATTGTTTTCAAGCAGGAAAAGTATGCCTCATAAAATGGTAGGTTTATTTTCAGCCTTGCTTTATTCCCCTGTGAACAAGATACATTTACAGGTACCTCACACTTTTTTCAACAAAACTCTCACAGGTTTCTACAGACTCAGCACTATTAACAATAGCGACTATCCTAAGAAACAGAATACCCCCCTCGACCATATAAGATATAAATACCTCTAACAACAAGATATCTTTCAATGGCTTGAACCAAAGCCAGAGGATCAATCTTCACAGGTCCACCCTTCCACTGTTTCACATTAGCACAGTCTGGATGTCTTTGCAGCTGGCATTTTAACTGATGCGTATTGAAGAATTTTAAAGCTTGGGATCCTCTGTTAAGAGAAAAACTCAAAATAATTTATGATAAAAGTTGCCACAAAGAATCTATTAACAATAACTGCATTAAAAAAGGCTTATACATGCATTTAAGAATTCACTTGTCCAGATGATGATTTCTCAGTCTATTACTCTAAAAACATGCTATCAAGATTTAGATGAACATCTTGAAGGTTTAACAGTATAGGAACTCCAGAATCTAAATTGGCCAAAGCCTTATTTCCCATGGAATCCGCATGGATTAAGGGAAAGCCCAGTCTGAGGTTATAGTACGGCCTGTAGCGAGCATCACTGATGTGTGAAGTTTTTCAGTGGTCAAAGAATTTTAGAGCTGTGTTGACCTACAGTGCAATAAGGATAGGAACCAGGGATGGAGAATGCAAGTATTTCACTCACATGTGTTTTAATAAGGACTCAGAAATTGAAAGCTTCTGTTTTTCTTGCTAAATATAGTTCACGCATTCCATTTCACCATGCAAACTACCTATATATAAGAATAGTTAGAATAGTATTAAGGCTCATCTTGGGCTGCTTCTGTTTCCAGGTACTAGCAAAAGACTAACTCAAGGTTTCCAATGCCAGAATAAACATTAAGACTAGCCACTCAATCAGTGCTGCTGTAGTCTGGCTTTCCACGGTTAGCTTTCAAAGCAGAATTTCGAATTTATGAGTGGCAACTTCAACTTCCACAGTTATTTAATTTTAGATAAACAGCTCATATTGGGAAGCACTGCAAATAGTCTGTGCTGTGTAGTCTTATGAAAGCTAACATCAGGACCATTCCTTGAAGTATTAGGAAACACATGATGCATGCAATCCCATGTTTGCTTTTTTTTAAAGTTTCACAAAAAGCAAGTATTGAACTTCAGCGTACATCACATTAAAACTATAGTGTGAGGCTCAAAAAGTTCTATTGTAATTGAGATCTTACCACAGTTGTTGATTAAAAACCACTATTTTCTATTCTCCGTCCTTAGCAGTCAGAAGAATATGCCTATAATATAATTCAGCCTTTTGATAGCTTTTTTGATATACTTTCAGACTTGCATGCAACCAGTACTGAAACAGACTTACTAGATTCTATACAACAAAAGAAACTATGTTGATTTACTGTGAAAAGTTACAAAAATTGCAGAAATAGGTCCTCAGTAGTTCAAGTCCTACTAAGAACACAATTGGATTCTAAATTTAATCTGTATTATGAAAGAGGGCAGATCTACAGTTATTTTAAATTATGATGACACCCAACTGTTACCACTCAATCTACGACCTTTCAGAAGAACAGAACCTATCTGAATAATGAAGCTGAATACAGTAATACAAATCCACAGAAGTTCACTGCTTCACTAAAAGTATCAGTGTTAGCAAAAAAAAGTGACTCCTTCCAGCATTGGTTATAAGTGCAAGGAAGATGTGAATTTTTAAATTTATGAGATTGCTTCCAACCTGAGCCCACCAGGAAGGAGTTTCAAGATGTCAAGCAAAGATGTAGATATACAACCTTTCAGCAGCATCAGAATTCTCCATTAGCTCTTGAAACTTAGTGTTGAAACAAAATTCGGAACACAACAGCTTCCAACAAAACCATTACCTGAGCATTAATCCTTACCTGCTCCCTGTTCCATTTCCACTGGGGAAGTCATGCACTTTCACTGGAAACTGCTCCATCTGACTGAGGCAATTGTTCATTTTATGGACTAATGCCAACAAAGGTGCATTTTCTAATGGCTCTAATCTTCCAAGGGGTTCTTCTCCAGGAAGCTAGAATATATTCAAATGTTTTAGTTACATGCTTGAATTAATTCACCTTAAGCAACTTACACCGCAAGTTGTTCACAAGAGGAGAAAATTCAGTGCTCTCACTTCAAGTATCAGAACAGCTCAATGACAGTACGTGTATTTGAAAGACAACGTCTCCAGAAAGCACTTCTCACTCTTATTGGTTTAGAATTAATAACCCTGCAGATTTCAAGCATTCATCCTTAACCCCAAGCAGTAAGCTTCACTGAAACTGTAGTTACCGACTTTTTCCCATTTCCACTTTTAATTTTTTACTTTAAAGGCAAGACAATCTAGTTTCTTGTAGTATTTAGGACTACAGTGAGCAAAAATGACTGGGATCACTACCTGAACTCTTGCCATATCAACTTAAAGTCAGGAACAACTTTTGAGCTGTTCAAGACTCAGACAACTGGCCATCTTTAAATCTCCTTCCCTCCCCCCTCTAATTACAAGGTACTTGAAAGAATTCATGACTTGCAAAGACAGAACCACGTAAAAGATGTGTACAGCTTTGCTGTAAACAAATAATTCCATATGCACACCCACCATCTTTAAGTCAAGGTCATTGCTGAACCTCTCAGATAGAGAAAGACAACTATAAATGCCAAAACAAACAAAAAAACTTACTGGAGAGGAGAAAAATACATGAAGAAATCTTTTCAATCTGATATCCCTGCTTACAGCATCTTTCTCACTTTTAGATGTCAAATAAAGCAGCAGTTGTTTCACAAATCCACTATGCTGGATTTCAAATGAGGAGACGTCAGACTCCGAGACAATGCTACGGATTTCTACAAGGCACTCTGTTCCACCATCCACCTGAAAAATATGAAGACAGTATTTTACTACCAAAATAGTAAGGACTTAAATACTATTTCTCTTCTTACAGCATAGAACAGCTCTAAAAAAAGGTAAGAAGGGCTTTCTTTTAGTAATGAAATACAAGTAACATCTGAGCAAGTAAACTAAGGATAAGCTACTTCTTTATTCAAGGAGAAACATTACAGGCAACTACATTTTCCCTTTTTAAAAGAAATGCAGGGTTCCATTTCTGTCTCAAATTAATGAGCTCCAAACAAAATACAAAGAACTAAAACATATTGATATCGATTCTGCAAAGCAACCACGTGGAAGTCAAGAAAGTAAAGTTGTATATAGTAATTATTTCATAGGTCAAAGCACATAACTCAGCTTTTCAGCTACTTCAGAAGTTACAGGTCTAGACTATTTGTTAAGTACCACAACTGCCTGAGAAGTCAGGCTCAAAATTCTTGAGATGATAGCAGATCTGGCCTCATCTGTATTATTTCTTCTATTTCCTTTCGACAAAATACCACTGCCCTCTCCATGCATTCTGTCTAAAGTTTTGATTACGAACTGTGTTCTCCCCAGGTAGAAAAGCAATCCTGAACACTCAACTACAGAACTTCTGAATTTGGAAGCAAACACTGGAAG
Organism: Gallus gallus; assembly: GCF_016699485.2. NCBI lineage: Eukaryota > Metazoa > Chordata > Aves > Galliformes > Phasianidae > Gallus > Gallus gallus. The sequence continues at coordinate 9,735,238 of NC_052540.1, forward strand.
CAAAAAGAACCAGAGCATACCATCATTAAGCTAGACTTATTATAAATAATGTGCCAGTGGTTAAACCGTAATTGAAAAAATAAAGAACAAAAACAATCAAGCTACTTCAAAGTTTAGAAACAATTAAAATACTGCCCACATTGTCTAAAATAGCCAGCTTTTCCTCCTGTAGAATCACAGCATCCTCCTAAATACTTCCATTGCTTCCATTCCCACTCCACCCCTCCAAACATTCTGCCGCTTCTAACCTGGAGGTTAAGTTGTTCAGTTGCAGTGCAAAGTCTCTGTAATACATTTAGTGCAGGATTGCTTCCATCCATGTTTTCCGAACTAAAATAACGGTCTACAAATTTATGGGCTTGCTCCTTAATCCAACCCTTAATTTTTTCTCTGTAATGAAACATAAAAAGCATTTGGCCACATAAGTATTTGCATATTTCAGCAATGCAAGTAAATACAGCCAGAGCACTACTTCCCTTATGTTTAACCACAAAAATGTTTCCCTCTTAATTATAATAAATACATTCTCTCTGCTGATTACTTCTTGCACCATTTTTCCAAGTTCTCCAATTGCTTTTACAGCACATTATAACACGCTATTAAAAGGTTATTCTTTTTTTCCCTCAACTTATCATAGAATCCTTGAATGGTTTGGAAACAACCCTGAAAGATCATCCAGTCCACACGAAAAGACATCTTCCACTAGAAAAGGTTGCTCAAAGCCCCATCCAACCCAAATCTGAGAATCTTCAGTGATGATCCATCCACAGTCTTTTCACTGTCCTTTGAGGATTATTTTAGCAACGTTTATTCCCAAACACCTTTGATGTCCTACCTGCTCATACAACAACTTATCATAAGAAACTGGCTGCAACTCAAGTTCAACTTTGCATTACATGCATTTTGACTTGTGTACCTGTTATTGGAAATTGTATCCTTAGAAGCAGCTCTTGCAAGACCACTTACACCTGCTGTTCTTGCTGGTTCAATGTTATTACTGTTAGACTGTGTACTTAATCTTCCCCATGTTTTGGGATTTAAACTTGCTAAGAAAGAAGATTTAGGAGACTGAGTAGTCGTGGGGCTTTTTGCTGAAAAAAAAAAAAAGATGACAAAATTACAAGGATCTCCTAGAATCAACAGTTTTATTGCAGCTAGCATTAACACAGTAAGTTTACTCTAAAAGGAGTCTCAGTCACATTGAGAATATTTTACCTTGATTGTCTACTTTGTCATCATCTCTTGGGGGAGAATATTTTGGTCTCCTTGGCCCTCGTTTTGGCAGTCTTTTTCTCTTCAGAACATCACTCAGTCGTCTGTCCAAATTTAAAAACAAAGTTGCATGATTCCATCAGTTCTGTGAGTTCTAAGACTCACCAAATTCATAAGCATAAAGATACAAGAGCTCCCAACCCAAAACAAGGAGGGCGCAGTGGAAGAACAGACTATGGGAGAGGGAGTCTCAACTCTTAATTTAGGGGGAATTTAATTTTTAAATTAATTACTCCAGCCAAAAGGAAAGCGCTTGACTTGCTATCACTCCTGTACTACAGGTAACCAAACACAGGAGTACCACTGAATAAAAACATGAAAATAATGTGAAGTCTTTGTAACTGCCTGGTTATTCATTTATTCAAATGCACTTCATACAAAAAAAGAAAATCCACAAATTCTTGAACAAACCACAAAAGACAGCTGACTTGCCTGTCCTCTCAATAACAACTTAAGACTGACTCTTCCCTCCAGTCCCCAGCAGAAAGCAACCAGGCACCATGGCAAGCATTCCTTTCAAAGAATCACTGTTCTCAGGAGTTACATGAGACTACAGCTGTTGCTCTTGGCATTCTGCTGTCTTCCACCAAAAAGCATGGATTGTTTCATATCATTACATCACAACTATCAGGTCACTAGTTTTTCCTTTATTTGCTTTTTTCTTGAAAAAGTATTGTATCAAATGAATTAAAGCTTCCAGATAGTAACTTCAACATGGCTTCATTTTACTTCTTTCAAGGGAAAATATTACAGCCAAATACAGCTGATACTGTAGCAGCCCACATCAATTAAGATTTTCCCCAAGGAAGAGAAAAAAAAGAAATCACATTTGCTCACACCACACAGTGCACTTACCCCTGTGGGCTCAGATCTAAAGAATCCTCCCGGCTGTGTTGTAAGCTGGGAGAGCCCAAATCTGCAGCTGCATTAGTGGCAGCAGTGGCTGTTCCAGTACTTATAGTTGTAGTGGTACCCAGTGTTCCTGATCCATTAGTGCATACTTTTGGTGGGCTCGTTAGCAAAGCCTCAGACTCCGCTAAGTTTTTCACTTGATGCATCACTCCTTCAAAAAGGAAGAAATCTTTATGTTTAGTGTTTTATTTGGGGCTTTGGGGGAGGAGGGTACAGAACATGTAGTAAGAGGCTTCTGTCTCTTCAAACAACTTCTAGCCTCCACTAAGAGGTTTCTGTAACATTCGCATAAACATACACCCACAAAGTTTTATTGCAGCAGTTGCACACAGTTTTAGAAGCAGATTAATCCTTTCCAGAATAAATTAATCTACACTTTTTTTTTTTTTTTAAGTGACAGTTAGAGGTAGGGTGACTAAGAAGTCCTGAGAGACTCAGGGAATTCCTGCTAAGAATTCATTAGTTCTGTCCAGTAAGAATACCCATGTAATTTCCGCAAGGACTCTTCGGTCTAAACTGAAGTTCTAACATCTACTAAGCCTGTACAAACTTGTTTCAGATTCAAAGCCACATCTGTCTCTCCTTCAGAGTGTCAATCAGCTCCTCCCCAGTCATACCATGATACTTTGCACAGATTTGCCTTATTATGCAAGTAAGATACCAACTTGCTACAATTTGGGGGAGAGGCATTTACAAAACACAGGCATACACCCCAGCATACTAACTAGTAAGAAGAACAGAGGGAAGAAGAAAGCAAGAATTACCTTCTCTTCTGAAGTAAACACTAAAAATGTCAGGTAGCTTCTGCATTAAGATTTCTGCCATCTGCAGGGCTCCAACTACTATCTTAAGGTCTTGACTTGACAGCATGGAGGCAATGTGACTACAATACACAATCCAGCAGATAATTTATTAGAACCACATTTATCTTGTTTTTGCTAACAAAGCCAGTTTATCTTGCACACACTGTCAGTACTATTCTGATACACAAGCAAATTTCATAGCACTTTTATAAAAGCTATACATAATGGACTTAAAATCCTCCCACCTAAGTCACTTTCCTACAAGGCATACAACAGTTTCCTTCCTTTCAAAGAAATTAGAACTTGATACAACCTTTTTATTTTCTGATTGCAGCCTTCTGCCTTGACCCCTACCTAACAGCATATCAAGCAGGGAATGTTTCATGAATAGAACTGAACTTGCCAGTAAAATAACAAAGCCCGTTACTGTTCACACCCTATTACTTGAAAGTCATCTCAACTTCAGAAAAGTTTACGGACACGTTTTAGAACTCAGTGAAACAATGAGACATAAGTAGTGCTGTAAGGAATCACAGTTTCTAATATACAAAACTTCAGGTAGCACCAACAGCAAAATCTAAGGTTAGTAAAATTCCTGAAGAACTAGACAGCCTCAGATTTAGGAAAACATATTGTTGAAAGAATGTAAAAGTACAATTTATTTGTGAGAAAAGATGGTCAATAATAGATCAGATTTGAGTTTAAGTGTCAAATAAGTTCCATTCACAATTTTTCCAAGAACCCACCTTGACACAGCATGGTTTTTCAGCACATCCTTCAGGAGTTCAGCATCAGCAAAATAAATTATTCTAAGTATTGCTCTAAGGCACTTGTGTCTAACAGCAGGTCCAGCTGAAGAACTATACACTTCATAAAGAACACCAAACAGTGTTTTGATAAAGGATTTTGCCAATTCTGGGTCTTCTTTCATTAGCTGTGCTCGAGCGTCATCCTTCTTCAATTCTGAATGTCCACCTGTGAGAAGTTGTGCAATAAATCACTGCATAGTTCTCTGCATCTTTACTCTGAGTTAAGTTGTCTGCTGTTTTTTGGGAAGGGTTATTTTTTTGTTTTTGTTTTAAAAAAAAGTATTAGTTAATCTTTAATTAATGTTAATTTAACAACCAGAAGGTAAAACTTGATGGTAAGAATGTCGCTATAAATCCTTCCAACATTTTTTAATTCTTTTTTTAAATTTATTTCTGAGCCATAGTAGGAAGCCCCCAGTCTTCATCAAAAACAGCTGTACAAAACTCTTTCAGAAGACTCCACCCCATGAACCACCCCCCACCAAATTTAACACATTCTCAGTCCCCTGAAAAAGTTTGTATGAATACTTCCGATTTTTGTTGCAAGTTTGTCTTCAGTTTACTTAGAATAATTTGATGCTTCATAGAGACAAGAAACATATTAGCCAAGTAGACTACAGTGAAATGTAGCATGGAATAGCCATAGCTAGAAATGCCAGATGTATCATAAGCTATACTCACTAGTGTTTGTATTGGCTAAAGGGTTTGGTTTCCGCTGAATGGCACGTGCTGTTCCAGTATCCTCATTTATTTGCTGCATAGAATTAAAATCAATAGTATAGACACGTCCAAGTGTCGACAGGCTTATCTCATCCTCACCAACCTGATGAGCTGCCTAAAAACAAAGAGTTTAAACAGTTAAGAACACTCTAACAAATGTAAATGTATATGAAGGTGGGGAAACAGCACAGCAGGAAAGAACTATGACTGACTGAAATACAATAAGAACAGTGATTAAGCATTCAGCAGTTGACCTGTTACCGAATACCCAAACAGTGCAGTATTACCCCTCACGCATTTCTCATTCAAACAAGACTGATATTTTCAAAACCATGAAAAAGCGCTCCATACAACTGCACACATGTTCAAAGATCACCACCATGCAAACAAGAGGAATTACTACCTCTATTATTCGACTATCAATCCTGTTATAGGGATGCCAGAGACCCCTGTCATCTCGCCATTGCCATATCGCACCATCTGTATTTTGTGCATTTCCTTTCTTTAGCATAGTATCAACAGCAAATATCCCCTCTTTTGGCAGACAAGGCATCAGTTCACTGGAAAGAATGTGAAAACAATGTTTTACTACAAGTTTGAGCCGAATACTGTTTGTCTGTATTATAAAAAGGTCATGGAGTTTAATAAACCAACTAAATTGAAACTTAACGGTATAACTTACCAGATAAGAGAAGTAAGCTCATAGAGTTCTTGAGGGCTTCGTGGAACAAGGTCAATTTGTTCTTGACAACTCCCATTTGAGGCTCCACAAAGGAGAAAGTGAAGTGTTTCTGCAATGTCTACAGAATTATTATTATTGAGACCATTCATATCAGTATGAAGACTACAGTTTGTGCTGGACACTATACAAAAGAAATAGTCACTGCCCTAAGCAAACAGACAGAAGAGAGTAGGACAAAAGCTCTCTCTTCAGACATCACAAGAACAACATTTGTTGTCCAGCATAGGGTTTTGGTGTGCTTTTTTGTTTGTCCCCTTTAAGAGGCATCTTGCTGGGAGGATAGGAGGGGATATCACTAAACACACATGGCAGGGAAGAAAGGATGGGAACGTATAGAGTAGTTGAAGTCACAAGTCAAAATCCACATGATGGAAAGAAAGAACTGGGGACAAAACCAGCAACAGTTACTTTTTTTTCCCTCCACGTTTTCCCTTAGAAAAAAAGTTCTTACATCACATTTCCCCATCTAGTAAAGACTGTAAGAAGAACAATTCAACTTCAGTTGAAATGAAAGCAACTCATGCAGCTAATGCAGACTCAAAAAAAATCAGGTGAGCACTTCAGTGACAACAGCTAGAGAAAAGAAAGGGGAAAAAATAAACAAGTACTCTCTATGACATTAACTAAACTTAGTATCCCAGGGAAAGCATAACAAGAGAAAAAGAACAATACTTGTTTAACCAAGTGCAGAGTTCCCCCACTGACCACAGCCACAAACTTAAATAGGCCCCTGAAAATATGAAAATAACAAGAACTCACTTTGCTTCATAAGTTGGACTGCAAGCGTTGGACAATTGGAACACATTAAGGAAAACATGCGCACCACCATGATGAACATTCCTGAGCTCAGGATAGGAGGTGTCACTACCAAGAGTTGCTGGATGTTTGTTAACAAGTCCTTGGAAGCAACCTGCTGCAGCAAGTTCTTTAGGAGCAAACAAATGAAACACGTTAGTCTGATTTTGAAAGGTAAGCCCTTAGAAATGGAAGAAAGGCAGAGAGAAGCAAAAAAAAAAAGACCCCCATAAAAAAAAACCAACCCTTACCTCCTCATGCTGGAAATTGTCTACCAGCCGTGCAAAACAGAGACAAGTGCTTTCAACAGACTTCTTGTCCTATTAAAAGAAAAAAGTATTCCCTTGAATTAAACAGTTTTAGCATACGTGAAATTAAGCTGTTATTGACACACAAAACTTCTTAAAGGCCAACTAGATCACATTTAACACATATTACATGTTATACTGTACACTACAGTTCTGAATTTTAAGCATACTAATACTGTCTAAATTAATATCATATGTCTTGGATCTCTCATGTTGCCTGGAAAACTCCTCACACTTTCCACACAAATACATTTCAGGACATTTACAGATTAGTAAATGGGTCTCTATTATCCTTTTTGGATTCCACAGAGGGGAAACAAAAGGAAGGACTACTAATTCAAAGTGACAGGAGACAGACTAACCAAACATGAATGGTATTGTTCTACAGAACGCGTGAAGACTGTAGCTTCAGATCACAGAGCAGCCATGTTACCAAATCCAAACACAGGACAGTAAGCAGTGCTCTAAAAACAACTCTAGTTAAGACTTCAGATGGGAATTAGAAGGTTTCAGTGAATGAGATGGGGAAGGAGAGAAAACTAGGCAACTGAGAGGTTTTTTTTCCCATAAAATTCTGCTTCAGAGATTATTGAAGTTGTCTTTGTGTGTACTGTAGCCTTTCCTCAGAAGAAGAAAGTCAGTATTTGTTCGAGTACTGCTGAAATGGTGCTTCCTGTTTTTAAAGAACCTTCTAAACCTACTTCTAAACCTACACAGAACAAAAGAATCATTTAGCTCAGAAAAGACCTTTAAAAGCATCAAATCCCACTATAAATTTGGCTAAGTTTAATGGTGCCGTGTGTGAATCTACCTTAAAAGATTCAAGTATTCTTTCAGCAAGAGGCAGAATTAAGAAGTTACAATTAAAAATGATTACCTGGAAGGTTCCATTTATTTTTGTTTTGTTTGGTTGTTGGTTGGTTTGTTTGTTTTTTAAGGAAAAATAATTCTTTCATCTCTTTGACAGGGATTTGACAACCAAGAAGTACATTTAAATTTTTTTCATGTAATAATCATTTTAAGTGCTCATTTATTTACACAGCAGCATTACAAGACAAGTAAATCCACTATTTAGGATCCATCACTTGAAAATATTGTGCATGAGTAGGGACTTCATTGTAAAAGACCAACAAGCCACCAAATCAGCAGAAAACCACAACCTTAACTGAAACCGAAATGTTTCAGGTTTCCAAGCGGGAAGGAGATTTGTAACTCCTCTATTTAGAATAAGAACAGTAATACAACTAGATTTTCTCTCAGAGCATCATGAATCCTTACAGCATAGTTACAGAAGCCTGGAGCTTCACATACACATCAGAATATCATAGCTTGACACTACAGAAGCTTTAAAGGAGTATCAGATTATCTTGCAAAGTGAAATAACATACAGTAAGAACTAGGTATCTAAAGGAAGCTTTATACTACTTTCAGGTCAAAAGGAAACCTTCTGCTTTACAACAGCTCTTACCTGATGGGTTAACCTTTGTGTAAGCAGTGGCAAAGAGTCTGCCACAAAGTGAAACTCATCAGGTGTTATACTCTGGCAGCAATTGGCAGCAATAGCTAGTGCATTCCTCTGTGCATTTATACTGAAGAATTCCAGATACAGCAAGCAGTCTGCCAACCCACCCTGTAACAAAAATAAGTGCTTTCATTCTCAATACTGCTGAAGTTATTGAAACTTTTTTCTTCATTTTCACAGAACTTACAGATCATCAAGATGGAGGGAATGGAAATGCAGAAGTAAAAGATGATAACTTCTGTACTTACTGCCTGCAGAATGGCTTTACTATGCCTGCGTGATAGCATCTCTAGGGCTGTCAGTGCCTGCTCTGCCACATCAATGCACTGAATAACTTGCAGCTAGAATAAATCAAGAAAATTTGTAGAACAATTACTAAATTACCTGTATAAACAATGTTCATTAACACTTGGACAGTTAGCCTGTACTAAGACAGATGCTAACACAGCTACACTGCTAGATGTAACCAAGTTCAGCAATTTAAGGCTGGATCAGTTACATAGCTACTCTGTAGCTACTCCAAGAGTTTCAAGTATGTATAATTTCTCAGTATCTTGTCAACAACAGTAAGACAAAGTTTACAGTGATTCACACAGTGCTTTACACTAAGGCTATGAACAAAGAAAACTATTTTAAAAGCTTCTGATACATTATTCATTGTCTTGTAAGCTATGAAAGAAGCTATTATATTACGGGTAATCCTCAAATTAGAACAAAACATAGGAAACCTACACATTGGTTTAGTACTGTTTTGATTTCACGTTACCTTTTCCAAGAAGACAGGAATTGCATCTACCACTACAGCAGATGATCTGGGAAGTGCTTCCATCATGTATGTTAAGGCTCGACAAGCATGGTTCATCTATAAAGTATACATACAGCTCTGCTTTAATTTCAGATGATAGCACTTACTCAAGAATTTTTTTTAACATTACAAATCACTTACGATGTCAAAGTTATGCTCCATCTGCAGCAATGTTATCTGTTTTTAAAAAAATAAAGACTCAGTAAAAGAAGTACCTAGGTATCAACATCAAGTGCACAAATCTACAATGTAGCTTTCTGTATACAGCAATACATAGTTGTTCACACAATGTTAGTTGAAAAAACATCAAATAGGCTACAAATTACTAAGGCTTAACTTCAGTTTGGGGGTGTGTTTTCTTTGTTACACAGAGGTATCCACTAGATGCCCACATTTTTCTGGGACATAGAATCACAATCACCAAGTTAACCTCTGAGATCGCTGTAGAAGAAGTTTAAAGTCTTTCTGTACATCGTTATCTTGGCTCGTGCATGCCTGCAGGCATGCATTCATCAGGCTTCTACCAGAAAGCACAGCTACCTTATTAACAACATAAGCAGCAAGGTCTGTTTTACTGACATTAACCAATTCTTACCACAGAATAAACGCTCAGTACAAGCAGGCTCTGTTAAAGAGCAATCTAAAGGCTTCCCTAATGGAATCCCTACACTCCAGTGGGTTTTAACCTGAAGATGTAACTGACAATACACAGATAGTCAGATTTCCCCAGTGTTAGTTCCAAATGCAACCATGTGGAACAAATACCTCTTGAAATCATAAATACTTGATTTAAGCAAAATATTCAGTGAAACATTTTATCCTCCAACAGACATACAAAAAATGATTTTTTTTTTTTTTTTTTTTTTTTACCAAAGCTGGCACAACACTCTTGACTGGAAATCCTCCCAGTGTTTCTTCATTTCCCATGACCAACAGCTGGCACATCTCAATAACTGCCTGTAGTTGCTGACTTTCATCAGTGGCTTGGAGACCTTGTAAAAGCTGCTGGGCTTTAGAACCTACATAACCAAAAAAAAGATTAGAAAAGATGATATTAGAAGATACATGTTTAGTGCAACTGCCACGCTATACTTCTGCCAGAGTGGAAGACCAGAAATAGTTTGCCTTCCTCTGCATTTGTAGTTTCTCTTCCTTCCCCTGCCATGTAAAAGTGGAGGGAAAGGGAGATGAAATCTCACTCTTGGCAGTCCTTCCAGTGCAGGCTGGTCACTTCACAGGAAATCCATCACACTGCTCACCATAGTCATCTCTGCCAACCTACAGCAGGTGATAGAACCCACACTCCAAATTTATAAAGTAAATCACTTTTTAACATACTCCCTAAATAATATAGCAAATGGAATATCGATTAGACCCTCTCTTCCTCTTGGAAGGGAGCTTAACAGGCTTGTTTTGGCTCTCCTGCAAGCCAAATCAGCTTGAACTATCCAGCTTGCATTATCCAGCTGCATAACGCAGATACAGCAGAATGACAATAAGGACTCATGTTCCCCTTGGGACAGTCTGATAACTAAGACACATCTGAAGCTATGAACAATGAACCTTAGAACTCATACATCCTATCTGCCTTAAAGCTACCTTGAGAATTTGTTTAAAACTAGGAAAAAAACAGGGGGTTCAGAGGTCTTCTGTTAAACAGTCCATCATGCAAGATAAAAAGAAAGAAAGAAAGAGTAAAAAGGTGAACCCTCCCTTCCCCACCTAGAAGAGAACATCAGGTGGAAAAAAAGTCATTTAAAAAGGGAAGAAATATGGCTAAAGCAAATTTGTCTTCCTTACACAAAGACAAGCTAATTAATACTGTTTACAGGCAGTCTAGCACTTAAGACATACAAATCTCCAACATGTAAAATATTAAATGATGTAGCTAATACAAATACTAGAATTTACTACTGGCTGAATTCTGCTAGTCTGGAAGTGGAAAGAATTAAGTCAAATTAGACAAACTTTGCTTACTAGCTCCACTTCCAATTGTCCTGTGGAAGAGCTGCGACATCCGAGGACCAAGAGGGCCAAACAGGTGAGGAGGAAGACCCCTAGCCTCTAACAGAGCTAAAAGCAAACAGAGGATAACAGCCATTGTCAAAGCTTCTACATATACTTTTAAAAGCTTAAGTTCCATGAAGCTATAATTTAAGACTACTTGAATAGTAGTACTACAGTTTTGATACTTTAGGAAAGAGGAGTTAAGATTAGATGACTGTAACTACTTCAATTTATAAACACACACACAAAAAGATGACCTTTAAGGAACAGGTCATTTTTGTATGCACCAGAGCATTAAGACCCCTTAAGAAGTCACCCAGCAAGTATCCAGAGCTATATACTTTTACAGAAGAAATCTGATCTACTAATATTACAAGATCAGATATGATCTAGCAGATATACTAGACAGTAATTCCAAATGTGAATTCAAACTAAGCAAAACTGGTTAAACTTATTATCTTCAGAGGCTCAGGATCTGATCTTCAAAATTAATCTGAAAGGAAGGATACGCAGCTTTATTTGCTGACGAGCAGGGTGATCTATTGAATATTAGTTTGTGGTTTTTTTTTAAATAAACACTTTTCAGACTTTGGTTACTCTGAATCAATTGGGAGAAGTATCTATTTTTTACTGTAGCAAATATAACTGCTTCGTATCAATACAAATATGGACATAATAATAGTTCAACATTCCTAACTTGTATCTGTGCTTACTGAGAGCAATAAGCAAATGAAATGGTACTGACAAGGCGCTCAGTCCCACATTAAAAGGTACAGATTAACTGATATCCATCATTTTCAATGGGGATTATGATCACAAAACTCCTTGAGAAATAGCAACAAAAAAAAATCATGAAAACAGCCACAGGACATGAAAGCTGAAGTTTGTACCTGTCTGTACTCTCAACTTATGAGAGATCTAAATCCTTCCATCAAAGGCACAAAATAGAATATTTTTTAAGAATGGTTAAATTTTGTTTGGTCAAAGCTTATAGTAACATGAGCATCGGTGATAAGCGTGAAAAAAATCATTATCCTGAAGCAGGCAGAGTAACGGCGAGTCAAATGTAGCCTTTCAACTGAAAATGCATTGCTGCAAAAACAGTTTGGTATTTTGGAAATACTCATGTACTTAACAGGAGTAAGTTAGTTCTCCATCAAACCCCCCCACCAAATAAATAGCAGCATATTACATGCCATGGAAACAAACAAGGACATTCAACACCACCTCTAGATATTAGTTGCAAATTCTTGCATCTTTAGTGAGTTAAAGTTGGTGGTCTCATACATAAAGAGAGCTACAGTAAGAAAAGGATCACATTCACAAAGATAGAAACAAAATAGAGCATTCCTACTACATATAAAATACAGAACTTGGGTCAGTATGGGTATTTACAGGCTGTAAACAAAAATAAGTTATGAATTAGATTTTATACCTTGTAGTCTTCCCATCTCAGAGTCATCTGACTCACTTTCTCCAGATGTTGTCATACCTACAGCCCCAGCAACAGAGCTAGAAGCTAGAAGAAAAGCAGATTGTGAGCTACAAAAGCTTTCATTATCTCCACCATCAAGGAAAGTGTCCACCATCAGAAAAATGCTCCTCTTTGAGCACGGTTTGTAAATTTAGTAAATTAGTTTGTTTCTCCTCAGATTGTTGCCACTGTTTTGTTTTTAGGCCCATCTCTCTATCCTTTCCCCCTTTTTCCAGGGTGCAGATCCATGGGTCCCTCTGCCCTCCTGGTCACAGAACTGGACCAAACCACCCCATAAACTATTGACACACTGCCACCACACTTCACTGCAACTACTTCATTAAGATCAATGTCAGCCCAGAGAACTAATCCTTCCAATAAAAGAACAAGGCTATAGCAACACAAGATGATGAAAAGTCAGATCAGCAAATAATCTTTCACATTCATTTGTCTGTATCATTACTAATTTCAGGCCTTGAGTGTTATGCTGCACTTATTTAGTTTTGACTTCTCATACTGATGTAGCTGATTTTAATACACAGACATTTGAGTTTTTTCTACAACTCAGCATAATTGCTGGAAAGCTGCTTTGAAATCACTGCTGATTAGGACCAGGTGACAAAATTAAGTACTACTTCACAGGATTGAGGAAACAAGAGTGCTTATTAATCTAATGACAAAATTTGCCTGTATAGACAGGCTTGCAGTTTCAGACAATTTGCAGAATATTTTACAGAAGTTATAAAGGAACTCTTATAGGTAAACACTTGTCAAACTCTTCAGAATATAGAAGACATCTCGTCAGTCAGCAGTACAGTCATTTCTGTAGCATTAACATAAATTAGTTTTCAGATTTTTTCAGCCTACCCTATTAGAAATTTTTGGGAGACTATGAAGTAGTCTAACTGAAACTTGTACCTGATAGCCAAGGGATCAGATTCAAAAGCAAGGGTCCCTCTCACTGGAAGCTGTACCAACTTAACCATAACTTCTTAAAACACACTAAGTTCTAGAAGAACTTTGCATGAGGAAGTATCAGCAGTATACCAAAATGCTGCAATTGGCAGTATTACTAACCTGCAGCTCCCTGGGGAGTCTCATCTGTACGTGCAGCTGAAGAGTTAACTCCATCCTGGTTGTTGTCAGGATCAGCCATCTTCTCCTGTCGGCGAGCTTCAGCTGCTCCTCTTTTGCCCAGGCCAGAGCCCCGCCGACTAAAGATTCAAGAAAACAGAGGTTCAAGAACTTAGGAATTATAACAAGAGATTCCTTCATTCAAGATATAATTTTTCTTTCATTTACACAGGTAGTTACCACAAAGGTGCACAAAGACAAGGACTCACATAAGAACAAGTCTTCATAAAACTATCCAGCTTTCCCTTACTTGCCTCACCTCACACCACATCCATGATTTGTTCATGCTAAGGCATTACAGCTAGATCTTCACATTACACACACTAGAAAAAGGCAGTCTACTAAAATAATAGTTAAAATTATTAATCTTAAAGTGACTTAATTACAAATCAAGTACACATTTGAGAAGAACTGATGGAGTACTTATCTTTGAAGAAAGTTCTGAACTACTAAAAGCACAGAACCCTGACGTTCAGGCTTCTTTTAAATGGCAGACGAAGTTGAAGGGCATAGGCCTTTCTAAGTCTGCTTTTTTAAATACTAGTATTGTCACCATTACAAATATATATGCCTGTGATGTCAGAAGCCAAATTAAAGTGCAGAACTGACAACAGGATCAGACCTCAGGCATATCAAGTACCTAGATATTTACAACGTCAGTTGTTCATATGCAGCTGTTGAACAAGCTGAGTCAGTTGAGCAGTACAGTATTAAAACAGACACCACCTGCACAGCATCATAAAGTCCTTTTTATTTTTCAGAAAACATTCATTTTATTATTCACAACACACCATAGTTTAGAACTCTACTAGTATTCAGTAACTTTTTTTTAAACACAATCTAAGGGAAGGATTACTTCAATTTGCAATACTGCCTTTGGGTACTTCTTGCCCTCAACTACTATAGCTGAGGTACTTATTGAAGGTCTGGTGATGCAGAGTTCTATGCATTACCCATGACACTGGCATGCAAAGTGTCACAGCGAGCCTGAAGAGCTGCAGCGACTTCTACAGTAGCTAAGAAAGAGATAAGGACAATTTTCACCCATAAAAACAAATAAACATCAATCCACAGCAGAGATTGTGTTTTGTTGTCTGAAGTTTTACCTGGTACTCGCACAGGAGCCCGTGGTCTTTTGCCGTGTGCTCCGCCGTAAACTGGGGAGCTCAGCAGGTGGTGATTCACTGCGCTTCTTTGTGGATTTTCTTAGGCCTATGTAACAGGTAAATGATTAAGAGAGTAAGTTGGTCTTTAAACACACAGCAGTTCTACAAAATAATGAAGCAGGAGAGTCTCTACAGAAAAACCACAGTAACTCCACATCAGCTTTTAGTCATCTTACACTGAACTGCTCTATCAGTAAAAGAAAGGTTGAAGATATTTATTTTACTCATTTCAGTGCTACTAAACTCCAAACTGTTACTTGGGCACCTTTCGTAACTCAGACTACAGTTAAACAAGAGCTCGTAGGCCTTCCTCATAAACAGATACCACAGTACGAGGTATGTTTCTTATTTTGATGTGTTCACATTCAAAACACCTAAAATGGAAAAAAAAGAAAGATTTTAGCTTTAGATTAGAGAGGAGAACTACACCTGTTGGGAAGATCTCATCTGTTTTGCCTTGCTTAGAATTAATCCACACAGCATTAAGTTCGACACAGTCACTACCTGAATCGTCATTTTTTAGTTACAGTCAGTTTGATCTGTATTAGTACAATTTAAGAATAACTGTCTTAAACCCAAAGCAGTCTCCCCTACCGCCCTCCAGAATTCAAACACTGCCAGCGGTGAGATCTACAATATGTTGGGTTTTTGTTTTGTGTTTCTGCTGCAACTACATCACTGCAAACCCTACTGCTATCCTGAGGCCTTCCCTCAGGCAAATAACCATGCACATCTTCACAGCTTAGGGAAAGGAGTTGGGAGTTTTTAAATTTAGGAGTATTTGAACTGTTGAAGGCTGACAACTGATACTAATTTTGCTCTAGTTTATGAAGCCATCATTCCAAGGGGACTTCCAACCACGGGACATCTCTAAAAAGATAAAATAGAGCTCCATAACATCCAACTTACGTATACTATTGCTAGGACAAATAAAGCCTTACAAAGGAATTAGATCTCTGTTCCCTCTTCTGGTAACAAAGCAAAAAATACAACACACAAGCATATACTGGCTTTTTAGCACAAACTGGCTTCTGTTGATTTCTTATAAAAAGTTTCAGAAATACTGAGTTGCAGTATTTAGGGATGAAACTGTAATTATGTCAATTTTGATAGGATATTTAAAGACAAAAAGGAAAGTAATCTGCAAAGTTATTAATGACCTAGTCAACAGCCTGTCCTTGCAAATACTATACTGTGTTCGATCCAGGAATACATTAACTGCATACAGCATTAAGTTCCATGTAGATTAAGGCTAACTTGATACTCCTGCGTTTACTGTACACCTGACTTACTAACCCAAGGAACTTGGCAACCTAAGAAAGCAAGCTTCAGCAGCCAACCACCAAACACTGACCTGAAGCAAGTCAGCCACCTGAGTTTGCAGATAGTCCATACTTATAAAATAAGCCTTTTTTTTTTTTTTGCTGCTCCAAAGGCAATGACACTTTCACTACATTATGGTTTCAAACCAACAATTTAAGTTGAATTTGTGGCAACAGAAACAGTCATTGACTCCAACCCTATCCACATATAGTAAGTGACTTGCCTTGCAGGAGGGTGGGAAGAGTGATGTTAGAAAGAGACAAGAGCAATTTGAAACAGCTGCAGCAGAACCCTGGGCCACAACTACCTGCATTTCTCAAGTTATGGAAGTGCACAGAACCAACAAGCCCTCACAGCTGGTTGTATTTTGCAATACAAATTGCATGCATTAAGTATAGTGCTATGAGTCCACAAGATATGTCTACTGCTCTATAAGTTCATTTTAGATAGAGACACCAAACAGCCTGCTGCTCCACGTAACATTATGGTGAAAATTTAAAAATGAGGTCTACTTTTACCTTACACTTGGAAAACTTAATTACCCTGTTACAATAGTCTGAAAAAATATAAAAGCACATTTTAACTCCTTATTTTAACACATCTCTTACTACTTCAGATTCAGTATTCAGCTTCAAGTAGTCAGACCTAAACATTAGGCTTGCTCTTAGCAGTTCACTAATAGACACCACATATCCACCATAAATGAAGTAAAATAGACTTGGCTTATATCAAAATAGGATTTATGCAAAGATTTCACAAGACAGCAGAGCTAGCTGAACAGCTTTCTGCTGCATCTCATGGTGTGGTTCTGCACACTCGTGCCTTACTATCCCCAGGCTGAGACATAGCACACACACTCGTTGCACACTTCCATTCTGTTAGCAATCTGCCACAGCAGTGAGCTGAGCAAGGTTGACAGGAGTCAGATGAGTACAAACACCATAAAACAGTGGGACAATGAGGCTTGGAGTGGATTGTCCTTCCCTTTAAGGAGGCATTAAATTAATTGAGCCATCTCTTTAAACTGAATTACTTCAGTAAGAAGGTGCTACAGAACATACAGTTAGATTGGCAGAGGAGATGCAAAACACATCATGGTCTGAGCACCCAGAACAGCTGAGTTCATTCCCTCCTGCCTCTCAGTGTGAGCACTCTATTCATCAGATCTTTTCATGTGTTTTCCTTTTCCCAAGTCTCCTCTTCTATCTCTGACACACCTACAAGGGCACATAAGCTCTTCCACCTCCCTTTATTCATTTCAAAAAGGGCAAAAAGGATGTGACAAGGATTTCTTAGAGCTTGCTTCCTTCCTACTGTTTATAGCCACTCTGCCCTTAGAGTTCATCGCTTAAGAAGGCTTAAGTCACTCTTATCACCTGCACCTTTTGGAAAATCCTTCCAGTCTTCCCAATAACAAACTGAAGACCACTAGTTTCTCTAGCACAGGACCAAGTCTCCTTTTTCCCCCACAATTTCATCAAAATTCCTTCTTCCCCTTAACACGCTGCTGGCACACTTCCTGCCTCAGAGATAGTCCTATCTATTGGATCTGCAGGTGGAAAACAGCCCCATGCCTTCACAGGTAAAAAGGGTACAATCCACATTCAGATAGACAGGATTAGAGATGTCCAAGGAGCATGTGACAAAGGAAAGCACTAGTCATGCTACCACTGCCAGCAAGGGCTTGCAGGTGAATTAAATCCTTGTTTATCACTATTCAGCACTATTTCTTTAATAAAGAGCACTCCTTAAGAGATCCATTTCAAAGAGCAGAAGCTATGAACAGAGACTTTCAAAAGAAAGTTAGGCTTAAGTAGTTCATATTCAGCAAGTACAAAAATTTCGGATGTGAACCTTAATTCTGAAGTAGAGCCATAGGTTTCCCCATAGCAGGCAGATAAATTGTTTATGCTGTGACATCACTCTATTTGCATGCCAAACACTCATGGTAATGAGTCTAAGGAAGAGACCCAAAACAGGCTAAACCTGAAATGGTGTAGCCCAACAGAAATCAAATGAAGTTTTAAAAAAAAAAATCTCAGAAACATCTTCATATTTTAAGTGTCCTTACCAGTCAGCTTTTTTTTTTTTTTAAGGCATTTTTTGTAGTATGAAAGAAACAAGTTCTGAATGCAGCTTTACCTACTGCGTTCACTTATTTCAAAACTCTGAACATGTTACTCAAGCCTAAATGAAGTTACATTTTCAGTCTGTAAGTCTGAAATCCTATGGTTGCAGTTCAGAAAAATAATCAGAAGAAAGCTACTCGTTAGAGCTGAAAGTTTAGACTTTAGATTGGCTCTTTCCTTCTCAGGCAATAAAGCTGGGGTAAAAATAGCAGTGGTGGGAAAAGGCACCTCCTGCCACTCTAATGCTCTAGTATTCCCCTCAATATCAACCCAAACATTAACTGTTGACTGTAGTTCCGTACATCATTCTTCAACTAACATAGCTGTATTTACACAGGCATAACTGACTGAGTCTGCTAGTCACAAAAATCTCCCCACTTACCCCAGGCCATTCTTCCTAGAACCACTCTCGCACCACCATTCTCCACTCTCCCTCATCCCACACTTTTTCTCTCTCCTTAAAGGGTTCTTAGCTATTTTCTACTAGTTTCTGCCAACTGATCTTATTTCAAAAGTCTTTAAGCATCTGTCTCAAATTGTACCTCTACAGAAAGCAGAATTCAGTAGGGTTTTCACTGTGACTTTTAAGGACTCTTTCAACAGAGGGGCATACACTGCAATCATTTCATATAGATCACCGTTTGCCATTCTGCTTTAGAAAACATTAGGGTTGTTAATACCTTTGAAATATCACCTACTTATGCTCCCTCACTCTCCTAAAGTTTTTAGCTTACCAGAGCCATCCTTCTTTAGTAACCTGTCTTGATGGTTTCTTATTTCTTATTTTTTTGTTTGACATCTCCCAGCATTTTGGATAAAGTATGTTTTTTGAAAATATTTGCAATCTGTACTAATATTAACCAGTCAGTGAAGCTCCGTAACAGCCAGGGGGTTTTTGTTTTCTTTTGTTTTTAAGAATTGTTACTGTTGTTTGAAATTTTTCAAATGGTTGTGAAAGAGCTTTAACAAACCTTTTGAAAAGCTAAGACTATTTAAGAATACAAAGTTTAGCATCTTCATTTATTCTAGATTAAGTCTTTACATCTTAGTAATATTTAAATAGCTCAGTGATATTTAGTATAACCACACTTAAATCAGTGGCATTCAATGTAATAGCTATTAATGACATCTAACACCTGCTTACTGTAGGCTACAGCAAGACATCTTACACTTCCCAGTACTATCTTTTCCCTCCTCAAACTGGGATTCCATCTAGAGAAAACAACTTTTTTTGTTTAGCACCTAATGAGTCTTACTATGCTTTACAATCCTCACCACCGCCTTTTTAAGCACCCATTTACTGTCCATACCATCTTAGTTCTATTTATGACATAAAACCAAGACATTCAAGTATATGTTTACCTTTCACAAAAGCTGACTTTCAAGTCACAAAACAGCTAAAACTAGTCAAGCTGGCTTTCACAGTACATTCTTGGTAGAGATAATTCACGCTGTTCTCAATGTTGTTTTTCGAGCTACTCAATGCTCCCCCCCTCAGACTGTGTTATCCCAGTGTTCTCACTTCTAGCAAAAGGCTTATAAGCAGTCACAAACTATCCTCCACCTTCATCTCTTGTGTTCACTTATCAGAAGTAAATCCTTTTGGCTCCCTGTGGCTTTTCTCCACTGTCCAAGAAGTTGCCCATAAGAAAGGACAGACTTCATTAACAACTTGTCCAATTCTTACTCCTTCTCCTCTTAATTTCTCCTGGAGAAGTTTAGTTTTTCCTCAGGAATCCAATCACCCATTAAGTCTTGATCCAGGCATATAAAGCTTTGTCATAAGAAAGCAACACCTCCCCCCTTCCCCAATGCTATCCTTCTTCAGCTAGGTTAGGTCATTCTAGAATCAATACTCCAGTCATGCAAGTTATCCAAAACAAGCCTGTTAGGTCAATTAAGTCTGTTTTGATTATACAGGAAGCCATCCAGGTCCTCTTGTTTATTTCACATATTTCCTGCATGAGTATTAGCTATAGACATGCCCTAGTTGGGACAGGGCTACACACAATCATGCCTAGATCAACATCCAACAGTTACCTAAGCTTTAGAATCCAACTTAATAAAGCAAGTTTTACAAAACACTTGCTATTTAAAAAAAAATCAGATTGTAAACAAAGTCAGTATAATACATTTTAAATGTTTTTCAAGAAAACAGAGCTACAAGCACATCCTGCATACTACTGAGCAAAGGCTCAGCTTGGAAAAAGCCTAAAATCCCCATCAGAACATACAAGAAGTGGCATCTACTACTTCAATGAAGAACCAGGAGAGAGGATACATGTATTAAGTAAGAAGAATTAGCAAAGTAGACTTCAGACACGAAACCACAAATTTCTGCTTGTTTTCCAACAATTTTATCAAAACGGCAACATCAGACAGGACAAACACAATAAAAGAATCTTATAATGATTACGTAGCATCAATCACAGAAATAAGCAAGTATCTTGTGTATATTTTGCTTAAAAAAATTGCATGTAACATAAAATTTAGGCCTGTAGAACACCAACTGTTTACTTAAAACCTTTTGCTTTAGCCGTAAGTAGTTTCAGTCACAGCTTTGCTTAAAAGCTCAGTGAACATTACACCAGTTAATTTTCTTTAACAGGTCCCAAGAAGCCTTAAAATAACTTACGTACTAGTTTAGAAGAGTTAATCTGTAAAACATACACGCTTATTCTTCCATAAAAGTGAACAACTTACTTGCTAGCTTAGCCTGTAGTCCTGAAGGTCCAGGTTTTGAGGTCTCTGACTTAGAAGAGCCTGGTAGAGACAGTTTTGTTTTAGGGAGACTAACTTTTGGACTGAATCGAGCAGCCCAGTCAAACTTTGAAGAGCCACCTGTTTTGCTCTGTTCTTTGTCCCTGCTGCTCCTTCTTGGACTAGGGCTGGACGCAGAACGTGAACGTCTAGCCTTATTCTGGTCCTTACCCTGTTTCACTCTGGCACCCTGAGGAACAGTGGAAGAAGCAGAGGCAACAGCAGAAGAGGAAGAGGATGTAGAAGCTGAAGAAGAAGAATCAGTGATGGTGCTACACCCAGCTTTGGCTGAGGTCACCGATTTTGAAGCCAGCTTGGAGGATTTTGCTGACTTCTCTTCAGCTCCAGTTGATTCAACTGCTGAACGACTCTTTATACAAGACGTACTCTCTGTCCTTTTCCTTTTCTGACTTCGGGAGCTACCAGCAGCTCCACCCTTTCTGGTGTGAGCCTTGCTTGTTGATGGCAATTGTGTAGACTTCTGCTGTTCTTGGTCTAAGTGTCTTCTCTTGGATTTAGTATGTGGCTTGTTACTTTCCGAGGAAGTTTCGGCGTGTTGAAGTGCTTTAGGTTTTTTAGCAGAGCTAGGAGAATTGGTCCTGCTGTAATCTGGACTAGCACTGCGTTTAACTCCTCGAGAATTGTCTTTCTTAGGCACTTGCCCCGTTTTTTGCTTTTCTGAAGTACTGACTCTTTCTGAATCTTCTTGTGGTATTAAAACAGCAGATGAACTACAGCCTCTGCAGAAATAAGCAGAGACAGCATTAGTATTAAACTCAAACCTCACACTGTTGCAACAGTTTCGCAAGATAAACATAAGCAGTCAAAATAATAAAGGAAAACTACATGTGAGAAAACCTATTGCTTATAAAGTTGACTCTGTAACAAGAAACATGCTCATTCCAGATTGTGATGCAAAAAAAAAAAGACCAACATGAAAACTAGAGCTGCAAAATAAATGCATCAGATATTGCTTTTAAACAAAAAAGAGGGAGATATTGGATGACTTGGATTGCTTTCAGTAGGATTTTTGTAAAATTAAGAATTTCAAGCTATAAAGCTGTTATCTGAATGTTTGAGAAAACAAGTTCCACAAGAGAACAAGGAGTGCTCAGCAATGCATAACTAGTCATAACAGGATTCTAGCTCAACAGAAGTGCGTAATGAAAGCCTATCTTAAGCGATTAATTTAAAGCACAAAAAGAGTACAATTTTCCTCTACATGAGAGAGAAAGATCATCCAGTGTGTATGTAGCAGAAGTGTATAAAGAACAGAAAACATGTCTGAAGTGTTTAGCCTAAACACAGGTATTCTTTGGATTATTGCGAGTTTCAATTACTATTGGACATCACTCAGAACTCCTTAGGCAATCTTCCCCCAGCATAAAGAGGGAAGAAAGGAAAAGAACTTGCAAGTATTCCAGGACTAGTTATGCATAATTTGTATGCTCCCCATCATTGATGAAATGCTCTCAGTTGAATTAAAAACCATGAACAGAATGAGACACACTGAAGTACATCCACTGAATGCAATACCTAACACCTATTAGTCATACATATCATAACAACTCTGTATAATTAGATACATTGCATACAATTTGAAGTGCAGATAACACTGATAACATGAATATGAAGTGCAATTACCTTTTAGAAAAGTGTCCCTTGGACTGCTCAGAAGTAGTATTAGACTGCACTTTGGGTGTCTTTGAAATAGATTTTCTACTCTCAGGAGGGCTATGTGCCTTATGTTTTGCCTGCCCTAAATGTGACCTGTCAGCAGAAAGTCAAAACAGAAAGCTATCAGAATTCTGAGACACAGATACAAACCAGTATGTGGGTTGTTTTTTTTTTTTTTTTAATTGTTGTTGGGACCATTTACAGTTATTAGATTAACTTCAAATCCTTCCACATCAACCCCTTATATTAAGTCAGTATTTCAAGACAAACATCCAGTCTGGCTACAAATCACTACCCATCTAATTGTTTTAGAAAGCACAATTACTGAGGCATTTGCAGTGAATCTAACATTTTCTCATATCTGAACTGGGTTGATAAATTCAAGTTTTTCCAGTGCACAAGGTTACTGAATTATTCACTTCAGCATTCAGTGTTCACCAGCACAGTAAGGCATAAGATTAGATCACCCGTAAAAAACCTTCTCTCAAAAAGAAAGCAACACTCAACCTCAAGATTTCATGCATTAAGGTTTATCCAGTCATAAGTATTTACAAGTTTGTTTCTTCGATCTTCCTTCAAATGCTTGGAAAAGGAATGTAACCAGTTCAGTGTGGAAGGGAAGCATAAAACTTTACAAGTTATTTAATAGCTGCAGTTCCATCAATTCAAAAGGACTGAGTACTCTTTGATAATGCTGGAGCATGTTAAATAACCCACATGCTACTGATGAAGGAAGTCAGATGAGACAGGAAACCTGTGATGTCAAAGAAAGAAATGAGTTTCAGATAGACTATGAGAGTTCTCAAGCAGCCTTCAGCTACATGCAAAAAGTAGGTTATTGTATGAGCTTTGACTAGAGGACAAAGATCATACTATACTACAAGTGAAATGTAATGCTGAAGTTACATCTTCAAATATACTCCACATTTGTTTTTCAAAACCAATGGCTATCATTGTCTGCAAGACTCACAAGAGACAGTCCATAAGCATGTAGAACAGCACAGTATAAGTAACTGCAGTAAGAGACATCTTGCATTTCCCTGGATAAAACATCTCTGACAACTGTAAATCTCAGCTGTTCATATCCTACACATACAGAATGCCTGACCACCACTAACCTTTATGAAACCTCAAACCAGTCTCTCATTAATGCTGGTAGAAGCAATATAAAACATGTTATTAGTTCCCAAAGAGATAGCTCTATGTGTGATCAGCCTAAGCTATCTAGTCCTCTGAGCTGAGCTACACAAACACCCTTAAATCATATGGAGGGGATGGGGCGTGGGAATAGAAGATTCGAGTTCCAACCCACGTATGACCCCAAACAAACATCAGAAAGCTGCAGCCAAATGAGTAAGTGGGGGAGGTGAGAGTTCCCCAAGCTTTCAGATCACTTTTCTGACGAAGAATCAGCAATCTTACCAGTGCAAGGAGACCTTAATTCACTAAGGACTACTTTCCTCAGCAGGAAGAAGTGTACTAAGTTTAACCAATCAAGTGATAACCACATGATAATCTGCTTAGAGTCAAAATGCCAAAGTATGAGTATTGAGTGTTTTTCTTGGTAATGTTCTCTTTTTTTTAATGAAGCATTCTCAAGTTGTTTTTAAACTTTCTCCTGAAATAATTCCTTGTCTATTTGTCTCTTGAAGCATTTCTCTTGAAGTATTCCTAACGCCAGTTACTCAGAGAAATGAATGCACATAAACAGCTCATATTCAAAACACTCTTGGAAAGTTGAGCTAAAGAAAAGTCTTAAGAGAAACTGAACAGTATCTTCTCGGTATTTCAATCATTTCTCCTAGTATAAGAAATAAAAGTAATTTTAGCTATAAAAAAGTGAAATAAAATTAAGTCTTAATCTCATAACAACTACTTCCATCAAGGTAGACTTGGGAATGTTTCAACTGATACTAAGTGTTTAGATTTTTCTTTTTCTCAATCAAATAGTAAGGCATGAAATTTAGTTTTCCCCTTGAAATACTCTTATTATGGAACTAAAGTTATTACATAATTTGCACTTGGCAGAAATATTTTTATGTAAGCTAATTGATCAGGGTTCATTTATTCTGAAACACGTTTGAGAAATTTATTTTCCCTCTAAGGTTTTTGTTTTAATTTAATTAGAACTGGATTCAACTTAAAGCATTCAAAGAGCACAAGTAATCAGACCTTTTAAACAGAAATGTAGCAAAAGCAGTACACAGAAGCATCAAATACTTAGCTCATACATTGAAGAGTTGTCACTAGCTCCAAGCTTGCTTCCTCCCACCTCTCAAGTCTTTTGGTTCCTACAAGCTTTATAAACATAATTCCATACCTATGTCCAAACTATGTGGACAAGAAGCTACAATCATAACTGGGGTTGTGAATACTATATCATGTAGACTTAGTTGCATTTGCTTTATCAGAAGTATCATAAGTGGTTATTACTTCCTTTATGTAACCAGAGCAGAAAAGTAGCATTAGAAACACAACAAGAGAAGAATCTGAAATGAGGATTTTTTTTAATTTGTTGGCAAAAACCTCGTGTGCTCACTTCTCATTCCAAATTTAATCATCCACTTTGCAAAGTAGGTACGCAAGACAACAGCAACTGTTCGCTCCCCTTCTCTTAAGATTTACATGAGGACAAACCAATTGGTAATTAGAAGACACTGCAGGATACAGTTAAGAGAACAACAGGTCAGCTAACAAATATTGTCCCAATTTATATTAAGGTCATGACAGCTTGTTTAAGGTCCTGTTTAATAGTTAACTTGCATACAAAAGTAGTTAGAATACTCTGATGAGCTCAACACAAAGACTCATACTTGGAGGATTAAGTGCTATGGGAGTTACAGAGACAGGTGGAAGGCTGATTCTTGGTTGAAGGTTGCGAGTGATCTGTACTTTCGCCCAGAACCCAAGGCTTTCACACAGTCCTCAGGCATGGCATTAACATATTATCAAGACTGGTCCAAAACCAAATCGTATTTAGAACAAAATTAGGATAATTGACAAAAAGATTATTCTGACTAATATTTGAAAAATGACAGACCAAAATGTATTCCAGTGTCTTCTGTGCAGCTTGCGAGCACCTTTTCCTTCATTTAATCTCTAATCCTAAATACACAAGAATAAGTATGATATTCCAAAAGCCTGACTTGCGTGGGGTACCACATTTTCACATACAATTATAACTGTTGTGGCTGTATTCACAAAAAAATTAATATCCCACTTAACCAATGCTTCTCCTTAACACATCAGATGAGTAGAGACGACAACATGGAGCTCATGCCACTGGAAAATAGTATTTGCAATACCAGTACACAGTACTAAGTATATAGGACAACTTTATTTACTCCACATAATACATCAAGGCATTGCTTTTAATGGAAAGAAACAGTTCTTTGAGAAGGGATCTTGCATGCCTTGCAGTAGCACTTCCAAGTTGCTGCTGTTGAAGCACTGGCTCAGAAGCTGTCTGTGGCCTCACCGAAGACTTAAGACTGCACAGTTTGTCAGGAGATGGGATACTGTAGTTAGTGAAGTAAGAAAGTAACAGTATCTGCCACCCCTCCTGCTCCCTCCAAAGGAGGAGAGTACACTCATTACCAATATCTGCCTCCCACTCCTCTTGCGATTAACACTGCTGAGAGAAACTTTATCATTACTGCTTCCCTATAAACCTGCAGAGTTCTTCAACATCATTCTCAAAGAGATTTTTCAGACAGATTTTCTTGCTGTACAATTAGGAGAGTGCCATAATAATAGTAATTCTAAATAGTGAGGATAACAATGAATACTTCAATCTGGGAATACTATATCATCCACAACAGGTCACCCAAAGCACAGTTGAGTATCAGTGCTGACTGAAAGCAAAGGATCTTTCAATTTGAGCCAGCTTTGGTTAGGTGCATACAGAGAGGTGAAAGGGAGGGAGAAATAATTTACTTGTTTATAAATCTGTTTTCACACATACCTTGGTTGGCACTGATTCTTGTTCCTCTCCCCTCTCTCCCCTCTATCCAGAAAAGCACAGATACTAAGCTTACTGACAATTTGTGATGCAACAACCTTTTTCATGGTCTGTAAGTCTAGCATCATTGTTTGTTCTATTTAAAAAAACTGTAAAAATAATGCACTCAAAGGCCAGATTAAGTTATTGTATTGAAGGTGAAATCACAAGTAAAATCCAGTATACAACACACCACAGGCTTCTACTATTCATTTTGATAGCAAGGGTAAAGACAGTAGTGACGTAAATACAGTCCAGTCTAAAACAAAATGGGCTTGTGCTGTTGCTTCCAACTTAAGGCAAATTTGACAGTATTAAGTGTCACGGAAAGAAAACTCTGCATTTCTGTTTTGTATATTAGACCTGATAGGAGTTCACAATTTCTAAAGCCTTTACATAAGTGATGAGTAGCTGCTCATCAAGCTAGATCAACTGAATTCTAGCAAGAGGCCTTTAAGCTGAAAAAGAGCCTGAGACATGCAATAACATTTCAGCTTGAGAATAGAAGAAGCAAATTTCTCCAACCTCCTTTTACAACATACTTCAGTTGAGGAAGCTCCTGTGTTTACTACAGTCAGAACACAGAGGTGAAATTAAAGCCAGGTCTAAAGTAGCAGAAAATGCTCTTATCTCAGGTCTCTTAGTCTGCAACTGGAACACCGCTGATTAGAAGTAGACACAGCATCTGTTTCAAGACACTATGAAATCCAGAATCTGTTCCATTAAGCAACAGAACTAGAACATACTATCCCAACACATCTTACATATGTGAAGGCATGAGTCCTTCAATTTGTTCGAAGACTAGCTCTTCCTCTAGTTGCCTCTGTAAATTCAAGCATCCACCCCCAACATCATCTACAAATTGTTGAAGGAGCCAACACATGTCTCACATAGTTCCATGAACAACAGGGCTTTTTTTACCCAGCAGCTCACCAAGAAAATACAGAATATATCAAAAGAAAATGAACTCATCATCAAGATGCTATTAACCAGTATGCTTTCATCCAGGCCTTTATATGCTTTACTAACCATAAATGTCTATACATAGCTGTGAAGGTAGCAGAGATACTGTTCTCAAGAACCTACGTTTTCTAAAGAGTAGTTAAGAAAGGAATATTCTTCAAAAACAATACTGGCCTGCAAAATAACCAGGTATATATGACAGCAGCTGTACAAGCACCAGGCAGAAGCCTTGTATTTATCAACTTTTTTTTTCTATTTGTGCAGTGATTAGAAAAAGCAAAACTCCATTTCAGGGAATTAAATTATTTCCCACAAGGTTTCTTAAAAGAATAGTTAACATCCTTCAAACAACGACCACACTTTCAGTTAGCCCTTATACCAGGGAGAAATCTACCACTTGTTATCATTACAAACCGGAGTTCAAACCCTTGACAATAAGAACGTGTTACCTGGTGACACTAACCTACAACATTTTAATACACCAGAAAACCTAATATCTAAATGCATGTATTAGAACATGTGCACCTGTAACATCTCTAAGGTAAGAGTACACAGACAGATGTTGTCTACCATGGTACTAACATTTCTTAATTAGACTAGTATTTTTTAAAAAATTAAAGATAACTCCAAACAAGCTTCACCTGGTGAAGATTTCCTTAGTTTGAATGGCAATAATTACACAGTCAGCATCCACAGGAAAACTTCAAGGATCTAGTTCTGCACTACAAACACCATCAGTTACAGAACAAATACTACTCAATCCACTTGCTCACTGGTTTATT
This sequence comes from Gallus gallus, assembly GCF_016699485.2. Classification (NCBI taxonomy): domain Eukaryota; kingdom Metazoa; phylum Chordata; class Aves; order Galliformes; family Phasianidae; genus Gallus; species Gallus gallus. Next base: position 9,763,341 of record NC_052540.1, read on the forward strand.
AAGACATGCAAGCCTTTTGTTCTTGAGCTATTCAAAAGCTACACAGGATTAACATGCAATACAAAGGAACAGAAAATAGTGATTAGCTGGCATTCCGAGAAGGAACACAGGTTTTCCCGGGGTTTCACAGACCTGCGTCTTTGCCAGCCCCCTACAGACTTATCATCAGGCAAAGAAGGGAGAGGAATTTGTTTCTAGCAGTGATTTGTGCAATACACTTCAGTAACATTTTTTTCCATATAGATTTACTATTGCTAACCTAGCTGAGCAAGCTGCATTTCAATGAATTCCCCATGTTTTCAGGCCAAGCAACAACAGTGCAGACAACCTTTATGAAAACGTTCCGCCCAAATTTCAGTATTTGAACTTCAAAGCAGGAAAGTTCATTCTCTACAAATCACATCAACTCTGCTTTTATACATGAAGTCACCCTGAAGAGTAGCAATCGTACCTTCCTCCTGCTGCGTCGTCTTGTGGCTGGGCCCCAGCAGTGTTCCTCTGTGAACGTCGCAGTGACCCCCCTGGATTGTTATTAGGCCGGTTGGACATTGGCACCTCTCTCCTGAAGGGACATACCCTTTCTAGACACTATCATTCACTGCAAGACAAGAGAAAGAGAGAGACTCATAAGACCTGTGGCATGAAGACTCACAGCCATGCCTCAAGAAGCAAATGTAAAATGCTGTTGTTCAAGTAAAAGCTTAAGACAAAAAAGAATTTCAAGTTTATTTAACATACACACAGGACAAGATTCTTCTGGAAAGCATTTATACCTTTTATGCAGAGCAACCAGTTCCCAGCATGTATATGTAACACAGGACACTGTCTGCTAAAAAAGCAGCACCTTAATGCTATTCAAGAGAATCTGTATTTACTAACATAGAGGAAAAACCTCACTAACTAGTCAAACTCAATGCCTGGTAGAGAACCAATGGTAACTAAGTATTTTAACTCACTGTAGGAGATGACAGCACAGTATGAAGAATAAGCAGTAGTATCCACAAGGTATCAGAAGTTACTGTTTTTCTTCCTTCTCAGATTAATACAACTCCATTTGTACAGAAACATACACAGCAATTAAAAAAAAAAGACCCAGCTTCAAACAAATTCCTGTTCATAAGAACATGAGCATGAGAAAAAATATTTTAGGAAAAGCATTAGTGAAAGTGCACAGTTGCTTAAAAATAATGCCACAGTGCCCAACTGCTCCTCAGGAATAGAGGTATTTCAAGATTGTGTCACTTAAGTCCTCAGTCAAGAGGGAATGTTTGTGCACTATGCTGAATCAGGAGTTCTAAACAAAATGCACAGCAACAAGACCACAACCAACAAATCCAGTTCCAGCATTTTTAAGATCATGTGGAACCTGGCAAACAAATAAAAAAACCACCACCACATTCACAATTGAAGAATGCCACAAGGAAGAAAACAGCCCAACTTTAAGAACACAACAGTCTATATATTAATTCTGTATCTATTATATCTGTAAGCACAGTAAGCCTGACAGCAGGAGCTTCAGACCACTTCATCTGCAGGCAAGTATGGCTCAGCTCCGATTCTGCTGGCACCAGTAAAGAAGTGACCAGATCTGCCACTGCCACTATAAGCAGTCAAGTATTGTCTGCCATTTCTGTTCCTCTGAAAGCATATATGAAATTGAACAGAAGCTAGCAGAAAGTAACACCGAATCCTAAAATTAATTTTACTGCAAGCTGTAAGAAACCCAGAGGACCTAGCTGAAGTCAATCACAGGCACTGCCAAATACCACTGTGCATTCTCTTTTTATATTTAAAGAACAAATGAAAAGACATCTCTGTGCAAACACCAGCAAGGAGACAGGTTTTATGAAGTCATTTTCAGAAAGAAGGAAGCGGCATCTTCAGCAGAGAGGTCAGCTGAGGGTTAAATCAGGTACTTATGTCAAATTGTCAGTCATATTCTAAAATGGTTGCCATAATTCTCATACCAACTTTAAGAACATGCATTCCTCAAGAATTCATTGTGCAAGGAGCAACGCTTACCTCAGAGCTCTCCTTCACCAGCCACGTGCTTTCCCCCCTAGGGTCAGTGCACATGCTTTTCCACAGAACACCAGAAGATGCTGAAGTAATGCCAGCACCTGGAGTCCTGACACCATCTAGGGAAACCCTAATGCAACATCCGTCTGCCTGAGCAGTCCACGCTTCAGACACAGGCAGCACACAGTCACACCCAAGATATTTTCAGCTGTGTCAGATAATGACGTGGCAGCTGCTTTGTCCTGTAAGGCATCTGTCAAATCAGGATCACGTCCTGGGTTACACATATGCTGAAATCTGTCAATTTAACTGAGTTTCTTAATGTGTAGCGTGCTACCACAACTCCCAGTTCACCTTTAAATATGATGCAGCTTTGTGACTTTGCTATGACCTTAGGTATCAAGCCATTAACTTCCATCCCACTGAAAGTATCAGAGGCTACACAGTATCGTGTGCCCAGTCAGTTAGCCCCACAGGAAAAGCGATGCTCTCAGTAGGTCCCAACCGAGTTCCACATACTAGAAGAATTGGGATAGAGCTCAGAAGTTCGCAAACCCAAAGTGTTCTCAGATTCGCCTCTCCAACCCATCTGTAAGCCTCACTCTCAGCACTTAGCTTTGTCCTCTCCATCCTTAGATACTTAAACTCAAAGGAGATGCAGAATGCAGTGCATCAGCTGAACACGCACACACAGCCCTATCATATTAAGACATCTCCTCAGCTACATCAAGAACCCACGTCCCATAACAGAGTTACACCTGCACATCAGATCTCTTTAGTTGATAGCCTTTTTGATATGCAAATTTTAAGTTCAAGTCCTCTACTAGTATAAAGTTTACATTAAGTAACATGGCTTGTTTACTGAATTACAACCCAGTGTTCTTAGATACAGTGATTCAAAAGCACTGACCTGCAGATGCTTTCCTCATAAACACTCATTTTAGATTGAGGATGAACTCAGCAAAATAGCATTGCAAACCAATTCATAACATATCCTCTGAAGACACCTACAAGCACTGGTATCTAATCATTATCTTGTATAATATTCTTCCAGTGTAATAAACTCTTCTTTATTACAGTTACCTGTTGTCCTGCTTACTATAAAGAAAAGGTATACAGAAATTAATTTTACTAACACAATTCTTATGAATGTTACAGTTACAATGTGTATAGCCCATATGTTACTGGTGAGGCTCCAAAAGAGCAGAAGATACAAAAGACACCTGTCAGCTTACAGTCGAAGCCTTTGCATTTACTTGGAAAAGATAGCAGGAAATAACTGACACTTGTGCTGTTCTGTTCAGGCGTTTTTGGTTTTTCATCCTTAAAGACAGAGGAAGGACAACTACAAATCAAGCCTGTATCAGCTTTTATTTAACACCCAAAACTACGTGCTGAAGTATGCCGAACAGTGATTCCAGCTACTGAGAGAAAAAGAGGAGTAAACCAAAGCACTCCAACTGGCTCTACAGCCACTAACAACATGATGCAAACTAGTAACAAGCCCTATAAAAAGCAAACAGGTTTTTCCATGAGAAGATGAGCAGAAGGGCAAAATGTGAATCATAAATGATTCCCTTGATGGGGAGAGATGACATCACCAATGTAATACCAAAACACCATGCCAGGTGTATAAGGGCATGCAGGGAAGAGACACCAACTACCAGAAAAAGTTTCAGCAGAAGCATTTAATAAAAAGCCACGCAAGAGATGTCAGTTCGAGAGACCTGAGATGTGCCCAGATGTACAGTTGTGCAAGGACACATACTGCACCTCTCCAACATATAACCTTGGTGAGAAAACAACTCCAGCCCCATTTCTCACTGCAACCACACAACATTGAGAAAGCATTCCCCTCACTACAATTCCTGAAAACTCTAATCCAGTAACATGGACTAACTTGAGAAGGAAAGCAAGGACACATGCACAGGAACTAAAATATCAAAGGAAGACGAAGACATTAGACTTGTGACTAGTTCACATACCCATTTTCACAGTCACTAGCTTCAGACAACATACCAGCTATAAAATAGAGATAGATTCTTCCAAATTGCTGACAAAAAAAATTGCTTCCTAGAGTTATTTGCAATTGAGCAGTTCCTGGTAATTCAGCTGCTCCGTTATTGTCAAAGTAGAAGCATTTCTCAATCAGTTGAGAAACACAGCAAGAGTTACAGATAAAGCAGAAAGCTTCTCAAGCACCAGTAAGTACACTCAAGCTATGAACTATCCACATAAGTCAGTCAAGCATGCAGAGTTACTCACTGTTGAAGTGACTCCACAACACAGATGGCCATCAAGAGATTATGGTGTCTTTTGGCTCTTGATACATTAAGCAGCCAGTTTTCCCCTACAGTGGGATCCAAAAGCTCAAACACTGCTACCGATTCCAGCAGTACACAAAGCCATGTTCAGAGTCCACAAGCAAGTCACTGGTGGCCTGAAAGTATGTAACCACCAAATTAAGTTTCCCTGTACCAAGTCTACACATACATGCAATCAATAAACAATAGAGATTGGTAAAAGAAAAATCTTAGCATGAGAAGAAAGGAGAGAAGCTAAAAGTATCTTCATTCATGATCTCACAGGTCAGAATTAGGAGAACTACACAGCCAGTTGGCAGCTGGAAAATTCAGTACATCAAAATGAAGATGAAGAAACTCCCAGAGCAGAAAAGAATCCTGAAAACATCTCTGAAAAGGATGCACAGCACTGCTATCAAGAAGAATACTCCAGTCGTTATGCTGGACCACGTCACCCCAACAGATTATATACACACACAGTGGCCTCAAGTCAGCAAAATAGTATCCTTAACTGCTGACTTCTGTTAGGTGAAAAGACTGTAACAGCTGTGCAAAACATACTGAAGCTTCAAAAGTGTAGTCTGGAGAAGTCAGACATCGAGTACTGCTTAGGGCAAACTCACAATGGCAGACAATATCACACAACCTGGAGCTGATAAGAACAGATTAGTGATGGTGCAAAGACGTTCCAAGCTGCAGCAGAGCAGCGCCCCTACTCCAAGCAGGTCAGTTGAATTTAAAGCCTCAGACTGCACAGCCCTTTTGCTGAGTAGAAGCAAACAAGGTTTTAAGTTTCCTTCAGGTCATAAAGATTATGGAGACCTAAACAGTCACCGGGTTAGAAAAAAAACAGTGGACTGGTTTAAAGCACAACTGGAACATTAGCCAGTCCCTTGGGTCCAAACTGAAATACCAAACATGAAGCTGCTCAGAGTGATAGAAAAGCATTGCTCCTGCTGACAGATAGCCTGAGAACCAGTCAACAGGACAAGTGACTCTTCAAATAACTAAAGAGCCAAGAGCAACATATCAGTGGAAGAGATGGCCACAAATGAAAAAAAAAACACACCAAAAACTGGGCAACAGAACATGCCTACTCATCTGAACAGCAAGAAGAACCAAAACCCACTGCCATGTTCTATTCTACATCTTTTCGTACAGAATACAAGGTGAACTCAGTTGTCTCAGGAATTCATTCCTTCATGGAAATGCTGGGGGAAAAAAAAACCACCACAGTATTTAAGTGCACTGAGAAATTAAACTGGTACTAAATCTTGACTGAAGTGCTCAAGAGCTGGTTAAGAGGCTACCTAACATGAGGGATGTAAAAGCTTTCATTTCCTATAGTCCTCTCTTCTGCACCAGAAGCTGCAATCTGAGACGACAAAATAAAGGAGCGGTATGGAACAAACAGGATGCTGTTTTAAGGGGATTCCTCTTCAGTTCTACCACTTCACTACTCTTTCTCTTATAAGAGAGAAGGATAGAAACCATACAAGTTGTTTCACTCTTCTTTGCACTACACTTTGGTTCTGAAAAATATACTGGTGTCATTCCAATCCTAGACCCTTATCCATAAGAGAAGTTACAAAGAGTAAAGAATAAAATAAAACATTGTGTTGCACAAACACGTATTTGTTATTTAATTTTCTGCATCTTTCTAAATTACAAATCCTGACAAGAACAATTGTTCCTCCTATTTCTAAGAACATCAGCAAGAGAGTTTACAATCAAAACCATTCTCCTCATTTATTGACAAAGCCAGAGCATAACTTCACTCAAATTAAGCTTGCTTTCTTTGCAGAACAGCTTGTAAGCCTCCCATGTCACCCTCCTAGCATGTCAAAACTAGTTGAATGCAGGTTTTTCCATCACTGTATTATTCAACTTGAATTCATTAACAAAGAAAGGGAATGCTCTCAGCAGCAGAATGCCATGTAAACGTTTTTGTTTACAACACCTGTAGCTTTTGCTTTCAGTGTCCTGCTTTTGGTTTTTTGTTCTCATTTTAAAAGCAGCTAAGCACTAAATTCTCTTGCATACTTCAGAGAATTCTGCAGCAATTCATTTTTTTTCTGCTCACAACTATGAAGGCTACCAAAAGCCTAGGGACCCAGCAGCTTTTAGATCTGTGTTCAGTAGAGTACAGTCTAGACAGCTGTGAGCCAACCAGCAAAAGCTCAACTCCAGAAGTAGTCCAAAGATATTTAAGCCTCCTCATCACAAGCAAGGAATCTGCACTTTCAATGTTTCTTCTGTACACGTACATCAGATGAAAATTTCTCTGCCAACTCAGCTAATATAGCAAGAGCTGAACCCCACCCCCTTACAGGGGCTTTGAACTGACTGTTACCTGTTGACAAGTTACTAAACAAAGAAGTTTGTGCCATTCAAGTCCCAGTATGTAATTCTGCTCCCTCATGCTTACACAAAAGTCATTTCAGCTTGTTAGCAGTCACTGGAGTACAACTTTTTAAATAAATTGAACAGAAGCAGCAGTCCTTCACAAAGCACAGATCTGTGAAATTGCCAGGATGAGGACAAACTAGCAGGCAGATGGTCAAGTAAGACCACGTAGACAGGCATGGCAAAGTAACAGCAGAGGGGTTTACTGTCAGTGAAGCAGCAGAAAGTCAGTTGTGATTAGTGTCAGTTTCAGTTTAGAACCTTGATTCCAGTGTTTCCACGCAAGCAAACCAAGAAGGTACCCAAGATCATCATCCACTCCAGCTCTGCCCTACCCAGCACATAATATCTAGCTGTCTTTGAGCTGCACAGTACCATTTACTTAACATGGGTTTTAATGCAGAATCTACTGCTACAACATCAAGACTCTTCCCCACTCAAATCCTACAGACCAGACATTGTCTTATTTACAGTTGCCATCCACCTGTATCTGGCACACATAGCCCTTAAGTGAGATACAGGCAACAGCACTACATGGCAAACTGATACAGTACACAGCTATGCCCTAGCTGCAGAGCCTGTTACACAATACATGCTCCGAGTCATGGCATGGCAAGTTGCCTGGACCCTGCCAAGCTCCTAATCAACTTCTGTCATGCAGTCTTAAATTATAAGAGAGCTAGTGAGCCCAGCATTAAAACATGGCTTGGTCACCCAAAGACCAAATCAATATACAATGATCTCAGTGATCTTCTGGGTAACTCAGGGAGAAGAGGAAACAGAGAAGAAAAGAACCATTAGCTACATGAGTGAAAAAAACTCAGGGACTGGATCTTGCAAAAGTTACTGCAGGAAAAGAGAAAATAACAGAAGTTGGCCTGTACATGCAGATTACAAGAGTGCCACAGATGAAACCAAGATTACAGGTATGAGTAAGGACATTATGCAGATCTACCCTGAAAAAAGGCAAACGGGGAGGAGACTGGGTCTTCAGTTGATAATATTCACCTTCAGCTGGAAGGTACTTTACATGCAGTGCCAAGAGTTGAGAAGCTTGTTCAATCATACAGGTCTTAAAGACAGATGAAAGCTAGAAGAAATCTACATTTCCAATGGGAGGAGGTAGGGAGAATACTTTCCTCTTATCCACTGATAAAATGGAGGTCAAGCTTTTACATCTTCAAGATAACATGTAGAAAATTTTTAGACAAATTAGGAGACTTTGGGGAGGTTTTTCATTGTTTGGTAGTAAGCTGCATTTTGTTGTTGTTTCTTTTTAAATCACTGATATTTAGTACATGATGTGTTGAGGCTTCCTTTCCAATGCCATCTCTAGCAGGCTACACTATCCTCCAAAGCTTTTCTCCACTAAATGCTACACAAAAAGGACATGGGCCTGCTACATAGCAAGACTCCTACACAACATAATACGATTTGGGGAACTGGTTTAATTGTAGCCCTTCTTGAGGAAGAAATCTCAAGAAGACAGACCATGACTCCTGCTTCCTCAGCACTGGATCTGCATATGGATCTTCAGCTATCAGAAGGATACTGCAGTAACGAGCAAAGGGATTAAAAGAAGTCTAAGGATGGTGCTCAAAGCAATGGCATCTTGCCATGTGCCACAAGTGCATCTTCTGAAGCAAAGAAAAAACAGTTTTATTCTTTGGCATTACAACTTGTAGTGATGTAGTTAGTGATCTCCAAACCATTTACCAAACATACACCGTTAAGACATTCATCTTGTATCAAACCATGGACTGGAGTACACAGTGTATGTACAGAGAGAATAAAAAGAAGCTGTGTTTAAAGCTGAACAAATGGAAGTCACACCCAGAGCAACACCTGTTAGACAATGAGGATTAAACTACCTTTAAGCTGATCCTATCAATGATAGGATCAGGAATTTATCATGCTCAGAGCTATTCTTTCACGTAACTACACAGAAGAACATACAATATTAGCTTACACAATTGCACTTTAAAAAGGTCATGGAAAAAAGTTGTCAAGAGCCTGAATACTGAGCTTTATACAAGAAACAACTTCACAGCATGCATACTGATGAGACTGCCTACCCTCCTATAAACACTTCGTTATTACTAACAATAAAATGAGAAACAAGGCATTGTATATGTGGACTAGAGCATGGGGGAAAAAAAATCGTATGTACAGAGACAGCATACAGAGAGTTAAGATGCTAAACCTGAGCAAATCTTAACATTAGAACCTGACTTTTAGCAGGATGCCAGTCTTAGTTTTAACTTTAAGCTCTACAAGAACGCACCATATTTTCCCCCTAAAATACAAACAAAAGCAAGACAAATTCCTCTCCTTCCTTTCCATGTGATTAGCACCAGCCCCTTTTTCTGCTTTACCTTAACAATGCTTCTTACCCCTACACTTGCAGACTACCACACATTTTCCTGATGGAAAACAAGGTGTTTTTATCCAGTTTTAAATTGCCCAGGTTTACCCAAGTCTGAATTCCTTACTGATGGTCAGAGTTGCAAAAAAGTTTTCTTATTGGCCTGGCAAGGAGACAACCTAGTAAAAGCCACCTTAACCCATTCAATGCTTTTTAGTTACCCTCCAGCTCTCCCATTTACTGAGAAGATTAGATTCACAGACCACCAGTAACACAGATCGAAAGAACAGTTTTCCACAGGTGTGAGATACTTAAAAAAGAATAAGCAGGGCTCTAAACCATTTGGAGTTTAGGCTTGGACCAAGATGATCATTTAAGAACCATATATTACAACAGCTGATTTGATAAGCCTTAACTCATGCAATCTGTCTGTGATCCAATCAGAATATTCCACAGTTGCCTCCTATACAGGCAACCTTTTATCCTACATTAATGCTTAAAAAGTGGAGTGACAACATACAGTTACCCCCAAAACCAGTTACCATATCCACAGCAGACTATATCCAGAGCTGGAAGCAAAGAGGAAAGGAAGACAAGACTTCTTTTAAATACTCTGCGTGCACAAAGACTGAAGGTTTCTCTCCAAAGCTATGCATCTGTCTAGCCAGGCTCCTTGAAATGTTTCTGCAATCAGGAAGAGCACCCATACTGTTAACACGATACTGAAATCAAATGCAAAATTCACCAACTCTTGTGCAAAAACAGTTGGTTTTGTTAGTTTGTTCTTTCATTACAAGTCCACAAGACAGCCATACAGGCTCAGAGCTATTGTGCACATCCTTTTCCTCCTCGCTGTTTATTTTAGGCTGATTAATAAAAACACACTAGTAGGGCAGACTCAAGGCAAACAAAAGAAGAGGACTGCTTCTTCATGATGCAAGATAGAACACCTCTTTCTAACAGTTGAGTAAAAAAAACAAACTCAAAGAACTGACTGACTTCAGGGAAGGATTAAAGAACAAAGCGGACAGGCTTGTGAAGGAAGAAGAAAAACACCTGTAGGCCCTGAAGTAAGAACAGTTTCTTCCTTCCCTTCACACAGTATCTCACCACACTAAATGCAAAATTCACTTATTTCCTAAAGGCTGCAGCCTCTCCTTAATCCTACATCTGTTTTGCTAATGAAAGATAATCAGTTATGCACATCCGCATCCCACGTAAGATTAATGAGCAATGAAGTGTTCTATCCATTATGCCATCTCTACTGCCACTATTTCCCCAGTTCACATCTTTGAAGTAGTTAGTCCTAGTATTTCCAACACCCATTGTCACCAAAGATGCTGAGTTGAACTTTGTGCCTTCCATCTATGCTTTCTATACTTTATTAGTATCTTTGCTTTGCAGTTAAAGGCTCCCCTGGTAGAAGTCCTGGGACACAGATACTGTGTACTGCACTTGGAAAATAGTCTAATCTGCCCATTAACTACTTCCGTACAGGTTCAGCAGCTTGCAAACAGTGCTTACTGAAATAGCACAATTTATTAATAAATACTTTAATTACAAATGTCTATTTTAACTTGTTAGAATGATAACTGCATACAGCTTCTAAAAAAACCCAGCCTATTGCTGTAGCTTCATTTATCAAGGCCAGTTTATGCCATTACAATATACTAGTACAACATTCATTCCATTAAACAGCTGCATGACAGAGTCTGAGCGTCTCAAGGAAGGGAGAGGCCTTTGTTTTATGGGTTTGGTTTTGTTGGGTTTTTTTAATATATCATTGTATTTAAAAAAACACTGTTCACCTTTTAATTATTTTCTAACTAAAGTGACAGCATACATTCTGTACATATGACAGACATTCTGAGCCAAAAACAGCACTATCCTCCCCCCTCCCCTTTTTTTTTTTCTATCTTCTTTAACACTAAGCTCAATAGTGATAACACTATTTGCACTCAAACAATAGCCTTCACACAAGGCAACTTACCACTAAAACAGTGCAGCCTACAGAGAGAAAAACAAATATGTCAGCCATTAGAGCTATCTGTTGACACTGTAGTTTTTCAGTGTAGTACCACTTTATCCTCCAAAGAATCCCACAGTATTGGTGGGAGTTAAAAGCTCAAAGAGGTTTCTCAAGAAACATCTTAGGGAGTGTGGTCACCAGAACAAACTGGAAATAGAAATTGGTTCCTCTTATCCAAAAACTAAGTGAAGGCCTCGTGTACTTGCCAGAAGATGCTCTCCAGCAGCCACATTTATCTAAAGCTGTCACCTTTGGGTATATCATTACTTCAAGCTCCTCCTCTTACACAAACACCTCAGAAGCTACAGAGGTAGACTACAATTACTGGTTTCTCTCCAGTGGCGACAGCGCTTTCTCATGTTATAGTTGAGCATATCCAACTTTGGGAGTTGAGTCAAAACAAATGATTCTATCTGTACAAGTTTATACCAGCTATCTAAAAGAACGGACACTAACCTATCACAGGGTCATTGATAAAACTTAGAGAATTCTGCTGAAACAACATGAAATTAGATCAACTTCTCCTACCACAAACATTGCTCCAGTCTACACAAGCAGAAAGAACAAAGCAGTTTAGCTCATACCCAGTCACAAAGGAGCAAGCTAAACTTCTTTCCAGCTCAGAGGTCCTCCAACCCTCCAACTCCTTAGTGACAGGGCAAGCACACCAACAGGTGCAACTCTAGTTGGATACCATAACCTGAAAAATAAGGAGCAACTAGCAACCTTGATTTGGGATGCACCTTGACTTACTTTACCCAGGCATTTACATCACTTCATTCTACTGTAGGTTGAACTTCCACCTATTCTAGCTATTCTACTGTAGCTTCTGCTTCTAGCTGCTACAGGTCTGGATTTGCACCTGTCATGTTCTGCTTTTAGTATCATCAGTGGAAAATCAAACCCTTCTGAAGCAAGCGTGGGGATTTTTGCTGTTTTTCTATGGCCAATTCTTTGGAGTTTTTGTTGCTGCTGTTTTGTTTTAAAACAGATTAGATTATGTGTAATGATAGAGGCTTACAAGCAGCAGCTCAGCTACGTTTCACACAAGCTACCTGAGATTCAGGGGAAATACAATAGCTTGCATCTTTTCTATTTGTCACACTAAGTTATTTCAGATCAGCACTCGTGAGACCGAGCACAGAACTCTCAGTCCTTGAATTTCTCACCTGAACTGTTACAAACTTATGCATACTGGGTTAACATCTTCAGAACATCTTCCTTAAGGGAAGTAGGTGTGGAGATCCCTTGGGGAGCAACAGGCTTTAATGACACAGTTAGAATATTTATGACAAAACAGCTGGAGTCACTGGCATATCAACCACTTAAACATACCACACCATTCTGTTGTTCTCTTCTTCTTAATTCTAGCTGCCAACAGTGTGTTTTAGGCTAAAAATAAAGCATTTAAAGAACCCTGAATCAAAAAAAATGATCCAGAAACACATTAAGGTATAAACCCCAAGCTTAAAAACAAACAAAAACCAAACCACTCTTTAAAGAGATCCCATTAATGCTAATAGTATTTCTAGGAATAGTCACTCTTATGAGAAACTAATATTTAAGGCTTGTTCTTTCAAATACTTTTCACAGGGCAGTTTACCTTCCATAACATTAGTGCAATGAGATTTTGTTCACTCTAGGAGAGTAGGTAGGTAGATATTCTCACTGAATCAGAGTTCTGCATATACTCTTTGATGAGGACTATTAAACCACAGCTTTCCACTCCTTCCAACTTCAAAGCTGTCTCTTACTGCAAGCAGACTACAGAAAGAAAGAAAAACTGTCTAATATATTGTGGTTCCTTCAGGCACAGGTAGATTAGAGATCTTCATATGCTGCTACTGTGGTTGAAGGACCAATGTTGAAAAAAAATGTTGGAAAGAACACTTTCTGGAAGTTAGACACGCTTTGACGTATTGAATACTTGAAGGCAGACAATCTTAAATTTGTGATGCAATTAAGTCTTGAAAAACTAATTGAGCACTGAGAGAACATCAGCAAATGCCAGAACTGAAAGATTTTTCTGAACAGAAATCAGAGCACTTACTACCACTTCCAGACTTACAGAAGAGAGGTCATCCAGTATTCCCTTTGTTGAAGGCAAAACTATTCAAACAGCCCATTACCATTAAGTAGGATCCAAGTAGAAAATAGCAGCGTCCAAATTCACCGGAAGGTATTTGTAATGATGAGCAGACTACTGCCTGCAGAAGGTAACTGTGAAATAACATACTAACCATATAATTGTTACAGTCTCCACTTGTTTCAATGCAGCTACTCAGGTGATACAATTATTTAAGAACTAGCTGTTCCCTTCAATCTTTTTATTTCCCCCCAAACCATCAAAACTTTCAAGTTGCTTTCTCCTACCCCCCCCCCCGACAAATACTCAGGTCAAAAGTAACAACAGCAAATGACTCTGCGACACTTGCAAAGCCATGAAATGCAGTACTACCACACAGCATGTAGATACTATACCCAAGTACTAAAACAAGTAGTCCTGCTAACAGCCAGAACCTTGTCAGCTGAATTGAGCATTAGTTATCACACATTTTGGTTACACGCAGAATGGTACTGTATCAGGGGACAGGCAGAGGGGAGAAAGTTCCCAGATATACAGAAACCAATAATTCTCCAGTACTTCTGCATGAAATATTTACCTAGAACCTGTATTCCATCACATTTGGCCTTGGTTAACAGATGAATTTGAGTTGAAAGAACAGGAAAACACTCTTACAGGACATGACTAATAAAGCCTGGATTATTTAGCCTGGCAACTTGAAGGTCATAAATGCTTTCTGTAAGGGCCAAGGGTAAGACACCATGAGAAGAAAATTACGTAAAATGAGATTACAACACTGATAGTCAGCAAGCAAAACAAAATTGCAAGGGTGCCTTTCAAGATGTACGTTGCAAGATTCTTAAATTCAAGCAATGACATGCTGAAACAATCTTCCAAGAGGACTGGAGAATTAAAAAGCATGAAAACATCATTAACACATGCACTTAACTGCTTTTTAGATGTTTGTGAGTTTGAAACACAAGTGACATACCAACAGTATTGGCAGATTACACTTTGTTATCACCAAGTCTCTTACTAAGCTTATCCCTGGACGAGAGTACTTCACTGTCCTCATATATAGCTTATGAATGCCAAGTTCTATTCTATTAGGCAAACCAACAGAGAGATGAGATGCTCACATTGCTCAGGACTAGGACATAAAGAGGTCACAAATGACACTGCAAAGAAGTAAGCCAACGCTGTCTGCAGTTTTAAGCATTCCTTGCCCTGTCCCACGATACTACCAGTAACAATCCATATGGTGACTAAGGGAAAATAACCTGTCCCAACACATTCTGCTTGGGTGGGAGAAGGCAGAAGATAACTCTCCACAAAGCAAGTTACTGCAGTATAAGCAGTGACTTCAAGGCTTTAAAAATAAAAAACCCACAAACCATACACTACTCCTTAGGATAGAGTACGCGTGTAGAGGCTGTTTATTCAGCTCGATCCTTCTCTTGCTGTGTCACTCTGTGCCCATATGTTTCAGTTTGATATCTCCCAGATGCACGGAGGGGTGGGGCAGAAATAGTGCCAGAAGTTGATACATTCAGGAAACCAAACCAACTACTCAATTTTTTGGCACGAGCTCCTTATAGATCTAACAGACTAAGACATGGGAGCTCCATGAAAGATTAACACAGATTTTTGCAGTCGAGTTATTAACAGCAACATTTAAGACAACTAGTATTTCAGAACTGGTTATAGAACAAAGAGACAATTAATTTAGCTCTGCTGCTCAGTCAGTTAGCCTGCTCTCTAGTTTTGATTTGCCATCTTACTGAGCAGGCATTCCAATGAGCCTGACGTGATTTTGTTGAAGGGTACCAACACACAATCTGTTAGGAAGAAACCATTTCTTAGCTGAAGGGGAATAGTTTTTAGATGACAAAAACTGTCAGAAGCATTAAACAATTTTGTGATGCATAGTAACCCACTTGGTTTACTTCTGATCAACTTTTTAAAATATTCTGACACCAAAAATAAAAGAAAAATCAATTGCACCAGTAGTATATGCAGGATGTAACAGGGTTTCCAGCAATTTCAAGCAGTCATGTGACACTGCAAGAAAAACACAACAAGGAAGCTGATACTACAGACAGAAGCAAGGCTGGTTTAGGGCAGTCAGACTACAAACAAGTGAAGGGAGCTGACAAAGCAGTTCTGGTGACACTACAGGTACTGCCATCAGGAAACCATCCGAATTTACACATAATAGTGCAATCATCTCAATATGATAGAAATCCAGAGTTGATCTGAACAAAATACACAGTTTCCGAAAGCAGATGATGCAACTACCTTAAGGATCCAATCTTATTTACAGCTACAATAATAGTTTCAACAGCTTTTGCCTGAATCTACCACAGAAGGAAAAGCCTGACGTACCCAGGGAACATACTTCAGAACACTTCTGGAAGCAATGAAGTATTGCAACTAACAGGTTCATTGTGTTGTATTCTGACAGTGACAGATAGAGCTTACTGTGACTGTTACTTGAGAGGAATCTCATAGGCATCGCCATTAATTCTAACTGTGCTCTCATGAAGCAGCTTATTACTGAAGTTGTGTTTATCTCAAGTTTCTCAATATGTACTTCCCAGATTCTAGCTTACTTCAATGCATCTGCATATAACACAGCTAAACCAGAATCTTCAGTGGCATTCTGTTCCAACTCCAGTTTGGTTTCAGCAGTATTAAGAACCCCTATGCTATCAAAAAAAAAAAGCACGGATGGGAATTCTTTACTTTGACCTCAGTGCTCTGCAACGTAAACATGCATAAAAGGTATTTAAGTACACCATTCCTTCACATACAAAATTCTACAAC
The DNA here is from genome assembly GCF_016699485.2 of Gallus gallus. Classification (NCBI taxonomy): domain Eukaryota; kingdom Metazoa; phylum Chordata; class Aves; order Galliformes; family Phasianidae; genus Gallus; species Gallus gallus. Next base: position 9,779,354 of record NC_052540.1, read on the forward strand.
ATTCATCCTTCCTCCTCACAGTTAATCTGATGAGAGCTAGTTTTCCATTCTCTCAAGGAAGTAAGAGAACTTCCACATTAAGCCATACAATGGTATTCCTCTAAACAATGCTTCTTCCAGTTGCAGTTAAAGTGCTGATGAAAGTCTCCAGCTGGAGCCCAGTACAAAACGTGGCAGAGATCTACACATAGTCACAAGCCTGCAAATATTTGAGGTAAGCTAGAAATAGGGAGTATGCAGCAGTACTGTTTCTACTTTAAAGCTGACACACAAAAAAAACCTGAAGAAAGCATACTCGCCATCTTATTTTTGGCAAAAAAAAATTATATTTGTTCTTCTGCCAAACTTTCTGTAACATAATAAGGGAACAAAGCTAACATCTTTAATCCTTAACCACAATCTTACGGTATAATGCAGCCCTTCATTCTTACTACTGTTTTACTGTAGAAAGTTGACTGTCTTCCGAACACCGCAGGCAGAATACTACCATAGTGAGCATGGCAACAAGCACTCTCATTTAAACAAACATGAACAATGCTGTAGAACAGACCGTGGCTGATTTTCAAAGTGCTACTTTTAAGATTTGGAACCTTTGCTGAAAGCTGGCCAAAGTTACACAGTTTCCATCACTTTCTTGAAGTGACAGTTAAGATGGCATTTGCACCCCAAGCTTTCTAATTAAACTTCCAATCAAGTTGTATCTTAATGCACGCCAATGGAATTTGTGCCTGTTTCCTTACCTGAATTCACTTATTTTTGACTACTGTTGCTGAAGACCTGGAAGCCAGCTATGCAGCACGTTTGCAGGGGCTGGTCACTCAGGCTTAGCCCGACCACGAGCCCTCCACAAAGGATCAGCTCATCAAGCTGCTACACTCCAAACAACCGCAAAGATCAAAACAAGTAGAGTTTGCATCAGAAATCAAAGTTCCCATTCAGTAACTTGATTGCAACAGCATATCCTCAAAGTAAAGAGGAAGAGAAAACTCACTCTGTAAGGCTGTATGCCAACTGTAAACTTGGAACTCTTTAGTTCTCTCTAAACGCATGGCCCCATTTCACCTGTGATCAGAAGGTTCAGTTACATGGCAGACACCTCCTTAAGGCCAGTGAAGGACACTGTACTGATAAGCTAATTACATTAGAGATTTGACAATACTAACATGAAAAAAATATTTTCTAACCCTCACGTTAACCACATCTTCCAATAGTACTTTGTCCAAAAATAGACATCTACCACAGATTCATAATCTACAAAGGCACGAGACAGCTGCCCTCACTAACTCAAGGAGTTTAAGTAAGCATCCATTATTCCAGTGTTAATAGCACTTAATGCAAGTCCCTTTTATGATCAGAGTGGGGGGGGGAGGGAAGAAAAAAACAGTTGTCTTGTTTGTTTTTGAGAGGGTAGAGAGAAGCTGACTATCACACTTGTTTTTGTGATTTAAGTTTTGCCATTTCCCTGGTCCACAACACTTACATTGCTTCAAAAAAAATATATCAGTTCTCAAAAGATATTACATACATTTATTTTTTAAATGTCCACTTTTATTCACCAGTGTTTGGTCCTTCTACATTCCACTAATCTCTGTGCCATGGTCTTTTCTCTCTTAGTCCAAGATCTCTCCTTGTATCCAGAAAGGAAAAAACAAGCCATAGCAAGCTTAGAGTGAAGCAGGTTAGACAGAAGTTAGAGATGAAGAGCGAGCAAGAACAGAACAGCACGATCTCCAAAAGCAAAGACAGTGAAAGACCAGGCCTAGTTACCTTGGAGCACAATTATGCACTGGATTACCCATGAAGGTTTAACCCAGGTCTGTTTTTCTTAATGGGTTTACCTTTATGAACTATCCCTAAGGAACAATCAAAGTAAGAAATCTCCATTACAGTTACAGTTGTGCATTAACAATGAATGCTATTAACCATCTATTAAAAACACGGCAGCAGTCAGTCACAAATGTAAAGGAGGTGCACAGGAAAGCCTGCCTGCTAACTAGACAGCCTTCCTGAAGATTAACACCTCTGTCCCCAGATAATATCTGTGTGTCAGAAAGTAAACAACATTCTAGAACCTTCCACTTCCACCTTTACCCAAGCCTAGTGTGAAGAAAGGCAAAAACTTGCTAAGTTTACTTATTTTGATGTTATACAATAAAATAATGGTCATCAGTAACATGTTATTCTGAAAGAAGAATCAACAAAATCCACCTTGCTTTTCAGAGCTTAAAAAAAAGCCTTCCTGTTCAACAAGTTCCAGGGAGCTCAGCTTCCATTCTGAAACAGCAGACTGCTCCTCACAAACCCAGGTTTGTGTTTCAGGAGATGACTCAGGCCATTTCTGAGGGCCAAATCTTTCCTGTTTTATCATGCATTATTTTAAAGCAGATACCATCACAAAGCAGACCAATCCATTCAGAAAACACTGAGAAACTTGATTCCCCTCCCATGACAAAGCACTGAGTTCCTACACATTATGGAAACCTTCCAGTTCCCTCCTCACATCCATCTTTTTATGTGTTTGGTTTTTTTCTTTCCTGCCACTCAAAAAAATGTAGTGATTTGATCAGCTTGATGATCAAATAAGTTATTTAGGCTGAAGTAGTAGAAGTCAAGTGGGGAGCATAACCAAGTGACCTCCAGAGGTCATTTCTAAGCTAGTTTATTCTATTATTCATTAGAAAAAGGCTTTCTTGGATCAACTGAAGGCAGCTGTGACTTAGAAAAAAATCAGATACTACATCTCACTTGTTCAGTACTGAAGTCCAGTATCAGGCCACCCTGATGAACACTTTGTTGAATCACACTCAACTTTTCCAGTTTTTCCTATATCACAGTCTTCTCCTAAAAAGCAGGCTATCGCTCACATACACAGCAGTTTTCTACCATGTTTGTCCTGTACATATTCATGAGTCAACTAAGATTGGCAACAGTCAGTACATTACAAGACAAGCCTTGTTACAGGCAGAGTAGAATCAGTTGTGTGTGGTTGAACCCTGGCTGCCAGACAGAATTAAAGGACCAATGTGCATTGCCACAGTTAGATTCAACCAACTTGCTGAGAACAATTTTATCACATGGCAGCATTAGGAGAACAATTGCTCCTCAGAACTAACCATCACAGTAAGTAACCATCGCATGGATTTCACAGCACACAGCAGAGAAGCTAGCTGACTTAAGTTGTTTTTCCACAGTGACTGGTATCACATACAGCTAGAAATCTTTGGTTCACAAAAGATTGCCGAATCCATCTTTTCTGTTTAATTATTTTGTTTGAAGAGACATTCTGAACCAAAAAGATACATGCAAGTGTTTTGTGCTACACAGATGCTTGATGATCAGTAAGAAGCATGAAGATCATCTTTCTCAAGGAGCAGAACTTATTCAAGCAAACTGTAAGAAAACAGGACAGCTAATGAAACTTTGTATTCCAGTTATCAGCTTCATGTCCTAAATCAAAACTTTACTATGAAAACACTCTATAAGAAATTGGTCCATATACTGCCACAAACTTGCTACAATACTGCATATAAACTGAACTATCAAGAGCAAACTTACAGTAAGCTCTACTACTTCAGGAGAAACATCCATTGGCCCAAAGGTAATCGCTTATCCTGCTGCCGAGAAATTCAGATGCATCACTGCCTTCACTGGCAGTACTGAATTGGACAGTGACAGCTTGATTAAAAGTTTCCACTACTAAGAATTTGTCAGAGTCCACAACCTGCTTAACAGGGAGCATTACTAATTTTGCAGGCGGTGAACAGGACACAGATCATCAGAGCAGCCAATGGAAGATCCCAGAAACATTCCAGGTCTCAGTTTCTGACAACAAGATAGTACATGGTGTACAACTCTGGGACCTGATTAAACACTGTTACAGTAATTCAGCCTCAGTGTGACAAAAGACAGACCAGTGATCAGCAGTGTTCTACATGCTACCTACTAATTACCTAGTTAGAAAATATAGGATAGCCTAAAGAAGTAGCACAGATAGTTCTGACATTCACTTACAGTGCAAAATAAGTACAAACATGCAGGTTAATCAAACTGTAACTTTCCTACTCAAACCTCGGCTCCACTGCTGAAAAATGAAAGCTGTTTAGTCAGGTTATCTTACCAAACGGTCTCAAAGTCAGTAACTACTTATCAGTAATACAAAAACTGACAAAAACTCATCGTGACTTCAACTATGAAATTAAAGTCAACTCTATCAGGTTTCAAAAAAAAAAAGCTGTACTGGGAATGCAGGGTCCTTGTTTGAGGCCTACAGCTATGGGCAACTTCAGAACAATAACACAAAAGGTCTTCACTGCAATTCTTTTCTACAATGTACACATCCTGGGTTTGATGGCAAGCAGTCAAAACATAATATAGAAATTAAAAAAAAACAAAGAAACTTCTGCATGATTCCTTATCAAGGAGGAGTTTCAATCACTCATTTACTGGGAAGATACAGGTCATTTCCCTGCTGGTTACCAGCCAGAACTTCTGCAAGACATGAAAAGACTCCATTTTCATAAGCCTCTTACTCAACACATCAGCACTCCTACTAAAGTAGATCTGCTATATTAATAAGTAGTAATGCCACACCACAGATGACCTACAATTTTTTTTTACTAACAGCTAAAATCTGTTTCAAATCCTACCTATGGAGCTACCTGGAGCCTGGAGAACACAGACTACAAGTAGTAACAAGCTGAACCCCAGATTTCTCTGAAACACTGAGAAGAAAAAAAAAACAACACCCACACTCAGACCACCTGTATTCCTATCTCAAGAATAGGAGGCACTCAGCAATAAATGCTTCAGAAAAAAAACTTCTATTTTTAAGATCAAACCTATAGAACTAGACTAAGTACACAGCTGAGCCACTCACAATAAGTTCCCTTTAATTACCACGAGCTGAAAACATGCAAGCTTTTAAGAAGTACTAGAAGTGTTATTTACTCACCAGAATACTGCTTTTAAACATTTTAGTTGAGTGTGACACCTGTGAAAATTGAAATACTACAATTTTCATTAATATATTTAATTCCTATGAATATTTATCAGTGAGGGTATCAAAAAAGCAGAGAGGTATTGTTATTTTCCAAGCACTGCTTTGATGTTCATTACACACTTGTTTATGCATGTATTAAAATTAAAAAAAAATACTTTAAAATCTCACAGATCTGTTTAAGCAGCAATTAAACACACACACAGCCTGCATGCAGTCAGAAACAGCCTTGGAGGTGGGGAGGGAAAGAGAGAACTGCAAAGACGACAGCAGATAAACAGAAGCAATCACAGCAAGGCCTGCCTGTTTTTGAAGCCTTACAAACGAACTATATCCACAGTTACCGTAAAAAAAAAAAACTTGTGAAATAAATTAAAATGTAAGTCATTAAACACCTCCTCTTCCCTATTCTGAAGGATGTATGTCATACAGTGAGGTGGTAACTAATTAGCTCCTCTTCCTGACAGCTTTTAAAGCACCAGGAAGCTCAGTAACCAGAACACACAGTGCAGAAACCATGGAAGTTACCCCATTCGAAGAAAGTTTTGTACTGTGGGGTTAGAAAGCCCAGATCGGTATTGTGGCTGCAACAGGATAGGGAAATGGAAAGGGGAAAAAAAAAAGAAAAGAGACTATACAATCTTCTGGAAATATATATATAAAATAAATATTTCTAACTAAAACTAGTACTAGATTGCTACACATAACAAAACCACCCTCCAAACAAACTGCACAGGCTCTGAAAACGCTCCCAAGCCACACGTCAGAGTTACAGAATCAATGTAGGCCAGTACCAAGCACTCGTTTCTTCCCGTGTGTAAATGCGACACAATCAGGCCTCACAGGCAGGCCTTCCCAGCACAGGCAGGACCTTTGTTCCTTACGTCGATGTTTTTCCCCCAAAGCCCTTGACATAACTTTCCATTCTTCGCCCCATTCTCTCCCGGCTCACAGCCCAGACTCTCGGGCCGCCCCCGCTCGGAGCCCCCCGGCGGCCGAGGGCCGGCGCACCAGGAAGGGGGGCCGGGAACAATGCCGGGCCACGGCACAGGAAACCGGGCCTGCGGCGCGGCGGGCAGCGCCGGGACGGCCCCGGGCAGCACCGGGCCTGGAGCGAGCGGGGAGGCCGGCAGTCCCCGTCGGAACGACCTCCGAGCGCGATGCGTTATGCAAGAGAACGCTGCGGCCGTGGAACTTGTCTCGTGAGCGAGAGCGACAAAAACAGCGGCTCCGGAGCGCCGGCTGCGAAAATAATCCAGCGGGCAGGGCCGCAACTCGGCCCTACATCGCCTCCATTCTCTCCCCACCTCCTTCCTCCCTCCTCCCCCAGAAAGGCTCTGAAATATGGACGTCGGGCGATTATGGAGCATTTTTGCCAAGCCGGGCTATGAGGTGGGAGGGAAGAAGAGAGGAGTTGCTATTTTTTTTTTTCCCCTTTACGATATTTGATAGCGTCTACGGAGAAAAAAAAATAAAGAAAGAAAGAAAAAGAAAAACAAAGAAAAACACAGAAAGAGCCATTAGGGAAAGGGGGCCAACAGGAGTGGGGGAGGGAGAGGCGGAAGGGCACAGAGCGGTGTCAACACTGACGCTGCCCTTTTGTATCGGCGGTGGCACGGGGCCGAGGGTCGCCCCCCTCACCCCCCCGACCCCCCACCCTCAGCTCGGGATGTGTGGGCGCCCCCCCACCCGGCAACGGGGAACAGCGGCCCGGCCCTACAGCCCCACGGGCCGCACCGCCGGCCCCGCGGCCCCCGCGCCCCGCACCCACCTCGGGGCCCGGCCGCCCCCGCACACCCCAACAACGCCCCGGGCCGGAGTCCCAGCCCCGCGGAGGGCAGCGCGGTCGGGCAGGCACGGCAGGGCCCGGAGAACGGAGGCCCAGGAACCGGGGACTCAGAACGCCGGAGGCCCGGGAACCGGGGGGCCCTGGAACGCCGAGGCCCCGCGCCCCGCCTCCCCCAGCGGCCCCCGAGGAAGCGGAGGGGCCGCGGGTACCTAGTTTGTCCCGATGCGGCCTCCGCAGACGCTCCGTGCCTCTCCGCCGCCCGGCAGCAGCCGCCTCTCTTCCCTTCAATTATCAGCTGAAGCCGCAGCACCGAGCGGCATCCGCCTCCGCCGCCGAACCCCTTCCAGCGGCGCGGGGGGGAGCCCGGGGGACTACTTTCTCCCAGCGCCGGGGCCCCGCCGGGGCCCACGCAGCCCCCGGCCCGACGGGCGGCCCCCGCCCGGGCTGCCGCCCCCCACGCAGCCCCCGCGGCGGCCGTGTGCGCGCCCGGCTCCCTGCGTTCGGCGCGTTCGACGTCCCGAGAGCTGTATCCCTCCGCCGGGGTCGTCACCCCGGGGTCCGCGCCGGGACCTCCCCTCCGGCAGGGGGCGGGAGGGGCGAGAGAGGCCCGCGGGGCAGCGGCGCTCTGCGGGGGGCTCCAACGTTGGCCGGCCGCGGTGCCAGAGCCGGCTCTGCTCCTTTAAGAGGGGGCCGGGCCGGCGGTGACCCCGCGTGATGTCCGCCTCTTCCTGGTTGCTATAGTCACCGCCTTCCAGCGTCCCAAAATGGCGCTGTGCCGCCCGCGGAGGCGTTTGTGGTACGGCGGTGCGTCTCGGTCCCGAGCGAGGACTGCCGCCGGCTGCCGTCACCTGACGAGAGGTGCGGGCCGGGCCGCTCACATCGTGGCTTTGGATTCTCTCTCCGTTCTGTCAGAGGGACTGGGGGGCCGTTCCTCGCTGCTGCTGCTGCTGCTGTTGCTGTGGGGGCAGAGAGGGCCGCGCTGAGGGAAGGGGCTCGGGGCCTCCCGAGGGAGGGAGTTGCCGCCTAAAGGGGGAACGTTGAGAGGCGGGGTAGGGGGTGGCCGCTGCTACCTGTGGGATCCGAGGATGTAGGAAGGGGCCTGGGTGAGCGCTGCGGGGCCGGCGGTGGGGAAAGTCCTCTGAGGGGTTGGTGCCTCGAGAAGGAATGCGCACACATCTGTGACTTGTCATCGTGAAACAAAGTGGTGTTGCTGAAGGGTATGGCAAGTGATGGAAGTAAGCGCGCAAACAACAAATAGTTAGGTAATGTCCCTGTATTTCTCCTAGGGAAAGGCAAGCTGAGCTGCACCCTCAGGGTAACTGGATTTAAGAACGAAATTAGTCCAACACCTCGCACTGGGAGAATAAAGCTAAGTTGTCTGTCGGGGAATAGGAAGACTGAAAACAGCAAAATGATTTTCTTCCAGAGATGAGGAAACTTGTCAGGTTTGCAATCAAGAAATTAAAGGGAGTGGGAGGTGGCAAACTGAAATTAAGCTGCTAGTCCAAATAACCTGCGGTTTTGGTTTCTTTATATGCTCCTTCTCTTGGTTTCTCTCATGCCACGTTTTTTAAATTCACCAGTGCCTGCAGATGTTTCAGACAGGTGGGTGAGGGAGGAGGGTAGTTTCAATCTCCCCCAAAACTTGTTTGAAGTAGAAGTTCCAGAGTAACTCTGAGGACTTCTAAGTTCTAAGATGAAGAGTAGTTATGGTGCTGCACAACGGCTGAGAAATGTGTTCTGTTCCATGGCGGAAGTCTTGTAATGGTCTCCCCCGTGGACCTTATGGCAGTCATATCAGTGCTGTGATATTTGTGGAGCATTCACTGAGTGCTCTGGGCTACTTAACGTATATTTTTGCACTCAGCTAATAGGGCACTTCTTATTGTTATCTACGGTTTTTCACTTCTCATTTAGGTTTCCTCTGAAGCACTTCAGATGTTTGGTTTGGGTTTTATTTTCACCTGCCCAAATGTATCCCTAAGACAAACCAAAGTAATTTAAGGAAAACTGTGCAAAAAGCTTTGTGACAGTCAGTGGAAGTATATAATTTATCTGGGGAAACTGGACAACCCCCTTTTGGTGTTTAAAGGGGGACTATAACAAAGAAGAGGACAGACTCTTTAGCAGGGTCCATTGTGGCAGGACAAGAAGAAAAGGTTTCAAAATAAGAGAGGGGAGAAATAGGTTGGACATATGTTTTCTTAACTGTAAAGGTGGGGAGACCCTGGTCGCCCAGAGAGAGATCATGGATGCCCCATCCTTGGAGGCATTCAAGTTGAGACTGCACCAGGCTCTGACCAACCTGACTGAGCTGTAGGTGTCCCAGTTCATTGCAGGGAGGTTGAGCTTTAAAGGTTCTTTCCAGCTCAAACAATTTTATGGTTTTATTATTATAATTATTTTGTAAATGTTTATTGCTCAAAAGCATTTGCATCTTTACTTGTCTTTAACTCAAATCTAGAGAAACTAGGACATGTGGAAAAAGGAAAACAAGGCCTGCTGCAGGCAAATTATATAGGAGGCAGACAAGAACAGAGGCTGTTTGAACTCCTTTTAACCAGTCAAATGCAGCAGTAGTTGGAAAAATTAGCAAGAAGTATACATTTATGTGGATGTATTTGTGTCCCAAACGTGCCCAGGAGGCCCTGTGCTAACTTTACCTTCTGCAACAAAAGACAGCTTCCCCCCCAGATAAAAAATCAATTTCAATTAACGCTTCAAATTTAGAGTCAGCAACCAAAGCTTTTTAAACAAAGATATTGACTACTCACTAGCAAGTGTGCATTTCCATTGAGAAGCTGGGAGGAGAAGATTGCCAGATAGTTTCCGTTTAAGCTACTTGAAGCTGGATGCTGAAGGAGGAGCCTTATAATTCACTGTAAAAAACTCTTCTCAAAATAGACTGTATAGAAGTGCAGGTCTATAAATAAGTATTTGTGGAATACAGCTTAAATTGCAGGATTGTATAGAAAAAGATCTTTTGAACCAACAGTGAAAATATTTATTTTAGATATCTGTATTAAGGCTCTAATCATGACTTTACAAATGCAGGGAACCATCCTACACATTCATACCCTATGGGCATTTAACAGTTCCACTGCTATAAGCAATAGAAAGATTTCTTAAGTCCACGCTGTTCCATCCAGCCACATGATAGATCTTCACAGCATAAATGGGACTAGGTGCTCTTCAAAGGTAGTGAGGCTTTTTTTTTGCCTTGTTACTTAACACAGAACAACTGTTCCACTTAATCATTTCTCTAATGGCTAAAAACTGTGGTTATACAGATTAACTTACAGCTTATTTTGTGGGGAGACGTCCTTTAGCTTAAATAGTACCATTGTTTGTGGGTAGCAGTGTGTGTATGCGTACATACAGGATTGGTTTTTCCTTTTTTCATCTCAGTAAATATTCTCTCTTGACAGTCCTGTTTTGTTTTTCCAGTTTCCACTTATGGAACAGTCTACTTCCTGGTCACTGCACTATCTTTTCTGTGCATTTCTTCCCATTAGAACTTTTATTCTAAGAGGTCTTTTGAAAGCCTGGTGCAAAGGCATTGTTATTTGCTTCACCTTCTGGAAAATTGTGTGATTTTAAATTTAAAGATCGTATTTGACTTCCTGTGCCTAAATCACATTGCTGACTTGATTGTCATTTGATCAATTATTATTCCAAAGACTGTCTTCCCATTGTCAGTTTCCAACTCATAACCTTTCGGTTTATTGCAGAACTTATTCCTAAGTGAATGACCTTGCCGTCAGAATTTTCAATTTCATTTTTCTCCCCCCAGCAGTGTTTGTTATGGAGAGGTTGCTGTACATGTCAGGAAAAATGTACTACATAGAAAACAGGGTTGGCCATAAAATCTCTGTATATACAAGAAATTCTGGTAAAGTTTCTGGAAACAGTGGACAGTTCTTGTTTTGTGTGTGTAGAATGTATAGAATTGGAATTTTTGTCTCGAGGCCACCATCAAGATGGCAACTTGTTTAACATATGCTTTTCTAGCTACCTTTCATTGTGCATCTTCAATCATTCTTGAATTGCCAAATTAATATTTGATATGCCTGTTATAATTTGGCAAGGTAGGTCACAAACAATAGACATTATCTCTTTGTACAAAGCAGTCAGTAAACCATATTGCTTCCAACGCTGAACATAAAATTACTCCAGATAGCCACATAAATAAGCTTTCAAAATAACATTTCTTATAAATGGTCTTACAGTTGACAAGTGCAGACTTTAAAAATTGCAAGAGAGGAATCCAGATGGTAGGGTGGTATAGAAAAGGTCGTTCACTCATCTAACAAGCTATAGAGACCCAAAAAATTCTTAATCTGCTTATAGGACATGCTGATAACTGGGAAGACAAGGCTGGTAACAAAAGAAATGTAATGAGAAAATGATCTACTCAATGTGTAATTAATACTAGCATCTGTCACCATTTCACAAATGCTGCACTAATCAGATGTTTTTGTCATGTTAGTAAGATGTTTAGCAACTTACCTGTAAAATAATGGAACCAGACATATATAAAATCTGTGGTGTTTTGTGCAGTATTCTATATATGATCTGCTTGTATAGCGGGGTAGCTGAATTTTATTGAATGTGTAAGTGCAGAATTGTATGTATGGTCAGACATCGCCAGCTAGACTCTGTAACAAATATATGCAGGACATGTGGATGAGCAAATAGTGTAAGTAACTACGCAAACAATTCCAGTGACTGTTCTTGTTCGTTATCCATCATTGCTTCTATTGTCTATTGTTCATTTCCACATCTTATGTTGGTTTCTGATTAAATCAGTGCATTCTGAGCGCAACATATTATGTTGAATACTGTGAGTAGCACAATGTTTTCTTAAAGTATCAATCTTGTAATTAATTGTTTTCTGGCTTTTTTAGTGGTAAGTAAAAATTCCAAACCTACAGCACTTAATCTCAAAAGCCATTAAAAACTGCTTTCAACAAACAAAGTTAATAAAGATTTTAAAAATAAAAATTAAAACATAGCATTGTCAATAACATTTCATATTGCTGTTGTACCTTGAGCTTGTTGGTAAGTCTTAATGCCGACACTTGATGTATAATCTATTTGATTAACAGAAGATGTCACTTGAAGTGCTTAAGCCAAATGGATTGGTGGGGAAAAAAAAAATAACAGATGTTTGGTATAATATGAAATTAATTATAGATTAATTACTGTAATAACTTTTTTTTCACAAGATTAATCTGATTTTTAAGTAAAGATCTGTATGAGCTGAACCTTTTTCAAAGTCTTACAATTTTGTTTGTGTTTCAATCCTGTAGGATGCTGTAACAGTTATTGCCTAGCCAGACCAATTCTACTCTTCCTTGACATTTAAAACTGAAGATTTGAGTTCTTAATGAACCAAAAGAAGTGCACAAATTTCTCTTCAGGGGCACTTAAACAAAATAGTTGTGTTATGAGTTATTTGTATAGAGGATGTAATTTGCATAAAATTATCAACTTGTTGTCTTAAATTAGAGTAGTTTGAAGCACCGCTCCTTCGTGTCAGGAGGAGGAAGCCATTTTGTGTCAGCTCAGGAAGTGCTTCATTCTGCTGAAAAGGCATATTTCCAAAACAATTGAACACTTCCAATGCGTTCATACAGCGTTAAGGAATGATTACCTGGGGAATGTTTGTAAAACATAAAATACATCGAGAAATCTCCTTCCTCTTTTCACTGTCTTTAATTCAGATATCTACATAAACAGTAGAGCTGCTTGAAAAGTGGAAACTTTTCCTTTGGGGAAGTCATGGTTTGTTGGGAAAACACAGATATTGCTACTGGATGTTTTTGTCCAAAACTAAAAGGATTCAGTTATGATTAGTGATGTTGTTAGCTATTGGTTTAGCTGTGTGGTGACGTGTTGTAGTTTGGATGCCTGATATTAGTATACTTCTTCCATAATGCCCCATCTCTGGCTGTACACAATTGATTGATCTTATCCATTCCATTTTGGGGAAGATTTGGGAATTTGTTTGTCATGCTGCCATATTAAAGGCTTAATGCAGCATAAAAATGCAACTGATAGAAGAAAATTGGGACTGCGCAACTGAGATCATTTGTGATATGTTGCTTCCCTTACTGGTGGATCAAGGATTTCCTGCAGAGGCTTTATATGCAGCGGTGCAAGTATTTTTCTTCCCAAACTGCTCAAATTTCTGTTGTGTTCTTTTGTTTCTTTTTTCCCTTCCACAGATGTTACTGAATGCCAGTCCTGGGAGAAATTCATGTATGAATTTGAATTAGTGATATGATTGATACGAAGTCCCTAACTGAAATTCCCATGTAACAAATATTTGTCTGTGAGCCTACAGTAATTCAGTACCATCATAAAGCTTATGAAGATTTGTTTTTGAATAGTTCAGATGTTGTATTTGATGATGTGTTGAAATATTCTCACATCAACTCCAATTTAGGTATTTTTAGTTTGTTTCCTCATCTTTGTTTGCTGTTAATTTGATTTTCTGTGTTACAGGAAGGCCTATAAGTGAACTTTCTGTGTTGTCTAAGTTAGTTTTTGCCCATTTTTCCTTATTTCGTTTCCTCTATACACTGGGGCATTCATCATGAAGAACTATCAGATATGTTTACTTGACTCGGTGCATTGTGTATTTTTTATTTATTTATTCTTCATTAATTAAAAACAAAAAGCGTCACTCAGTAATGTGTTTAAGGGAAGGAAGAAAGAAGAGCAGTAGGCAAAGCTAGGACAGAATCAGGATTTTATCTCTGTGTGCTAAGCTATACAAGATTGCTTCTAAATATGCACCAGTGTGACTTGTTTTTGAACAAACTTGCTGAGGTTGATGTAAACTGCTCTATGGAGAGTTGTAAAGAATTACGTGGCTTTTGACTGGACATAACTAAATCAGTGTATGTTTGTCCTGGTTTTATCAGTATTCCTTTTCATAACATCATGCGCCAGGCTGTTGGGTGCAGATGTGGTGCGCTGAGGAGCTGTGCTTCGTGTTTATCTCTCGCAGTCTCACGTGAGTCGTGACTCTCCAAAAGGAAGATACTCTGGGATGTACTGCATTTCCCAGGAGCCTCCACATGACTTCCGATTCCGGGGGGTGGGAGGAGAGCTGTCTTTTCTGAAGGGTGAGCAGTGGAGGGCCTGTCGATAAAGGCTCAGGCTGTCTCTCTCTCTCATCCCATTTTAGTTTTGGTTCATTTTGATTTACTACTCGTAATTATTCTCTATTATCTCACATTCCTTTAATAAATTAGTTTCTTCTATCTCAATCGGGTTTTTCCCTCTTTCTTCCCACCCCTTTCTCCAGAGGGGAGGGAGGGATGTCATGTGATTAACTCTTCAGACGGCGACACTATTTTGGTGCCCAACATGGGGTGTCACCCAGATGTCCTATACAGGACCCCAATGTCCCCAGTGTCACCCAGATATCCACACGGGGCAACAAAAAAGCGTTGTGTAATTAACTCTTCAAACCATGACGATAAACTGAAATTAGCCTAAGTTAAACCGAAGTACAAGTGCCTGCAGCTTTTGTATGGGCTGCACTAAATTAGGTTAAAATTGTGCAGTGGGTGTAAATGTCATTTGTTGGATGAAACCTAAATTAGGGAAATTAACTGGAGAAATGTGGTAACAAAAAGAAAGAGCATTAGAAGTCAGTGTGCAGTGAAATGATGAAAGTCTTTTGTTGAAAAGGCAAAATAATATCATAGAAGCAGAAACCCAGGATAGTGTGTGAAGCTAGAGTTCTAAATAGCATAATAGGATGATAGTGAACAATAGAGTGAAAGCAATGGCAGATGGAGACTGCAGACGAGAGAAGCAGTGTAGCTGGGAATTATCAAAAGAGCAAGCAGATACTTGTGATAGGCAATGCAGTGTGCATTTTTAATATACATACGCATCAAATTATTATGGCCTCTGATAACGAAAGGATAGCTGTCATTATGAGTTAAGTTGGTGCGAAAACAGAGTTGTGCAGTAATTCCTATGTAATTTACCGTGATTCCAAAACCCACAGGTAATAGATAATTTCATATTTAAAAAAAAAAAATTAAAACTGGAGAAATCCAGTGTTTGAATAAGCATAGAAAGAAACAGAACTTTTCAGAAAGCATGCTACCTTTAGTGCTGGGTTAGTAACTGAGAAAAAGGACGTATTTGTCACCACAGCTGTTTCTGGAAAACTGGAGACATGGGTGGCATTCAGGTGTATCAGAACGCCTGTACAGTGCGATGGATTCTTCAGCACTCCTTTCACCAGATGTCATTAAAGATGTAAACAGGCAATAAGGGAACTTCAAAAAAAAACACCCCGAGTGTATATCTACTCTTAAAAAGGTGTGATGAGATTTCTGGGGCCAAGGCAATAGTTGTTTCTCGGACTTTAGAGTGAGAGAGGTCTGTGCTGAAAGTGAGCTGGCCGTAGAATAGAATAGGAAAGCAGTTGTCAAAAGATAGTGTGTGAGACTGGTTGCAGATGGGTACAAATGAGGATGATAAGAAGGACTCACAGAGGTTATGAGATTGTTGAACTAAGGCTCCATCTGTAATAAAAAGGATTGCCAGTTACACAGGCTCTGCTGAAGGACATGCAGATTCCCTAGAAAAGGACTTTCAATTGTAATGCTGTTGTACTGCAGGACTTTTATACAGAAAGCAGGGAGTCCGGCTGTTCCATTATTTGGCTCTTTACTCCGGTGGAAAAGGAAAAAAAAGGGGGGGTGGGGTGGGGTGGGGAGAGGAATAGAGGGAGAAAGGGAGAGAGAGAAACTAAAGGCATGGACTAGACCAGAAATTGTAACAAAGAGACCTTGAAACTGCAGTAAGGAGGAGGAAACTGAAAGGAACTGCTTCGAAAGAAATCTGTCAATGTCTTAGCCATCTAGAAAGGAATGTTATGTCTCACACTTAGCTAGCATCCTTTGTTCTGTTAAATAGTGGAATAATCTCTTTGTGGTGATCTTATCTAGGTCTGCCTGTTTAATCATGTTAATAAATGGCAAGTATCATGCTCATAATTGCAGGCTCTGATCCTCGAGAGTCATTCTTTATTCTCCCTGTTAGCATTGCTTTCCTCTCAGCACATAGCCCCCTCCCTTCTGCATCGTCTCTCATTGTCCTGCTCTTGTATTGTTCCCTCTGATCTTTATACGCAGGTCTGCATGAAGGAAGAAGTTAGCCAGCCTTCAAAGCACCTGTGCTGTAAACATCTGTATTTTGCTTTTTTTTTTCCTCCTGCAAGTTCTGGGAAAATACTTGAGGAAAGGTATTGATCAAGGAATAAACAAGATATGTAACTGAGAGGAAGGGAACAGACTGTGTCAAGGCAGCAGATTACTTGCTCAGACTTAACTACTTCTGCATTCCCTGAACAAAAATACCATTTTTTCTCTAAACTTTTTAATTCCTGCTTCCTTCTGTATTTTCCTGCAGTGTGTTTTGGATGCTTTAAACGGAAGCCTTTGGCAAACATGTGCAAGCACACTCCTAATCCCTTTGCTGAAGTGCCCTGATATTTTGGAATAGGTGAGCAAAGTGGAGGGAAACTAACAGCTTCATTGTTGATTTATGTGAAAGTTTGGAATCGTGACATTTCTTCTCTCCATCCACTCAAAATACTTGTTCGTAGTAACTCTCAACACTCTTTGTTTTTACATCAGGAAGGGGTTTTTTTTTGCTGTTGTTCGTTTGTTTTTGCCACATGGCATTATATTTAAGATTGTACTCTACTGGAGTCACTGCTTTATTTTGCTTGCCAACTGAATTATTTTTTATCTTTTCTTGCTCTTAACAATAATATATTCTTCTCCTCCAAAACCAAGCAGAAGAAGGGAAGGGAAGTATGTGGACTTGCATCACCTCTGACTATTAAATGGCTTAACTGCTGTGATCTGAAAAAATATCTACATTGGTAAAAGGATAGTGAGAAGACAGTAATGATAATGGATCACTGAAATGCTGTTAACAAATACTTGCCTGAATGAAGTAGGAAATACAAGATTTCTCAGAAGGCCATGGAACTATATATATTTAATAGGGAACCTATTCTGAAATACCGCATTATTTGTTTGATACAGAATTTTGATGGCATTATCGTTGACTCAAAATCATACCAAGCTTTTTGTAGAGTGCCAATGCATTAATAACTATCGTGATACTGAGAAGAATCCATACTTTCAAGTACAAGCAGTTCAAAATTTCATTCCGATGGTCTGAGAAAGCAGATACCTGTTGGATTTCATCCTGTGCATGTGTGAAATGCAGAATGGCATCCATGCATGGGTTTAGTCGAATCTCAGTTTGCCAAATGCTTGCAGTGTTATACACAGGTGTTCACTCCTTGTTCTTGTTCATAGAAATTACATTAAATTTTCCTGTGTAAGCTAGGATTTATTCTATATATTTTGATAAACTAAAGAGTTTTATTGCATGTGAATTGCAATATATCAAGAAGAAGTAATGGTTAACTGTAAAGGTGGTCACTCAATCCACACAAACCAGTCTTCTTTTAAATTACTGCTAGCTTACAAGAACTTCTTATGCAAATATTAAAATCCATATTTATAACTGCTTTTTGAGTACTTTAGAGTACTGAAAATTTTTAATAGAAACCTGTTATAAATGGCAGAAGACACAAATACATGAGATGAGAATTATTAATACTGCTCAGTTAGTGAGAAGTGGGGACATTGAGTGTGGTCAGTGAGAAGGTGAAAGAATTGTTAAGAAGTGGCTGTATGGCACTGATAAAAACTTGCAGGCTCAGCAGCCTAGGACAGCAGGAGACTAACTGGAGAACATGCTGGGCTTTCTGTTGTGTAGTTAGGAGGGAAGTTGGTCTTGCTGGTAAGGTTAAGTTAATCTTTTTTTATCTCCATCAGTATTTTGACAGTGGTATCCATTGGGAAAAGTAGAGTTAAGTAACACTGTGTTCACTTAATAATTCCCTTCTACTCACCTCACAAAGAATTGTTTTTTTATGTGAGCATCTTCCAAGGCTCACCAGTATGTTCACTGAAACAACTGCAGGTTGTTAAACTGCAAGAGCAGAATAGCTAAGGAGTCAGGGATCTAGAGCCACAGCGTTAAGGAGACTGCTGTTATTGCAATTCTCACTGATAAATGAACAAATGATGCCATCAGACACAAGCATTAGTCACTTTCACAACAATGCTGGTGAATTGTATGATGTTGTATGATGTGTATCTTGTAGCTCACTGCAAACAGCATCCTTTTTTCTTTATTTGAAGTATATAGATAAATATTCTGAACAGATGAACAATTTAAAGATTTTAGCAGTAACTATGGAGCATTTGGTCTATTATTAAGCTATTCATGTTTGTAACCTTAAAAGCCCATATAGAAAATTAAGCTTTTTCTCTCTCATGGCTCAGGTAGTCCATCTGTTATAGCAGTGAATGATTATGACTGCTTTTCAGTTCTGATGTTGTTATAAGCAGCTCAAGATCTCCGAAATAAGGCAGACTTAAACATCTATTGAGACTTTTGTTTGGGTTTTGTTGTGTTGTTTTTAAATTGCTCTCACAAGGAAGCTGGAAATACCTGTTCTTCCTGGTGAACAATGAACTCCCTATGGATTCTTCTTTTTATGCTTCAAGTCAAGCTGAACGCAGTGAGGTAATGATGTGTAGTAGGCCAGGTCATCAGCCTCCTCTGGCTCTTCTCCATATTCTTAAATTTACATAGGACTCATATAAACAGCTGAGCATTTATGTTACATCCATGCATACTGTAGAAGCACGGGCAGCAAAAGTTTGGGTTTTCAAATAAATGCCTTTGGGTGATCACAGTTCCTGCAAAGCTCCATGCAATGTGATAGCGAAGGTTCAATTCAGAACACTTCTCATCTGCTACAGAAACCAAAAAGGACCTCAAACTTCTTTCACTGTTTGCATAGCACTTTTGTTCTGTCCTTACTCTCATGTGTTCCACAAACACACATGGAAGTAGCCTTACATGCCAGTTGTCCTTACACCACTAAAGATAAAAAGCTTTTGGAAGTACCAAGTTCACCGTTGTACCAACAGCACTGCAGTGCATTGTTGCATTATCTCTGCGGTGATTTACAGAAGTACTGGTTCCAAAGCCTTCCCAGATAGCAGGATCATCAGTGAAACAATAACAAGCAGCTTATCATCTCTTTATGCATTCAGATCTCATATTGCTGCTAGTGTATTGTTATTTTAGCAAAGTGGTAGTCTATACTCCATGCACATTACAGAGATGTTTAAAATGTTTCAGTGTTTTTAATTTCTCCTTTGGATATTATATTTTAAATGCAGATTGGTTAATTTTTTTTTTCATTGCAAAAGAATAAAGGCTGTGTGTGTCATTTTAAAATAGGATGAACTTAGGTAACTGAGTAGGATGTTTGTTCTTTTATTCACATAATAAGGGTTATTTTACAGAATGCTGTGGATAAGTCTGAGTGTTAATTGGTGTCATTTTGTATCTTTGCTATCAGAAAGATGATTTCGTAATTCTGATTATCACCTATAATGATATATCATCCCCAAGAAACATCAAAATGATGAATTTTAGCTGGCTACATTTGACGTTCAAAAGAACATGTCAAGTTGTTACTTCATATCAGATGTCAACAGGATACATGCATGACTTGAAAAATATAGAAGTGATTCACGTGGGCCTGCCTTGGCAGACTCTGGAATCTGAGCTTGAACTTAAAAATTAGTCATGAAAGTGAATTTTACTCTTTGGGACTTATAAATAATTATTCTCAACTTAAACATTTACATATCGACACGGAGATACTGGAGAAATCTGAAGTACAAGTTCCTGTTGATAGATGTAGAGCACTGTCACTGAATCAAAGATTTGCAATAACAAATTTTACACAGTCAGTAAATAAGAGTAGTCCTTTGTGGCATGTTGGCAGTGAAGTCAAGGCTGCTTTTACTTTTCTACATGCGAGTAGAAAAAATGGAATCTATGGAGTATGTTTGTACATGTACATATGTGTGTATATGTGTACGTATATACCCATGTGCATGTTTCCAAATGTGCACATCACTGATATTCTCATTTACCAGTTTATTGCTCAGTGTGTCAAGGATCTATGTATAGCAACGTAAAATCCTGCCTTTACTCAAGCAAATGGAAGAAAATAAAACAGATTTAATATGAGTAAGATTACGAGATTTTTATCATTAGTTTCAACCTTGCCAGAACAGCAACTGATCTGACTTTGGGGTTGTGATGTGATCTTCTCTAACAGCTGGTGTGAAGGCAAAGATATGACTTTCCCATAGACCCAGCTGTGTCAGCAGCAAAACAAAAGTGGGCATTAAAAACTGACACACTGTTCACGCATATCTGTAATATTTAGAGAGAACTTGGGAAAGTTACCATTATCCAGGCCTCTTGTTCTTTGCTGTTTTATAGTCACGTAATTTGCCAGTAATGCAACTGAGACAGAAGGTTAATATGCTTTGTAAAGAAAAAAAGTTTGCCATCTTTTCTTTCTCTAACTCTCAGGACGTCAGTTAAATGCGTGCTTACAGCGAGCCTTTTCCTAAGTTTTCAGGCTGTGTGAGTGCTGAAGTTTGAATGGCCCTATTAATTTAAATGTTCAAACGACTATTTAAATTCTAGTGCTTTCACTTTTGAATGCTTGAGCAGTTGGATGGGTGTTTCTATGTAGCCACGTAATATAATGTCTGATCAATTGTATTTCTGCCACTAAACTGAAAAATGCAGGTTGGTCATTGCTTTGTTAGTTAAGAAGTCATTAAAATGTTCTAATTTCTACAATTTGCATATAGGGATTGGAAACATTTTCTTTGTAGATAAAAACATTTCGCACTTGTCTAGATAAATTATTAGATGTTTCTTTTCCTTTAAAGTGTGTTGTAAGGCCACTCATAATGTAGCTATGGTCTGATCCCTTGTGATAGTTTTGTTTTGAGAATGCAATCATGGTTACATAACTGGAACTGGAATCCTAGCAATGCATTTCTCTCAAGGTAGTTGGTACTCAATTATTCTTTTCTTTTCTCTTACTTCCCCAATTGTTGGTAATTTTCAGGTCGTAGAAAACCTTCTGGGAATAAACTCTGTGAGTCAAAACCTGACAAAATTAAAGAATCCCAGGAGACATTTTGGGGTCATTCATCTCCTCATAGTAAGACAAGAAAAATAATTAGAAATTTGCTGTGGCATATAATGGAATAATCTAGCAATAACAATCTGTAATAACTTTAATGAAAGATATGATTGCTTTGGCTAACTTGCTTTTGTATCTTAATTCATTAATGTAAATTAATGGAGAAATACTAGAAAACCAAAAAGGCATAACAGTAACTTTAAATACAGAATAAATCCCAGTAAGACTGATTGTTTCACTATAGAACAAATGACAGAGATATTAGCAATAGAAATAGGCCAGGAAGTAATGTTTTTATTGCTAATAACTAGGTAGCTTTTCATAACGCGCTGTGCAAGCACACTAACCTATATGGCTGCGCCTTGATATACCTGAATTGCCAATCTGTTTTACAGTAAGTAACTCCAGTGCAGCAGGTGTTGGATGAGCTGAGGAATATACTGACAGATATAGTAAGGCAGTGGGGACACCACTAAATAAGCCTCGAAAAGTAAACTTACAGAGCTGGAAACCAGAGATAAAAGAGACAGCTGCAAAGTCTAGCTGTAGATACATCTGTAAAGAAGGATAAATACAGCTAGGTGTATTTTTAAATAGCCAAAACAGGTCATATTCCACAAATAAATAATTTTGGGAAAAAATTCAGGGAGTGGCAAATACTGCTGTGGTAGCCCTCGTAGTCATTCAGCAAAGAAAGATGAGTATTACTGTTATCACTGTCACTCCTAGTATGCAAGATTTGGATCATTCTCACCTATGAATGAAATCAGCCAGCCAATTTTAAATGGACTGTGTAGCTCATTTTGTATTTATATACAGAATTTGAGCAAAATAACAAACTGTAGAAATGAGATGCTTGGAAAAAACAATAAAGCAAATGAAAACCAACAGCAAATTATTTGTGCTTGCAGTGCAATACAGCAACAGATAAGAAATCTTGAACAGCACGGGGCAGTCTACTCAAAAGATGTGAAACAACAGTAAGGTGATTGATTCTTTCTACACCATTTCCTTAGGAATATTTGGGGAAAAAAAATCTGGGAAACTCTTTTGTGTGTGTATGTGTGTGTGTATAATATATCTATATGAGCCTGCTTTTTGTAACTAGTCTTAACAAACATCTTGGAAGGAATATTGCTGCAGCAAAATTGAATGCAATTTCTACAGACATTCTGGTTTAAAATTCCACAATTCTCTTTCTCTTTTTATAACAGATGTTAAAAAAGAAAAGAAAAAGCAGAAACAAAAATTAGATACAAGAGAATCATTTCATTGCAACTAAACCAGTAATTCTGCTTTGATTAATATTTCTAACTTCCATTTTGATTACTGTATCTGAGTATGGAAAAAAGTCCTTCACAAATATGTATCAAATTGAATTTACAATCCTGTCTTCTTATGAGCAAGTGTTTCAAAATCAAGTTGACAAAACAGATAGATGATCTAAAGAAGCAATATTGGATTCATAAGGACAAGTTCCAAGTTGGACACTAAAGCAGAAGTAATCAGCTGTATGCATACAGCATGTGGGATAGCACATTAAGTAGCAGTTCAGTAGAAACAAGTTTGGTGTTGTATTGGATCTCAATGTGAATGAGTCAAAAAATGTCATGTCACTGTGGAAGATAATGGTCTTCAATTTAATTTTATTGGTTTAACTGTACCTGATAAGAAGCAGAAGTGGAGGGGCTCTTAGTGTCAGAGCCATCATTATTTTCCCCAAAGCATACAGCTGAAGTTTTGCTGACCTCCTCCTCCATAAATAGCATGGGGTTTATGTAAATACATACATATGTATGAGGGCAAAATGGATCTGGGCAAGTTTCAATTCAGCTTTGCTGCTGCTTTAATGTTCCTCGGCTGAGATGAGTTGGCTCTGTGTGCAGGTTTGGGGTTTTGTTGTTTTTTTTTTTTAAACTAAAGCCTACTTTTACTGTGCACGCTGTAATCACTGCTACCTCTGAAAAATGAACTGAAATATATTGAACATTAATCACTGATAATGAGGTACGTGTTCTTTTCTCTAGAAAACATCCAGAGAAACTGAATTGATTTTGTTACTGTTGGTGTGAGAAATGTGAGATTTTCAGGGAAGAAACTGTGAGCTTTTACAAATCTGTTGTCCCTTGGGACTCTTCTTAATAACAATTCAAATTGCTTGAGCATTTGGTGCCAAACCTCTGGAGCATGTCCTCAATCTGTGCCGAGGTAAATACGGCTTCCTGGAACGGCTTCCTGTCCCCTTACTATTGGACATCATTTCCTCTCTGGGACTTGAAGACATTGGCAGCTCTCTCAAGTTTCACGTAGATTTGAAATAGTAAAAATAAATAAGTAAAATAAAATAAGATTTAAAATGTACAGCATGTTGATTAAGTCACATTTACTATAACCATTGTTCTACTAAATGAGTGACAATGCACTAATCATTTCTGTAGGAACAACTGAATGTGTGTGATACAAACTAGGCCTTAAGAAGGCTGTTGGAGAAACAAATGCTTATCCTGCAAGCTTTTTGTTATGTGTAATAAACACAAGGATCCAAATAATATCATTGTGTCATTGTAACCCGTGGTTGAGTGTTATGTGCTACTTCCAGGATTAAGAATTTGAAATGTAAGCCCTATGCTTTGCATTACGATTTGTATTGCTGTAATGTCTATAAACTTGAACCACAGACCAGGATCCCCTTCTGCTAGACTCATTAACAAACAAAGAAGCATTGCCATTCCTAGATAGCTTACATTTTAAGTGTTCAGCAAAAGACTTTGAAAAAACTATGAATAAATACAGGAGCACAAGGAAAGAGGTTTTTGGAGGGGGTTGTTGTTTGGTTTGTTTGTTTGCTAAGAATTTTGTACACCTT
The DNA here is from genome assembly GCF_016699485.2 of Gallus gallus. Classification (NCBI taxonomy): domain Eukaryota; kingdom Metazoa; phylum Chordata; class Aves; order Galliformes; family Phasianidae; genus Gallus; species Gallus gallus. Next base: position 9,803,163 of record NC_052540.1, read on the forward strand.
GCAGCAAGAAGCTTGAAGTTCAGGAGGAGAAAGAGATGGCATTGAGCTTGCTTGCTTGCAACCTCTTTCCAAATATCAGGAAAGTATGTGAAATAGCGGGAACATAGTGAACTGAAACATTTGAACAGTAAACAATCCAAGTTGCCACATTGGCTGAATGGAGCTGAGGGGAGCCTCTCAGTGCTGAGTGAGGGGGAACAAATAGGGGAAGAGTAGCCTGGAAATCCTGGAGGAATGAGGACTGATCTGTTGGTGCAAAAGGAGGAGATATTGTAGGATAACTGAGGCTGGGTTGAAAGGGGTTTTGAGAGGTTGTCAATTCCAACTTTTGCTCAGTGCAGCAAGTGGAAAGATGGAAAGATTATTCAGAGCTGTGATCTAGGAAGATTATTCTCATACCTCTGAATACCTTGAAATTGCATTTGCTATCCCAGTCAAAAGTAGAGAAAAGGCTGCTGTAGTAACTAAGGTAGGTGGGGGAAAAAGGGGTTTAGCTTACGAAATATAGGAAGATAAGCACATTAAAGAGAAAACTAACTTGATTCTTATCCCCAGGGCTGCTGTAGAAACCTAGAATGAAGCCTGTCAAGTTATGGGTTTTACAGTTACTGAAAACATAAGTAATGGCAAGGCCTAAGGAGAAAGATAAAAACAGGTTTAGTCGTCTTGAAGGTGATACAACAGCTAGATAGTCTCAGAGAGGCTTCAGAGTGACAGATTAACCTTTTAGCTTGGAGAACAGGTCATGCCTCTGGTACTGAGTACATCTCCAAGCTGTATCAGGGTGAAATTACTTACAGGCTGTGTACTGCCTCAAGGCTGTGTGGCCCAATATTTCAAGAAAAGTTCTGTGGAAGATTGCTGACAGTTGAAAAGGAAATGGCTGTACCTGTGTGTTCCCATGGTGTCGCTGCAAATGCATTACAGCTGCCTTTGTGACTGAGATCAAGTGAGCACAAGAAACACAAGGTGGTGTAAAGACAGCACTGGAGAAAATGTCAAGAGAGTAAAATAGTGCATGTTGTAATTGTAGATGTGATGGGCAGCTAGAAGTCGAGAAGGTTGCTGAGTTCAGACCCTTAATTCAATTTGGAGATAAAATAAGTTGATACTGTGACTGGGAGACAACCAGCAGAGGATGAGAGTGATTAAAGGAGAGGAAGAGAATGGACAGAAGGGATGTCAGGAAATGGTGAATCAGTGTATATCTGTCATTTACGGAGCATGAGTGGAGTAGGATTAGGTACTGTGGAGGCAGTGAACTTTTTGTGGAACTTAAGCAAGTCCAATAAGGTGTTAACTTAGATATTAACAGAGATCCTGGCACAAAGAAATAACCTACTGCATAACCTAGTAATGCTATGCTCTCATTCCCTCATTTCAGCAGTATTTTTTAGAAATTGAAAGTTTGCCACAATGCTGTGGTTTTTAATTTCAGATTAACTTATGTGTAGGCTGGAATGCTGCTCTAAATGGAATTATAAAGTCATGTACTCAGACTTTCCAGTGGGGAAAAGTAGTATATCAAAGTTACAATAATATTTTAGCACGCGGGCATTGATTTTATTTATTTATTTATTTTTACTTATTTTTATTACAGTTTAAGAGAGCATGGAAGGTGGAAATTGAGAAGTTCTGGGGGGGGGGGGGGGGGGTTCACATCAGGCGTGCTGTCTGTCCAGGAAGGGCAGGGGGAGCACAGGGCTGCACTGCGCCTTAGTTCATAACCAGCAGCGTCCCCTGGGCGGGGAGCAGATCCTGCTGCATCCTCGCTTGCTGCTGCTCCTGAGGATGGGCAGTACGGAGCCGTCCCTGTGCTGAGAGAGAAAAGCGGAGTGCCGCAGACACTGTGCTTCCATCCGGTACAGTGCATCCCTATGGGCTGCATGAAGTAGGTGTCTGTCAGCCAACGTGCAGTGGTGTTGTTTTGTTTTTGTTTTTTTCTCTTGCTGTGTAGTTCTCCTGGGCATTCACGTGCCCACAATATGTGTTTCAAGGTGTTTTAAATTTTCACTGGATATTACTTGTAAGTATTGCAAAAGAAGATCAATTTCGAGAAGAAATGCTGTGCAGACGTCCAAATTTAGGCACCGCCATTCAAGCACCTAATGAGATTTCCAGATCACGCTCTCAGACGCTTCTTTGCCCCGGTGTCCCCCGGCACGAGCTGAGGATAGCGCTGGCCACCTCGTTTGCTTTGCGCGGGGCCCGCAGATGGCCGCAGCACGCGCGGGGCCGCGGCAGCCCTCAGCACGGAGCGCGGCAGTCCGCCAGGGGGAGCGCGGGAGCAGCGCTGTGCCCCGCGCGGCGTCACAGGCGGCCTTCCCCCGTAGGGCGCCCTCATGCTAAAAACCGGGCTTTGCTATTGTTAACTTGGTGGTGTCTGCTTCTCAAATGAGCAGCAAGAGGGTTAGGGAAAGATAGACGGAAGAAGTTGGAATAGAACCTTTACAATGCATGTATTTTTCCCGCGGGAATTCTACAGCAGCTCTTCCCCAGTAATCTCTGCTTTTCCTTTGCTAAAATGTGGTAGCACGTTGTGTGGCCTGCAATATGATCCTTGTGATTCAACAGCAGAAACAGGACCACGTGTACCCTGGTACAGCCTTGCTGTAGTCAGTGAATGACGTCGTTCCAGGCATGGAGCTCCACTGGCAGCGTGTAAACAGAGTTACTGAAGGGCTTTTGCTTTTCAACTAAAGTTACTATTGTGAGTCACAGAATGGCTTGGGTTGGAAGGGACTTTAAAGCCCATCCAGTTCCTACTCTTCTGCCACAGGCAGGGCTGCCAGCCATTACATCCAGGCACCAGCTCGGGCTGCCCGGGCCCATCCAGCCTGGCCTTGAGCACCTCCAGCGATGGGCCCACAGATTCTCTGCAGCCTCTGCCAGGGCCTCACCGACCTCACAGCGAAGAATTTCTTCCTAATGTTTAATCTAAACTGTCTTCTTTTAGTTGAAAGCTATTAGCCCTTGTCCCCACAATACCTGCAGCTTACACTGGAGAAATCAAGTATGACTTCATGTAAGTCATGGCAAGTACACATGAAGAAAACAGGAATATTTAGGAGAAGAACCAGTTACTATGTCCACTATCACGTAAGATAGCCAGATGTAGACAATGATGCAAACTCTTTTCCTGTTTTCCTGTTGTTCTACAGCTGTATACCACTATTATTGAGGAATCTGGCATTGTAGTTTTTTAGGTAGAAAATTTTCACTTTAAATATCAGGTACGTTCTTTCCTCCTCATGCCATTCTCACTTCAGGACAATGACAAACAATTCACGATGTGCACAAAATACTGTATTCGTGAAATTTCTGTTCTGTGTAGCAAAACACATCAAAAGGTAACTTTGCTTTAGAGAGATGATTCTAAGAACTCTGATATGCGAATAGAGCTACGAAACAGACCTTTGTTGTTTCCACTTTCTGTGAATTTACCACCAATTCATTCTTTATTAGTTTGTGACATAACTGATTTAGGCAGTTTCAGGTTAGGACAACTAGAACCCACACTGGTCAGCATGGACTGAGTTAATAGTAGTTCAGTATCCTCATTTCCCTGTTCTCACTCAGCCCACTTTCTTATCTCTTTGATCAACCACGTATCCCCATCTTCTCTTAAAAGAAATGTGAGCAACCATTTTGCAGGAGAATCTTCATTTTTAAGTGTAGGAAGTGAACCTCATTAGTAAATGAACAGAAAGTAAAATTTGGGGTATTATATGTTTATTCCCGTTATAGGGCTCATAAAGGACTTCTATAGGAAGGTATCTTGCAGATATAAATGAGCAACATATTCATTACAGTACTATGCAAATAAAGATGATTTTAACAAAAGGCAAAGTTAGGTTTTAAGTATAATGACTATATATCTTTCAAAAAATAGAAAGAAATTGAGGCAAATCATCACTATAATATATATATTTCACCAATGAAAGAGAGCTCAGCTAAAATAAGTTAGCAGTAGCATTCACACCAAGACATTAAACCTGTAACTAAAGAACTGATGTTGGTGTGGTTTACATGAATATTTTTTTTTCAGCAAAAAAAGCTGATTTTAAGAAATAAACTGTCTGCTTATTCATGCCACATGCTGCAATTCACTGCCACCTCAATTGCTTTAATGTGGATTTTAAAGCCATAAATACTATATCAAATCTAAATCTTTCGGTAGTTTGGGGTTTTCTTGAGGTTTTCACCTCAGTAACTGTTTTAAATATTTCTTCAATACAACTGAATAATGTTGATTGCTTTTAGAGAATTCAAGTGGCATGTATCAGTAGTAGACCCAGAACTTGATTTGTCACGAAAAAGCATTTGTGAAGCAAGCAGGGAAAAGAAACAGTGACGTTTATTTCATATAGGAAAACTAACATCAGGCTCACCTGTCAAAGCTGAGATGTATGGTGCTTTGTAGCATTATTCAAAACATTCTGCGTTAATGTTGCTTAAGAAAATTTATGTAAATATTTTAAATTGACTGGAGTTCTTCCATGCTTTGTGTTATCTGATTTGCTAGTGAGTAAACATCTAAAACATGACCAGTCTCAGGCAGTTCCTGGTGTACTTGTATACAGCAACACAATGGCTCATAATTCAGCAGTTTTTATTCTGAAGTTAATTGTAGCAAAACTTAGCATGCTGTAGTTCAGTTCTTTCTTACGGTGTATTTGGCCAGTTTTGCCCAGCTCTGTTTCTTTAGTACAGATTACTTATCCCAGCCAGACAGCAGCCAGAAAGGTCAAACTGTTTCTGGAAATATTTTCCAGTCTGTGGTCTGGTGCTTTCACTGTAAGGTTTCAAACCACAAGGCAGGCTTAAGAACCTGTAAGAACCTGGATATGCCATAACAACAGCATTTGCTCCCTTAAATATACTGGTTTGTTTTGTTGTTGTTGTTTTTTACAATAAAGGGACTGTTGTTCATTTAAATAAATTATTTCTCTATCATAAAAGACCACAGACAAGAGTCAGACCAATTTTAACTTTTCAAGGCATAACTCTAGTAATTCAAAAAGCATTTGTTCTCATGTCGGGTATCTTTACCTGATACAGGTGTGATCAGTAGCTCTAGGACAGTTAACACAGCTACAGCGATTTACGTTGGATGTCGTCCACAATAATAGAGCTGAATTTCAGTGAGCAGAACTAGAGGACTATATACACAGTTCCATATTCTGTTCTCAATTCCATCAACATAAATCATGAGTAACTGCTGGAGAAGTTGAATCTGAAATCAGAAATCAGTCTATCTGAATGTGGTAACTCGTGCATGTGGAACTGGTGTAACAGATCATCAGCGTTTGCTGCTTATCATTTCTGTTGAAGAATCAAGTTAATATTTCCCATCAGTTTTCTGGTTTTGCTTTTCTGTTTGTTTTCCTTCAGGCGCATGAAGTGTCAGAGCACATACAGTACAGCCCACATATTGAAGATGGCTAATTTACCATGCACTTGATAATTAAAAATAAAAATAAAAAATCGTTCAAGTAGAGAGCCCTTTCAGAAAAACATAAGAAATTTTCTTCAGCTTTGCATCACAGAATCTTGAATTTTAATATATTGAACTAATTGAAGTACTGTACTAGCATTTCAGCAGTACTTGACTAGCCAGGTAAGAAATACAATCATTTTCTTATATGTACTAACTCATCTTTTATCAGATAGGATACATAGTAGGAAGGATTTTTATAAATCATTTGCATCCTGATCAAATTATCTTACAAATCAGAAGTAACTGCACTGCAGTCAATGGAGTTTCACCAAAAGTTAGTGGTGAAAAGTTAAGAGAATCAAAAGTAAATATTTCTAGCATCACTCCAATTTTAAGACTGTCAGTGTGCTTTTAAACTCTATAATTCTTAGTACTAAAGTGAAAGATCTTAAGTCATTTTAAAAACATATTTCTAATAATTTATTATCATTTTGGTGCACATTTTCCTTTCACGTAAGTACTTAAGCACAGCTCAGCGTGGTTGGTTCCTTAAGAAGAACAGCTTTAAACTGCCATGCAATAGAAACATGGAAAGAAATAAATTGTGTAAAAAAAAAAATCAGGAATTTGTTCTATACTTGTGCCTCTTCGGTAGATTTTTCCTGTGATTGTTTCTTTCCAATATAAGGTTGCATAAATAAAAATAAGATTCCCACCAAATATAGCGAGCCACATATATAAAAAGAAAAATCATATTTATGTGTGATGTCATAGATCCAACCTGCAAAATAAGGACAAAACACGCATATTACAAAGCTGGACAATAAGGTAAATTGCTTGGGAATATATGAAAGATACTGCACCTTTTTCTCATGACATTTTACTGAAAACCTTAGTTGCTTTGAAAGAAAAATGATGTGGTGATTGTAACACCTAGAAAAGGCAAATAGAAATGCACTAACAAAATCTCTTGGTCACTCACCATAACCCAAAACTAATTCAAAACCTATCACCCTCATGTAAGTATTACGGAATCTCAAAATGGGATGTTAGCTGTGTGCCATTCTGGGAACACGAGCAATCTTCTATCTGAAACTGTACATTTTTCAGATAAATTACTGCAACAGGTCTGACTTTAGACAGTTTGGAATCCCAAACCAACTACTTCTTCCACTCTGCTATTTTCTTTGCTATTACTGCTATGCCCAGTACTGCTACTGTGTCATGCAGGCTAGCTTAAATACTGGGCCTTGTGCAAGCAAAGACATTCCCAAAAGTGTTCTAAAGATTCACATGCCAATAAAAGACTTTTTAGAAATCTTGGTACTGCAATTAATTCAATTCTAGCCTTAATCCCTTTGCAAAAATACATGAAAACTAATTCAGAAAGGTTTGAAAACCCAAATAGTGAAATTACCCCATTTAATTCTGGCTGTATTGCCATGTAATCTCAAGATGAGAAACTTTTTTCACACCAACTAGTCACATCCAGTTTGCTTCATTACTAATGACCAAACATGAAGCTACGTTGAGCACAGACTGAGAGGGGCTAAGCGTATATGGTAAAGTCTGATGCTTGCCAAAGGATGCTAAATGAGCTTTCTTCTAAATAACTTAATCTCACTTGATGCTAGGGATAGATGAGAGCACTGTGTGTTTCCTGGGCTGCCGGTGGTCAAACTGGCTATAGATCAGCCCAGTGCCACTCCTGGCTGACCAGTGCCATAAGTCACAAGGCTTCCTGCAGCTTTCTTCTGATTTGCTTCTCTCTTACAGACAGCCGTAATCTGACTACAATACTGACCATCACCACCTCCATCTTTCCCCATCAGTTCCCCACTATACTGCCCAACTTCTTTGTATGAGAAAATTTATAATGAATGTTTTTTAAACCCAAGTGACTGTAGGCATAATGCTTTGTGCACTTTGGCTTCTGCCGTGTAAAGGAGTAACAAGATTCTGAGCAGTGCACTCTCAAAAGTAGGTACCATGGGCAGAAGAAAGGCAAAGACAAGTCCATTAAATTAATACATCCATGGACAGCTTAGAGCTGTGAAGCCCAAACACACTTTCTAGTTCTTGGTGCAAATACTATGGTACAAATACCCTGAAAACTATTCATCTTTTTTTCATCTAGATATAGGCATGAGCATGTATGTGAACATAGTTTTTATGCTACATGAACATATAAAAATAGGTTATCCTTTCTGATTTTTAAAAAGGGTATGATAATATCTTAAAGAAGTATACCATTGAAAGTACAGCTTGTAATATTTTTGGGGTTATTTACAAGGATGGTAATTTGTAATGTGTGCATAGTGAGCAACAGATGTGTTCTGTAAATATATGCAATGTAAAGCTGGATGTTGCAGGCCCTTCTGGAGCAGCTGCCTTTTTGATAACTACAGGTGTTCATAAAAAAGCTCGATAAAATAACAAGTCACACATCTACAAAACAAACAACTGTTGGTCAAAAATCTGAACTTTTTACCTGCAAAGGGTGGTCCAAGCAATGCAGATATTCCATTGGCACAAATGATGATGCCATAGGCATTTGCAAGGTGTTTAGTTCCAACCAAATCTTCAGTCACAACAGGCATTAGAGAAAAATAGCCACTAGAAAATCCTATTAGAGCACAAACCACAGCCAGACTAATGTATGTTTGCATTAATGGCAAAGTAAGAATGCAGGTGACCAGGGTGAAGTTAGCCATGAGGAAGACATTCCAAGTGCTGATGCAAGGGAGATCAGAGATGATTCCGAGGATCACTTTACCAAAAATATGAACAATTGCTATAATGGACGTCAAAGGAAATACATTGTTCTGGCTAGATAAACTGTACTGCTTGACTATTTCTGGAAGATGAATAAAGGGAATGACAAAGCTGCTATAGGCAAACAAAGCCCAGATTATAAAGGCCACAAATACTCTGTTGGTGAACAGTGATGCAGCTCCAAAGTAACTGGAGTACCAGATCCCAAAGCCCTTCCTGACTGTAACCGTCTGCTGGCTCACTGTCTTAAGGATGCGCAGTCCATACATGCTCTTTCCAATCCGAGATTTTCCTCCAATTTCTATGTGCTTAATATCGTCAAGCACTTCTTCATTTTTTATCACTTCTTTTTTTTCTGGTTCTTCACTGAGGACTCCATTGGATTTTATAGTCTCTGCAGAATGAGACAGAGCTTTTGCCTGATTATCTTCACTATTACTTCTTACAACATACTTTTCATTAAGGACTTTGGGAGAAAGTGGTCTCATAAGTGCCCCGCAGACACAAAGGTTCAGGCAGATTGCACCCTGGATGAACATGGCATTCCTCCACCCAAATTCCCTGCAGAGGTACTTCAGTAAGGCTGTCATTAAGAAAGCTCCAAACCCTGTTCCTGTGGTACTGAGTCCTTGTGCAAGTGCTCTTCTCTTATGAAAATACTGTCCTACCATGACCACTGCAGGCAGATAAACCATGCCGCTCCCAATGCCTATGAAAAGAAAAATCAAAATAAACCTGAACTTCATGCCAACAGGATAAAAATCAGCAAAAAATGAATCGGATTTATTCCTAACTTTTGCAGAAGCGTAACAGTAATACCAAGAATAAATATTCAGTTTTTTAATTTCTATTTTGTAGCGTTGTCCAAAATCTGTGATACTCAAGCAGAAAGTGTTTAGTGTTATGCAGATGCATCCATAACAGTAATAGTTGTCCAGTTTTGCAATCCCTGCCACTTAAAGAGGACTATAATAATGGTGAATGCAGAAAATGTTTTCAAATTTACTGTGGTCATAATTTACAACAGCATTTTGGGCTTAAAATCTTTCCTAAAATAGCCAATAAGGTAGCTGCATAACACCCTACAGCTAAAGCAGGAGTAGAGCTGCTTCTCCAGCAAAGACTGAAAACAATCACGCCAACATCCTTGCAGTTTATCATGCTCAGAGCTGACCCGTTGCACCTGCTAAAAGCATTTATTGCTGTGCTATGCAGCACATTATCTGGCTTCTGTTTTGCACGAGGCCTCCCCCTCACATCCAGGCAAAAACTTGCAGTCAATCTCTCTGCCCTCCAGAGGACCCCCTGCCTCATGCTGGCCTGAAGTTGGCTGTGCAACAGATGGAAGAAGCCCTGTTCCCATCTGCCTGTGCTTGTACTCACTCAGTGTTCACTGAGCTCCCATGAACACCCTGAGAAGTAAGAAGTGTATACATTGTGTTATCTTTCCATTCTGTGGGCTACATGGCAAAATGAGGCCTAGTTCAGGCAAAGGCATGCCACCTTTACATGTATACACAGGACACAGGCCTCTCTGTTGTCTTCTCCTCACAGATTTGGCACTTCAGCTTTGCAACACAACCTGCCTCTGCTCTCCCTTCGGGGCCTGAGAGCTATTTTGCCACAGACTGCTGCTGTGAGGAGGAGACAGCAGGCTGGGATAGAGCTGGCAGCCAGGAGATGAGGGAACTGCGGATGGAGCAGGTGCCATGAGGAGCTGGTGGAGGGGAACCGCTCTGAGGTGAGGGGTGCTGTGGGACAGGGAGCAGGGCTGGGACCATGGGGTCATTCAGTGTGAGGGTCACCATGGCCTGAGAGAAACACAGCAGCCGTTATGACACCCATAAGCACTGTGCGGAGGCAGTGATCACAGCAGGAGGCAGCCACTGTAAGAAAACCTCAGTCTGAAGGAGGGAGGAAACTTCCCTGTGGTGGCAGTGAGGCGACCACGAGGAAGGAGCAGGGTGTGAAGCGACAGGCAGCAAGGCCATGAGGAGTGACAGGCTCAGGGCGGTGCAATGAGGAGTGAGGGAACTGAGTGAAGTGACCATAAAGAAACTGACAGGAAGTGGAAGTGACAGTGATGGAGGAGATGGTGAGTGAGGGGATGGCAAGGGGATAGTGAGCAAGGGGATGGTGCGTGAGGGGACAGTGAGAGAAGGGAGGGACGGTGAGTGAGGGGACGGCGAAGGGACGGTGCATGAAGGAAGAGTAAGTGAAGGGACAGCGTGTGAGGGGACAGTGAGGAGACAGTGTGTGAGGGGACAGTCAGTGAGGGGATGGTGCTTATGGTGACTGTGACTGAGGGGATGGTGTGTGAGGGGACAGTGAGAGAAGAGACAGTGAGATGTTGTGTGAGGGGATGGTGAGCAGCAGTGGTGGCAAATAAAGCAAACAGGTGGCTGAGGCCCTGCAAGGAGAGGTCTCATGGAGTTGAAATGAACACCTCAGGCATTCCTATGCTGTTTTTCTGCCCTGCATTCCTACTGTAACAGCATCTCATTTCTCCACCTCACGTAAAAATTTGCCTCAGATTTTTTTTCTGAAAATATAATTTTCAGCTCACATTTTAAAATCTTTTAAAATATCTACATAATCTCCGCATTTTTGTTCCATATTTTTGGTATGCTCTTTCTGAGAAGCAGCAAGGGTTGAGATAACTCAGGCTCCTGTCTGCCTGAATATAACAAATATGTATGGAAACAAAACCTGCCAAAAGGCCAAAACCTTGCCTATAATTATTGCTCTTTGTTCAGGAATGTACAGGACTACTGAAATCTATAGTACACTAGTATAAAGAGTTGTCATAGTGGTCCTTATGAGGTTTTTTTTCCCATCCAGAAAGATAAAAAATTATGTACAGAAATTCTGCAGATTTCTCTGAAATCCTGTGAAGGGGTAGTTTGAGAGACTGCATTTCAGCTACTGTTAGGATTACAAACCATTTTTTACATTGAATTTCTGTCATATCAGCCATGGAATTAATTATATTTCAAAACTCCTTGACTTGCTTAGCATTGCTCAGATCACAGAATCATAGAATAACTTAGGTTGGAAGGGATCTTAAAGCCCATCTAGTACCAACCCCTCCCGTGGGCTGGCTGCCCCCCACCAGCTCAGGCTGCCCAGGGCCCCATCCAACCTGGCCTTGAGCACCTACAGGGATGAAGCATCCACAGCTCTCTGGGCAGCAGCGCCAGGGCCTGGTCCTCCTTTCCTCCTTGCTTCTTAAAAATGGGAGTGATGTTTCCCTTTTTACAGTCACCAGAGACTTTGCCTGACAGCTGTGATTTTTCAAATATCATGGAGAGTGTCTTGGCAACCACATCAGCCAGTTCCTTCAGAACTGGATCCCAGATGCATGTTGTCTGGCCCCATAGACTTGTGCACATTCAGCATCATGAGGTGGTCTTGAACTTGCTCTGCTCTTACAGCATGAGGGATTTTGCTCCCCCAGATCCAGCCTAGAGGTTCAGGGACACAAGAGGCATGGGAAGCCTGATTGGCCATGAAGACTGAGGCAAAGAACTCATTACTTATGACTTCATGCATTGTTCTCATTCAGGCAGATCAGATCTACTCAAAGGGATTCAGAAGATTAAACAAACAGTATATTTGGAAGAAAGTCATGCTTATCTTTTTTTTTTTCATTAAAAACATGTTACACCCTAATTATGGCTATAGAAACACTATGTAGTAATCATATTCTGATATTTTGCTAACGTGTAACAATTCCTGTAAAAATATATATGCTATTTATTTCTTTGACAAAGAGAGAGCTAGCTAGCTATACAGCTCAACAATATTTTAATCTTTTGAAAATCCATTTGTTAGAGCTTTGGTTACATTAATTCTTCTAATTAAGAATGCCTTCTAATATATTCACATGGGACAAACTGATAAAAATGCCATCTTCACTTGGTAGATTTAAATGACAACAAAAGCCATTGGGACTAATCCACTGTGTAAACAAATGAGCTTTCTGAAAAGACAAATCTGTAAGGACTGTGAAGGAGAAACAGCAATAACTCTACTGGAATAAAGGATGTTGCTCACTGCTTCTGATTCTCAAGATTTTAGCACTGTGCCAGATCACATGAGGGCTGAATAAACTGAAATCAAAAGTTTCATAGTTATGGAATTACATTCCATAACTAAAACTTTATTTTAAATCGGAAAAACACTCCAGGAACCAGTCTAACTTCCCTTTTCACTCACCCAGATAACATCCAAAGGCATCAAAAATCATCTGAAAGAACTTTCAAATGCTAGTCTAGCTTACCAGCTGTTACTCCAAATGTAAGGAAGAGGTAGTGCACATTTGAGGCATAAGCGCTCAATATCCAGCCTAGGGCATTCAGTATCCCTCCAATTATTGCTGTTTTGCGGCACCCACACATGGTAATGAATAAACCAATGAAAGGACCTGTTAAAGGACGTGAAGAAATACCATGTTATTTATTTAAATCCCTAAACTCTTCGATAATTTTTCACACAAAAATTCTTAATGATGCTTTAAACATGATGTTAAAACATCGTGCCACTCACCCAATTCAGGCTTTTTTTTCCCTTATTATTGTGGAAAAAAAAATTCATCTAACCAACCTTACTTAGCATACTTAGCAAATACCCTTAAGATCTAAAATCAAGATTGTTCCATGAAGGAATGGCTTAAACAGAGGAAGAAACTGAAACCATTTTTCCCAATGCAAAAGCTGCGAGTGCAGAACTTTTTTAAGAAGTAATTAGAAAACAAATATTTCATTTTCTACATTTCAACAGAAAAATCAACATTTTCTCATAGATAGAGTATGGAGAGGACCACAGGCTTAGCAGAAGACCTGTTTTCCAGATTCTAGTGAGACCTTGAAGTCACAAGCATCCTTTTCCTGCTCACATTGTTGCCTGGTCTAATTGTCTTCTCTGTCATCTTCCCTGTTGTCCCCTATCTTCCTGTAATTTGTAATTTGTCACCTGGACAAATTAAAAGAGATAACTGAGAAGAAACTGAGCAGCTCTGCTAGTAAACTGAAAACTGTAAGAAAATATTTGAAGGGTGAGCAGCAAACATATTCCAAAAATCTCTGTAGTTCTGAAATAAATGATGTTAGAACATACCTACAATAAGTGTTATGCCCATGCTAAGAGAGCTAACCCATGCTGTTAAGCCACGACTTTGATTAAACTCTTCAAGCCATTCCATGTTGAGTATTCCAAGGGCCATTTGGGACCCCATGATAAGTATGTGCACAAGGAAAGAGGAAAATACAATCATCCAAGCCCATCCTCCATCGATGTTTGGATTAGGCTTAATTGGCTTACTTCCAACTTTTGAGTCATCTCCAAAATCATATCCAATATCTTCTCGACTGGCATACATTTTTTCCACAGTATTCTGAAACAAAGTAAATAATTTCAAAACACATTCAAAATGACCTGATTTTGTGGCTTGGTTATAGTGAATAGCATAAATCACAATTGTATTTCACCTTTTTTCCCTTGTACTCGATTTTCATTGTTCTAATGCAAAATACTTAGAAAATTTTCCAATTAATGTGTATGTACTTTATTATCATGGCTGTCTACATCAGGGTATTTATAGGTGCCAGTAGGTCACATCATTTCCATTAGCATTTGTTTACTTACTTGTACGTGGCTGAGAGCACTCACTCTTCATGGGTTGGCTCTGGTCAGAGAAGAAGATTGGGCTCTCTCTGTGTATTCCTTCTGCTGTCCCAGTAAGATTATTTGCTTCGTGTTCAAGTTAATAAAGCTTGGAGTAAAGAAATAGAAATCTTGAAGAGGCGGGTAGATGAAATTACTGTACTTTTTCAGAGGAAACAAATTTTGATATGTATTTCTTCCTTAGTAGTGAAGACAGAAAGATAAAGTTATAAGGTTCTTGACTTTCACAAAGCTTTGCTTATATACATTACAAAGAAGGGGCTGTTACTTCATCTCTGGCAAGTTTAAAACTGTTAGAGTCAGTTTGACTGTTTACTATTCTACTCTCAGATTCCATAGTACTAATCCATATAATCCTACTAAAACCAATGAACTCTTCCAAATCAATGTCAATGCCTATCAGAATCAAACTGTGTGGCAGAGTTATATGCATAGACATGTAGGATCAGGCCATAATATCTTGTTTACCTTCATTTCTTTCTTTCTTACTGTGAATGTTACTCTACAACACAGTGTTGTAGAGTATTTGCAAGCAATTTTTAATTGAGTAACAGGCAAGATGAAGAACCTAATCTTCCCTCCATCTGATTTATGCAACATATCAAAATGTTACATGGTTGTGAGCACCACATAGGTTTCCATGGAGACTAGAAATAAGTGTAATGATACAAATTACCAGAGATGGTAATTTTTTCCCCTTCTTTTCTGGAGAAATAGAAAAAAGTCATCAACTTCACAATACCCAAACAAGATAAGAAAGTTATCAGAATTGTTTTTGAGAGCTTCATGTATTCTGTGAGCCCTCTAAAGATATGTCTCCAGTTCAGGGCCAGCTCCTCTGCACAACACATTGACAGTGAATGGAATTATTCAGACTTTGTACTAATGAAAAGGTGCTGTTAGTCTTTAAATATAGGAGTATTTCTATAGGAGCATAGGCTTATTCATCTTTCTGGAGTCCTCCAGGGTGTTTCAGGCAGGACTGTGTATGTGGTGAGGGGAATGGTGAGGAGTGAGGGGTGCAGACTTTGAACAGAACAGAACAGCCTGGGACAGCCTTAGTTAAAATTATACTTAATCCTTCTTCTACAGTGCGTAGGTCTCAAAGATGGCATTTTCACCCTTTCTTACAGGGTTACTAGGAGTGAGGTCCCCCGCTGATGCAGTTTATCTGGCTACCTATTGAGGACACTGCCCACTCACAAGAGAGAAAGATGAACTACATAAGGTAAGAAAGTTACTGAATAATAATGCTAGTGGAAAAAAAATGAGAAATAGCAGAATGAATGAAAATTTCAAGCTGCTAAGCACAGGCTGTGTAGGATTAGTGAAAAATGTATGATAGCTATTACAGTACATCTTAAATAATGGAATACAAAATTATGTAACTCAAGAGTCAGAGTGAGGTCTCAGTGTGGAACCTCACCCTTCGTGCTTCTGACTATTTTTTGTGTGCATCTGCATTCTGATACTGGATACAAAAAAATTCTTCTTTGGACAGGAAGGAAATCGAGACATCTTTCATACTTCTAAAAAGTTTTAAAGCAAAAATAATTGGCGTAGAGATTCAAAGATATGACACTCATCTTTCTAACAGCAGAGAAAGTGCAAGCTTCCTGACAGAATGGGCTTAGCCTGATTAGATGCAAGTTGATGCAGGCTTGCAGCAACCCTCACAAAGCTTGGGAAATTGTATATACTTTTCCTTTGAATAGGATTCTCACTTCTTACTACTTTTATGCTGATGTCACAAGTTCAGAGTGAATACACTCAAAAGCACAGCAGGTCATTTCCAATAGCTGCACAAACTCTGAAGCTCTGGAGAAAGCAAGGATCGGATGTCTGGATTCTCTCACCACCACCAACTCACCGCCCATAGCCTATAGCCCAGGAGAAGTGCTCTTACCTGCCCTCAGCCTTCTTCCCACACTGCAGCACTGACAAGAACACAGGAGCACAGAAGGCAGAGAAGCCCAAGAGGCTCTCAGTAATCGTGAAATCCTAGAGAAACTGCAATGAAAATGATAGCAGCTGATGGATGAAGCCAGACATGCTTCCCCAGTGAGCAAGGCAGTGAAGACTCTCGCAGTAACAGTGTTTGCATACATACAGCCCCTCACAAGGAGCTGCATTTGAAAACAGGAGAATCTGGATTATTGTTTGGGCAGCTGGAGAACGACTAGATCTTTTTCAGAAAAGCTTTTTATACTGTAAGCACACACGATACGCAGAGCTCTTAGCAAATTGGCTCCAACATTGGAGTCCACATAAACACTGAGCTTTTCTAAAAATCTGACTCACGAGCTATTTAAGAGACTAATGCAGGTGCTGTAACAAGACCAAAGTTAGCAGAGAAGCATCCAAGTCCCCTGTGCCATTACTGGCACTATGGCTCCCTGGTTAGAAGTTGAATGGGATCATCAGAAAAACTGGATACGAAAAGTCCGTGCGGTGAAAATTATACATATCCTTTGGTACCCTTTTCCAGTATGATTGCTTCTGCCTTGAAAAGCATGGGATCAAATGGGAATTTAAAGGTACTTCCAGTGGATATAACTCGGAAATACTTCATAAATAGTACTAAGGTTTGCTTTACAGTATTCTCATTAGATACATGTCATGAGTTGTCTTTTGAAGAAATATAGGAAAACTACTGCTAAAAGCAGTGCGCTTAGGGTGTGTTTGGGTGTTACGCTGTTGTAACCGGAACCTATGCCAAGCACTTCGATCGTCAGTGACTTCACTGGAG
This sequence comes from Gallus gallus, assembly GCF_016699485.2. Taxonomy (NCBI): domain Eukaryota; kingdom Metazoa; phylum Chordata; class Aves; order Galliformes; family Phasianidae; genus Gallus; species Gallus gallus. The sequence continues at coordinate 9,819,812 of NC_052540.1, forward strand.
ATGCAATTACAGGTCAGATCAGCTCCACGTCTGCAGATCAGAGGCACGCTGTGTAAGCGTGCATGCCCGCAGAGTGAGAGAAAAACGCAAATAGGAAAACTGACTGCTGGGGCCACCAGCCGGCATACAGCAGCGTCCCGGCTCGGGCTGGCGGCCCTGCGCGCTGCGCTGGATCCGCTCGGAGGGCTCCGCGCGCCACGCGGCGACGCTGCGCCTTCAGCGCGAGCACCAGCGGCAGCGGCCGGCGGGAACGGGCTCAGGCGGCGAGCGGTGCGCGGGGAACGGGAAGGTTGCTCCCCGGCCGCATCTCCGTGCCGTAAGCTTTGGGAAGCTCTACGCGTCACGCCCTCCCTAACGCGCGAGTCGGGCTCGTGCACGCGCAGCACCGCCCCGGCAGAGCGTTCCCCGCGGCAGCACCTGCCGGGCCCGCGGCGCTGCGGGGCTCCGCGCGGGGCGGCGCCGGGGGAGGGCGCGGGGCTGGAACCGCCCGCCCGCCGCGCACAAAGGATGACCGCTAGTTACCCCGCTGCGGCGGGGCCGCCACCGCCGCCTCCCGCCGCCCTGGGGCTGCCCCGGGCCCCGCAGCCCGACCCCGGGGCGCTCGCACCACCCGCTCCCCGGCCCGCGCCCCTCCTCGCGGCTCTGCCGGTGCCGTGCGGCTCCTCCCGGCCCCTTCGGAGGTCCTCACCCCACGAGGTCCACTCTCCCCGCCCGGCACAGCGCTGCGCCCCGCCGCCAGCCGGCCCCGCCGCGCCGCCCCACGCCCCGATCCGCGGCGTCCGGCTGCCGACCTGCGCCCGCTCCGCTCCTCCTCGTCCCGCTCGCCGGCCCGGGGCTTATTGTCCGCAGCGGTGCGCGGCCGGTGCCGGGCCCTTCGCACCCCGGGCGGCTCGGCTCGTGCGCTGTCTCGCTTCCATTCCCTGCAATTTCAAATCTCCACGCTCTTTCATTCCTGCGATACCGGCTAATTCTGGTTTGGCGGAGGAGATTTGCAGTCCTCTCACATGCACACTCTTGTGGCTGAATGAAGTTTTTTGCTGCACAGGTTATCGTCGGAAATGTATATCGGAGAGAGTTGAAGGATATCATCCAATAAAAGCCGTCAGCCTCGGAGTTATAATGGCCTTTGGGTTTCAGTAAATTGTTAACTTGAGAGAGGCTTGGGTGGGTTGGGAGAGCTTGGGTGGCTAAACAACCCTGAGAATGAAACGTGGAAGTGTCACGGCGTAGCACCTCATCTGTGCAGTACACAAGCTCCAAAATTCTTCCCTTCGAATGAAAACGAAGTTCAAAGAACCATAGAATATTGCGAGTATTTAAGGGACCCATAAGGATCGTGGAGTCCAACAAGTGACTCCACACAGGACCATCCAAAAATTAGACCGTATGACTGAGAGCACCGTCCAGATGCTTATTGAATTCCAGAAGCTCTGTGCCATGACCCTGGGGAGCCTGTTCCATGCTCACCACCCTCTGGTGAAGAAACTTTTCCTGCTCTCCTGCCTGTGTTGCAGAAATGAATTCCTTCAAAGCAGTACCTGGATCTCATTTCTACCTTTCTGAGTAGTCAGAGGCATTAATGAGGTGTGCATTCTGTAATGCATTGCTCTGACTATTCGCAGTGAATTTGCTTAGGCTGAAGAGATCATATGCCAATGTGCAAAACTTCCATCGCTGGAGTCGCGTACTACAGAGGTGTGCTGAATAGCATAGCTGGAGGCAGTAAGAGTAGGTTTGAGAGAAAATGAGGACAGACCAACAGTAATAGTGATGGTGTTTTATCTTTATGGTGGTTCAGAATGTGTTAAAGAGCTTTATTTTGAATGGGTTAAAAATACTGATTTGGTGTTCTATTTTTTCTGTATTTTTATTTAACCCCAGTCTTTGGCGTGTGCCATTACACATGCAAATCACAAGCATTTTTTTTCATACCAATTCAGAGTTCTGATCCATATAGCGCATCACATATACCTTTAAGAAACACTTCTATCTGGTTTTAGTTGAAGCATGTGGAATATTATGTGCTATGGCTTCAGTCTTCACTTAAATCTTATACAGCTTTGTGCTACAATCTTAAAAAGGCAATCCTTTTCTAGAATCAGCAACTAGATCAGTGTCCAAGACTTGCAGTTGGGTTCATTTCTCTCTCCTTTGTAAACAAAATATCTGATTTTAAAAGATTATGGTATCTCATTGCAAATGCAAGTGTCGTTCTGAACTGTACACATTCCCAGTGACTGTTTTGCAGTACCTTCAACCATGGATTGGCGTTCCTATCCCAGGTTTTAGCTTTGGCATCAGCTTTTTAGCTGGAGCCTTGTTTCTTAAAAGGTTTAATGCTAAGGACTTGACATGTGAATTTGCTGCTTATTGGCTAGAGTTGCTACCTGATGTGACACATACTTTTGATTGGTGAATCAGCTGACATGCTAACATATATTATTAAGTCTACCACAGAAACAGATTTACTGGAGTTGTGGGGTGACTCATCACAAAATATTAAAAATATATTTCTTTGGCTGTTAACCCATGTTCCCTTTAGTACTTGAGATGCCATCTGCTTGCTTAAATCCTTGTGCTAACGGATTCTGTCTGTAAGGTTTGAGCTGATAGAGAATTCACTTAGCTGCGTCATACTGCTTCAGCAGTTCTGGTTCAGAAGTCATTGTGGTTTGGGGCTAAAATCTTGGATTTATGCCGTCTCTTGAAAAGATGAGTACGTATTGATTTATTTGGATTTTAACCATTAAGTTGTGCAGGTTTATCAGGGAAAATACAAATGATGTTTTGTGAGAAAAAAAAAAAAAAGTATTTTGTAAGAATGAGAGGGACAGTGCTATGGTGTCAGATAAAAAAAAAAAGCATGCAGTTTTGAGCCAAGGTGCATAAAGTGCCAAATTGAGTAAAATAAGATGTAAGCAGTCTGACAGCCCCTGGTGCATTACAAATCTTAACTGTATATATTGGTTGGATGGCAAACATCCAGAAACTGGAAAGGAAGAACTTTTTACCAGACTTTTTAACCTGATGGTAATTGTTGCAACTTGAGGCAGAGGGGAAGAGAGGGAGGGAGAAAGGGAGAAAGGCAGAAGAAGGAGGAACCAGTAACTCAGTCCTGCTCGCTGTCTGAGGAGCAGAATGGTGTATTAGACTTTCACGATTGCAGAAGGGGTTGGAATGGACTTCTAGGGTCCATTCAGTCCAACCTTTTACTTGAAGGAAGACTGTGACTTGTATTTCCGGTCAGCCATGGCTTATTTATCCTTCCCTTGAAGCTCTTCAAGAATAGAGGCTTTGCAGCTTTTGTGTCTAACTCATGTGTGACTCCACACATGCAAAATCACGTGCTTCCAGTCACAGCTCCAGTGTCTTACCCTGGTGGCCTTTGCTCATTGTTTTACCATTTGCCATACTGAGAAGAGTTCAGCTCTATGATCTTTGTTGCTCTCTTTAATGCAATTGCAGATTGATATCAGATCTGCTCTTCTTCCACTTCTCCTCACAAGTCATATGCTATATGCCCCTTGCCATCTTGCTTGACTTCTGCATGTCCTGTTTTTCAGCATTCTTCGTGGACCAGGGAGCCCAAAACAGAACAAAATATCCCAGATTTTGACTCATTAGCACTGAATAGGGAGAAAAATTTCTGTTCATCTGCTGTCTTCCTAATGTAGGCCAGTGTATTATCACTTTATTCACAACAGAAACACTGTTGGCTCATATTCAGCTTAGCGTCCACTGTGACAGCCACATCCTTCTCAGCGGGGCTGCTGCTCAGGCAGCCTTATGGGTGCCTGACACTACTTAACCCTACATGCACACATTTTCACTCCTTGTTAAACTTCATTAGATTGCTGTTCACTCAATTTTTAAGTTTCCCAAAGTTCTTTCAACTGAAGCTCCACTATTGGGTTTGAGAACTATCCCGTCCAGTTTAGTACTGTCTGAAAATCTGATGCAGGCACATCCTGTGACAGGATGCAAATTACAATGAAGCAAACGAACAATACTGGCCTCACTACTGACCCAGGGCATTCTGCTTGCTGCTGGCCAGCAACTAAATATCACCTCATTGATTACTATCCTTTAAACCCAACAGTTCATCAAATTTTCAACCCACCTAGCAGTTCATTCATCCAGGCAATACGCCTCAGGTTTTTCTTCACTCTATGCTTTAACCACTTTGCTTAATCCCCATTGCTCAAAATAGCAGCTTAGAGACTGTTCAGCCCTTTGAAAATATGTATTGATGAAAATATAAAATGCTGATTTAGATTCCCAGCATTTATCCTATACTACTGCCGCAGTGCTCATTACTCTCTCCCCTAAAGCTCTCATTAAGTACCCACCCTATTTCCCAAGAAATGTAGTACTGCAGTGATTAATAAGGAAATAAATGTTTGAGATAACGATTTGTTTGCTACAGTATCAAGACACAGAAAAGAAATGGCACCTTGCTCTTAATTTCATTCTACTCAATTCCATTCATCTGGTCAATTCTTGCTACACAGCTGTTTTTTTTTTTTTTTAGGATATTTTATCTTCCTTTCCGTAACATTTTTGGGTTACTGAGTTTATCTGTATTTTGAAGGGCATGTCATCTTCATCCTGTTAAGGAACAGGAAAGAAAAAGAAAAGGAAGAGGAAAACAAAAATGAAAAAGAAAGCAAAACAAAGAGAAAGAAAAGGAAAAAATGAAAAGGAATAGGAAGAGGAGAAAGAAAATGAAAAAGGGAAAGAAAAAGAAAAAGAAGAAAAATTTGAAAAGAAAAAAGAAAAGGAAAAGGGAGAAAAGGAAGAGAAAAAGAGAGAAAGGAAAAGAAAAAAAAAGGGAACGGGAAGGGAAAGGGAAAGGAAATAGGATACAGAAAGAGAACAGGAAAGAAGAGAGGAAAGGAAGGAGAGAAAAACAAGCCAAAGTTAATATTTTAATACGGCATAGTTCTGCAGCTTTCTTATGATGCCCCAAAAACTGTGGCACCCCTTCATTTTGGTGACTCCAAACCACCAAAGAAAATGCCAAATTATGCATATTTTCTTGCTTTTTCCCACTTCCTTTCTGAAGAGAATCCCAGCTATCTTTGGGTTATTCACCGTAAGGCAACATCCTAAAAAATATCTCAAGGAAATACAAACTCTTTCAGCCATTTACCCACCTCCTCACATGGTAGCTGCAAAGTTTTACCCCCATGGGCAAGACTGAACTATCTTGCTAGCTCTCTTGCTGGAGTTCACTCAACTCTGAGGATAGACCATGGGAATGACATTCAGAAGCAAAAGAATAGGCAACATTTTTATCACTGCCGGCATGGAAATATCCATCTGGACAGTATCTGTTTGTCTTTTTTCTTTCTTCTGTCTGCAGGAGCTGATGTATTACAGCAGCTGCAGATATGGGAGGAACAGAGGGGTTCCTGTCAAATTTTCTTAGATCCTTCAGGGAAGCCATGTCCAAAATGCTCTGATGTGTATCCTGTGAGATATTTGGGGGAAAACTTCCTAGACTGTATTAAAAAGACAACACGATGATGGCTATTTCAAATGACATGGCTATTTCAAATGGCATGGCTATTTCATCAGTGCTTTGCCAAGATACACATTAAAAATACCCTCAGCAGAACTGTATATTGCTGTTCCAAAATCAGTGAGTTGGTGCCCAGTTCTTCCTGCTACAGCTGGGATAGAACAGCAAGAATGAAGGTAGAAAAGGAATGGAAAAAGGACACAGAGAAGAAGATTGGAGAGCTGGCAGGGAACACTGTAAATGTAAGTGTAGGCCTGGTGGCTTCTGCTTCTAAAACTAACTCTAACCCAGTTGCATAGATGTACTTTGACACAGCCCCACAATAAGACTATTTAAAACATAACTTCTGTATGTCCAAGAGGATACAAAAGTACTTTGTTTACTGGAAAATAATGTAGCACATACTCTCCTGACAGAAAAAAGAACTTACAGGTTAATTAATGTGTACTATGTGCATCTAATACACACATGCAGTGAAGTCCAGTGAGTGTTCAGAATTCTTCCTTGCTCCTTTGGAGTTCTTTGTAGGGTTAGGTTTACATTTCTTTTAGCACAGTGTTAATTAATTTCAGGTTTGAAAATTAACAATCCAAGTTGCGATATGAGCAGGAAAAATAAACTATCTTATATAAAAAAAAATCTTGTTAGTCCTAACTGCTGTTGTAACACTAACCTGCTTTGCACATGCAGATATCTGGCTTTTCTCGTTTAAAACGTGAGCACAAGGGAGTGGCTGCAGTTCATTAAACATCACAAGTGCCATAATAGCAAAAAGAACACAAAGGCCCCATGATATGACTCACAGTTGTGCTGTGGTTGCTTCCTCCTCTGGGTCAAACCTGTGCATGGTAAGAAATCTCAGAGCATTCCGTGAGAACTGTATGACAGCCATGGGCTGAGCTTCTAAAAAATGCACCAAATTAACTGCAAGCTCTGGTAGCATCAAGTTAGCTTCAACTAATTTATATAAATTATTGATTTCAATGATACCAGGGATTAGAGTCTTTCAGACTGATTCAAATCACAGTATTCATCTTTGTGCAGTAGCTTTCCAAATTTTCAGTATAGAAATGTAGTACCTAAGTCACTGTTTTGCTTGTGTCTTGTCTAAAGCGAAAAATTTTGCTCTCATTGCAAATTAAGCATAGTGTTTTAAATAAACTGCTAGGTTCATTCTGCATCATACAGTCACCACGTTTGCAATTTCTTTATCCTGACAGACTCTTAGGTCAAAAGAATCTCCTGATCTGTAATGAGTTTGAACATAGTATGTAATACAGTATTTGTGCTTGTGTTTGGGTTGTTCTGAGACAGGTTTGCATTGTGCAATTTCTATTTTTCTTCCTATTCCCTGCAGCACCCTGCCAAAGTATTGCCTTTTTTCTGTTTTTTCCTTTCCTTTCCTTTCCTTTCCTTTCCTTTCCTTTCCTTTCCTTTCCTTTCCTTTCCTTTCCTTTCCTTTCCTTTCCTTTCCTTTCCTTTCCTTTCCTTTCCTTTCCTTTCCTTCCTTCCCTTCCCTTCCCTTCCCTTCCCTTCCCTTCCCTTCCCTTCCCTTCCCTTCCCTTCCCTTCCCTTCCCTTCCCTTCCCTTCCCTTCCCTTCCCTTCCCTTCCCTTCCCTTCCCTTCCCTTCCCTTCCCTTCCCTTCCCTTCCCTTTCCTCCTTCATTCCTTCATTCCTTCTTCCTTTCCTTCTTCCTTTCTTTCTTTTTCCTTTCTTCCTTTCTTCCTGCCTGTCTGTCTGTGTAGCATTCATGTTTTCGATGTCTATAGTTTTCACTTAACAGAGACAGGGGAAAGGAAGGAAATCCTTGTACTACCATTTTTCAATCTTTATTGAACTGCCTCAGGAGCTTAAGGAGTGTAGAACAGAAATATAGATTCATTTTATGTGTTAGAATTTTATAAAATTACAAATGGAATCTATAATAAGGCCTGAGTTGTTTCCCTGTTGGGTATTATTCTTGAGCAGTAAACAGAAACTCATAACAAAACCAACCAGTTATTGCCCTGTTCTTGGTTTGTCCATTTCTCACTACGTAAAGAAAAATTTGCAAACTTTAAAGTCAATTAAGCTTGCTGTGCTAAATTATCTCTATGCCAATCTGCACATGAACGCCTCCCAGAACATTTCTTCTTACCCTTCTCCCAGTACTTTTCTCCAATGAGTTTCAGCCTTTGGTTATAGGCTTCTATGGCAGTCCTGCAGCTACTAGGTGTGCTGTGCTCACTTTCCAAAAGAAATTATATGCATCAGAAGTTGGTCTTGTTCAGCTCTAAAGCAGGACAGTGAGCTGGAACAGTTCCCACATGCTGTGTGGGGTGCACATTGCTATTGCTTCTTGTGTTACCATGTGGCAAACTGCTAACCAACAGGATAAAGAGTCCCTAAGATTAAAAGTGATAGTCACTATTGTGCATATCATGGTCTGGATTTTTATATGGAATGCAATTATTCACAACTTCAAAGTGGCTACTCCTGAATTGTCTTTAGAGGAATAAGGCCTTTCTCAGCTTTTGAGATAAAAGGTGATTTTCGTTTATTTCAGGCCTGAATTCATGCTTTGATTTCTGAGCAAGCAGTGAAAAATTGTAAGTACCAGTAACAACAGTTCCGTTCAATACTGGACAAGAAGTATAAAATAGGTCATTTTCTTTCACTGTCATGTTAGTAGCTGATTTCAATATTACCATTTCTGTTGTATTTACGGATTTGTTTTTAGATTTTTTAATTTATCTGTTAGCACCCTTGTCTGAAGATATCAACATTGTGTAGTGAAAAGAAGGAAAAAAATAATTGAAACGTGGTTGTCCATGCATATAAAATTATCTGTTCATTGTTCAGTTCTAATGATTGCAGGAAGTAACTCAACAGCAGTTAAATTTCAGATGTCAGATCCTTAATATTTTAGAAATTACATCGGTTTTGGTAATATGGTGAATTAAATTGTTCTCTTGTTTTTCAAATTTGACCTTATTGCTTTAATGATGTAGATTTTTTTTTTTTCCAGAATCTGCCTAGCAACAAAAGATGCTCTCTCGCCCTCTAGTGGAAGATAATAACATCGTTGTTTTTCCTTTGCATCTGTAAACCATCAGGTAATGCAATCAGAGGCTGAAACCTTTTCCCAGCAAGAATATACGATAATTTGTTTACTGTACGGCATAAATGTAATATGAATACTGTTGTAATGGGATATTAATGTTTTTTTTCTGCAAGTGCACTGTTTTTAAAGTGATCCTAAATGACATGAATTAGATATCTACACACATTTTTAAATAACAAAAAAGGCCCAGTAGCTGATATTAAAAAGAAGTTCTAATCACAGAAGTAATATACAGCATCTTTTGAACATAGAAGCAGCTTGCATGTTGGTATTTGCCAGTCTGATCCCAGATACAAAAAGCACGCGCCCAAATGATAAACTTCATTTTAATCCAAATGCTTGCAGTATTTCTGATGTTCACCTTAAGGAGACTGACAGAGTACCTGGATGCAATTTATACATGTGTCATTTTCAGAATCAGATGTTCCAATCTACTGATTTGTGTCAGTCTCCAAATAAACAATTTTTTTAAGAACACCATAAACATCTTCCCAGCAAACTGTATGTAAGTGCAAGCTGCTCATGTAAGTAATGATTCACAGGATTAAGTCTATAACTAGGGGAGTAGAAATACCTCCTGTGTATTACTGACTGAACTTCCCAAAGAGTGCCTAAAATTCCTCCACTTCTAGTTTCCAAAATAATCAGACCACCATTTCTTGACTAGATTACAGTTTTCAGTGCAAAGATGATCTTATTCTGCTCCTGAGCTGTTGTGTAGCATGATTTTTTTCTTTTGCAGTTTTATTATCCCACTTTCTCAATGAATATTTTTCTTTCCCTTCCTTGTTGCTATGCAAAACTTCACCCAGGTGGGTGTAGCAGATGCCAGTCCAAGGGAATCTGACAGGAAATATGCATGTAGTTAACTTCACAGCCTACATGCATCTCGCAGGGAGAGGGGCTTTCTGCACCTGCATTGCTGCTTTGCACCAAATGTGTCACTGTCAGCACTTTTAATTCATATTAATTTTGGTTTGTGTGTTTCTTGTTCTTGCCACATGAAAGAGTAACAAAACTACTTAACAGCAGCTGGGTGACAGTTCTGGGTTGCCACTGTCTCACTCAGGTACCCATAGAAAGTGGATCTCTCACCAAGGAGGAAAAGCTTTCATTTTCTTCCATGAGGTGTGGCCCCAAGGAGACACAACTCTGCGGTGCAATGAGTCACTTAAGTTGTAACTGCTGTAAGCAGCACAGGAACTTTGCCTTCTCTGCTTTGAAGAGCAGGGTGAAAACAATGTGTTAAGATACACAGGTTGCTCAGAAAGTAATGCCTCTTATTTATTTCCATGGAAACTCCATCAGATACAAAGAGTACAATAACACTATTTGATAGAGGAAATTCTTAGCTATAAAACAGTTTTTCAGCGTGGTCACCACCATTTGCCATGCATTTTTGCTAGTGATGAACAAGAGCTTATACGTGCAAAGAATAGTAAAGGTTTCTGTAGAAACATCAACCAGAAAAGGAAAGTCCAAGAAGGAGTGCCTTCCCCAGTGAGCAACACACGCAGGCTAGTAACAGTGAACAAGGAGAAGGCTGAGGGATTCAACAACTTTTTTGCCTCAGTCTTCACTAGCGACTGCTCTACACACAGCCCTCAAGCAGATGGGTCTGAAGATGGGAACTGGGGGAGTGTTGTCCCTCCCTCTGTAACATCAGGTTCACAACCGCCTGAGGAACCTGAACATCTGTATGTCTATGGATCTTGATGAGATGCATCCCAGAGTCCTGAGGGAATTGGCTGATGTAGTCGCCAAGCTACTCTTGAGGATATCTGAAAAGTCATGGCTGTCATGTAGAGTCTCTGGTGACTGGAAAAATGGCAATATAGCACCCATTTTAAAGAAGGTTAGAAAGGATGACCCAGGGAACTACCAGCCTGTTAGCTTCTCCTCATTGCTGGGGAAGATCATAGAGCACATCCTCCTGGAAGCTATGCAAAGGCATATGGAAGAGAGGGAGCTGATATGGGATAACCAGCACAGCTTCACCAAGGGCAAGTCCTGCCCAACCAACCTTGTTGCTCATTCATTGAGTTCATTTATTGTTTCGGGTGCAGTGTCTTTCTTTCAGGCTTAGGCAGCACATTTCTGTCTGGGGATCTGCTCTAAGAAGGCACAGGGTCATAGACACATAGCTCGTGTCATTTGTGACCTGACAGCTCCCTGAGTTTGTATTTACAATTTATTTATTGACGGGAACTTAACAGAAACGTAATGAGAATCTAGAATTAGCATTACTGAGGCTGTCTGGAAGGAACAGCCACCACACGTTCCCGCCCACAAGACCAGCACGGCTCCTGCACTCCGCTGCCTCTCCTCCCGCGGCTGCCACGGGAGCTGCTTCTCCCCGCAGCGGCTCTGCTCTCCTCGTAGCCGTGCTGAGAGAGCGACGGCTTGTCTTGCTCCCAGCAAACACAAAACCGCCCCAAACCACACATTCAGCGCAGCGAAACGGGCGTGAGCTCTGACGGCGGCCTTCCCTCGCCGCAACGGGAGCTGCTGCGCCCCGCCCTCACGGCCGCGACATGGCGGCGGCGGATGCGGGCGGGCCGGGCTGCTCGGAGGCAGCGCCCCGGGACGGCCGGGCGCGGAGGTGGCTCTGCGAGCCTTGAGCAAAACAGCGGCCCGTACTCGAATCGCACGTCGTGGGCCTTGGGTGCGTTCGTTGAATTATTTAGTAACGATTCTCAGTTTTCTAATGCTTCTTTTCAACAAAGCCCCTCTGAAAATGATGCTACTTCAGAAGTAGCAAACTATTAAACACGATTTTTAAAATTTTCTGTATTAATTTTACCACTGATGTTTTCGTATGTGATTTAAGTAAGGCCGCTGTAGCAAATGTCTCTATCCTTGGCATTCTATACAGGGTTGCTGCACTGAAGAACAGCTGTTAACGTTTACTGAGTATGTTCTGTAGACACAATCCGTAGTGCTTTGCAGATGATTATACACATATTGTTGCACAAACAATACCATTTACGTCACAGAGAAGGCAGTAGGCACGCTCAGAGCAGACTGCTGAGAAGACTGGAAATAATGAGCTAGTTCTCTGTTCCCATTTTGGTGGCTTTTTGACCCAAAGAGCGGACAGTGCTTGATAGGCAGGTAACACGATAATCCTGGGCCTCTGAAGGGGTTACAAGCTGCGTGCAGTGAGCCTCAGAACCTCTGGTGCTTCCCCATCATTCTTAGGAAACTATCCGTGGTTTCGGTACTCACTGAAATACACCTGGCAGCTGTTAGAGCAGTGCGTTTCTCGCTGTCACCTGCACTATTCTGAGAGCGTAGAATACAGCATAGGCAGTGTATGTCTGACCTTTATGTCAAAATCAAATGGCCCGATCTTGCTCCCTGCAGTTCTTCTGAGGACATGGGAAAGCTTCTGCATCTCACCACTGACTTTGTCCTCACTTTATAAGAAAAAAAAAAATGTGGGTTAACTAGTACAAATACTAAATGATGGGATCTTCATTTTCAACAACAGTACAGAACCAAGTGTAATCTTACTCTTTGCATAGCCAACTGCACAGCTTCCTTACCATTTGTAGAGTCAGAATTGAGCCCCTTGGCCTGATTCTGCCAGAAGCTCTCCTCTCAGCAGTTCAGATAACTGTTCTCACCATATCATTTGTCAGACCAGGGTTTTGCCTTACACAAGAGCAGTAAGAAAATTCATCAGCTGATTGCCAAGTCGTGCTTTCTGTGGGAGAGCACAATGAAAGCAAACAGCTAATAAATCTTTCAAACACAAATTATTTTAACTAATTTCACCCTTGGTTTCATTTGCCACTTACTAAAGTTCACTGAGAAACAAAAACAAATCTCCTACCCATCGACAGAAAATACTTCACGAAATGCTTTATTTATAGTAAGTGATGGGATTAATTGGAAAGAAGCCTGGATTCTTGTATATGCTAATGATGAAAACACCCAATAAGTCCTCAGAGGCTTTCAGGAAAGACAGGTTTCATTATTGGCTATCACATAGTCCACAACCAGTTAATGGATGACCCTTGTCCTGCCCTGTACTCACCTTGGGCCCTAATGATGGAGAATATTTTTTCTGGATATTTTTGTTTGTTTGTTATGTTTAGAGAGTGTGTGTTAAGTTGCTGCCTGTTTCAGGTCTCGTGTTTTGGAGACTTACTAGCTTTTTAATATCTGTGTAGCTCTTTCTGAACTTCTGGCTTCATTAAGATGTATCAATTTTAATGCCTAAAAATTGAGGTGCTAATGACTTCGGATGCTTTGATAGCAGTAGTGTATTCACATTTTTCACTGTGTGTATGTTTTTAGTGCAGTTAATAACTTATTTGCTTACAGTAAGCTGGAGTGGCCTGCAGCTGCTCCACTGCGATCCGTGGGTGTTCAAGCTCTGACACCAGCCTGGCTATGCTGTAGCCTCGAGGCTACGTGGTGTGTGTGGACATTTTCTACCACAGTTATCTGGCTCTGATAGCATCACATTAGTCAGAACAATGAGGAGGCCGAAGGAAAGCTAAAATTTAAGCTTTAAGGATCTGACTCATTCAGTTTCTGGCACAAGGAGGTGCAAATTGCACTTCCTGAGTTTGCAGCACACCTAGCAAACCTCAATTACATACCAAATACACTGCTGTGAAAAGGCCTGCTTGCTGCCTCAGCGTGTGCCCATCTTAACTCATGTGTTGTTGCTTCCTATTACTAATTTTAATGTCTGTAGCAGCTGCTGGGAGGATGTTGCTGAAAGGTGGCTTCATGGTGTTGCTCTTCTCACCAGCTCTGCAGCCTTTACTCACTGCCACTCATAGCAGGCATCTTGAAATAACAGCATCCTGATGATCAGTTGAAAAGGGGCATGACAGGCATAGGACCCCCATCCTCTCTGCCCTTACCTTGACGATAGGTAGGGTACTAACACAGTTAACTAACAGGTACTAACAATTGTGAACCCAACTCGTGATAAGCAGCTTGTTGCATCGTTTTGTTCTTTGAAGTAGTAATAAACTTGTTTCTGAGATATGTTTAGAACTGGAAATCTGTTCCATCAATCAAAATAATTCTGTTACCCTAATTCCTTATAATATCAAAGAGTACCCAAACCTGACCAGAGTTCTGGTGTCTGGCTGAAAGCATGGTGCAGCCCCTTCCAGGCCACAAGGACAGTGCGAGAAATGTCAGCAACATGCATTGTGTTGTAGCAGTGCACATCAGATTCAGCTTATGTTGTGCATACAGATAGCCACAAGATATGCTTAGTTAGAGGAACCAGCAAAAGGAAATTTTGTTTGCAAATTTCTGGTGGCTAGGGCAAAGGAGGAGCTTTCTAGGGCAATTTGGAGAAGATGGCATGCATGTCTTACAAAGTGCCCTTGTGCTGTACACAAAATGTTCTGGGCCAGATTAGGTGGATGCTGTCTTCTATACTGACTGCACAGTTGCCACTGGTAGTGAACATGAACAAAGCAAGGCAGCTAACTTTTCAGGACTTTCATAGACATCTACTTTGTTGTCAATCTACAACTTGACACAAAAATTGTCAAAAATATATAGAAATTTAAGGTTGATTCGTGTACATTTTCCAGGCCATTTATATTTTTTGTCCACATTCAGAATTCACTGTGTGCATCTGAAATTCTGGAAAGTGACGATGAGAATCCCAGAGAGGAATTTTTCATTAAAGGTGAGTTAATTCTTCAATTTTCTTGTTATTTGTACGTCTTTATTTCTTCATCACTTAGAAGGTGTTCTTCCCTGGAAAAAAACCTGAAAGCTATATTTCTCCGTAAAAATGGCAAAGATCCAATCTTAGATATGATGCAAAGAGCTGACTAATAAGAATGGATAGTGCTGATTCCAGAGGTGTGCTTGCTCAATCACATCTTTCATCTTGCTTATCTATGCATACCTTACTGAATGCCATGACTTTGTAAAAATCTCTCAAACTCTTTCCCACTGGGTGTTTTTTCCCTATTATTTCTCATATTACTTCATATCATTGTTATGATATTAACTTATATTATGGAAGAGGATTTCTTTCTAAACATTTTTGTGCTTTTCTAAGAAAATTTTGAAAAAGTTTTGAAGGTTTGTCCTTGAGCTAGTTAAGCTAGGGACAGATATTCATGTCATAAAAATACTGACAGAAAAAAATGCTTTTTTTTGTGTGTGTGTGTGTATTCTACCTGGTAGAATAAGGATTTTTATACAATTTCCAGGCAGGAATCCAAGAAAACATATTGGGAACCTGAAGAGTATTGAGATACTGATAGTTTCCTTCCCAAATATTGATAAAAAATTGGACAATGAATGTATGTGTTCTCTTTTCAGTAAAAGTGTATCAGAGCAGCACAACTGTGTGTAATATGCCCTGGCTACTAGCAGGGATTCTCATTAACACAATAATCAAGAGCATTACATTTTAAGTAAGAGCATCTGAGTTTTGTTACTTTTTCTATGAAATGTCAAACAAGTAAAGTAGTCCTATGAGGTTATCAGATTAATAAAAATGTTTGGATCTGTTTATTGCTATTATTGTTCTGAATTAATGTAGGTTTTGTAAAGACATTGTAAAAGCCTAGAGAAGGGCCTGCATTCTAAGTATGTAAAGATATGCTAGGCATTTTGGGTTTTTTAAGTAACTTCTTTATCTTAGCTTCTCTTTAATTTCCTTTGCTCCTTCTCTTACAGTGAGCAGTATATTAACAGAAAGACAGACACATAAGTATGAACTACTCCAGTTTTAACAGGGGCAAAATACAAGGTAGGATAATTTTTCTTAATGTGCAATCAAATTATATAATATTTCTGTAATTATGAGATCAGAGTGATTGTACTGTTGAAATAGATATTACCTCTTAAAAAAAAAACACAAAAATCAACAAAACAGCAACACAAAATTAAATCATGTATTCCAAATAAAAGCCTCTACATGAAATCCTTAAAAATACAGAGATGAATTACAGTTTGTGTGTCACTGCCAGAACAAAAATAGCCATTAACCTACAACTTCAAAAGAATAGGAACATATCAGTTTATTCTTCTTAGTAGTAAGAAAAACTTTATGAAGAATGTACTTCTACATTTTAATGGTGTGGGATGTATTTGAAAATTACTTTTTTCATTCTTGAATGAGTTTGCTCCTGAACACTTGACTACATACTTGTCTTTAAGTATTGCCCTAGTAGGTTAATAATTATCAAATCTTCCTATTACTAATTTCAGAAATTTTTCATTCTCACAATTGAAATTCACTGTATTCCTGTACTCTTTTTTTTTTTTTTTTTAACTGTGAAACTTCTCCAAACGATATTCATAAATTTTGGAATAGATTATTTGTTCAAAACCAAGATACTTCTGAATGTGATCATTAATGATTATTAAATTTTACCTTTACTTAGGAACGTTTTTTCTCATAAGTCCAAGTTAAACTGGGACATAAAACTCAGCGTGAATTACTAAAATTCTATTCTCAACCCAGTCCTGTTGTCCTGTCCTGTCCCACTGCAACCATCAATAACCCCTTTTGCATCAGTGGAGGACGGGCCATCACTTTAGCAGGAAGTATGTATGTACGTGCATTTATAAGTGCATTTATATTTGAATATACATGTATATACATCAGCATATATGTATGCATATACGTGTCCCAAAATTGAGGAGGTTTACTTCTACGGATAGTCAGATTAAAAACTCCAAATGGAATCTGAGATGCTTGTGAAGTTTAGCTTCATGTATAGTGAACGCTGCTCATGCAGGAACGGGTTTCACTTTCTATCTTATTCTGTCTTGACAATTTTAAGGCATTGAAAGATTGGAAAATCTGCAAGATGAAGACTTTTATTCTATACTAGGTTCCATAGAACATACAGGAAAATACATAAAACAGGAACATGCTTCACTTATGGCAAAGGGCTACAGAAAATTTCCCGGCAAACCAGAAATTTTCCTAAAATAATTTCCTAGAATTTCTTAGAAAAACATCATTATGGCATTGGGTGATATGCAGTCTAGACATTATAAGATGTAATGGAATTGTTATGGTAGAGCCCATGAAGTGTTAGTTAGAGAAACTGCTAAATTAGAGTAATCTAGCTCTTGGTGTCTGCTGGGATGATCCCAGTATTGCTCTTGGTTATTCTGTGAGTTGAATAGTCTACTGGATGAGGACGACTCAAAGTGGCTTAAAACTTTTGACCAGCTGGATGTATTGTGCTCAGTACACCCCAAAATGTGATCTGCCCTTTTGGCTGCCAGGACACACTGACGTGTGTTAAGCCTACTGTCAACCAGCACCTCTCAATCCTTGGGAATGACTGATCATTTCCTCTTAATGATCCTTCTGTTTTTGAATTCTACCTCCTAGTAGCCACCTTATACCAAAGCACAGAACTGAAGTTCCCATTAAGAGCCAGATGGTATTACTGAAGGCTGTATGCAGCTGCTGCTTGCAGTGGGCTTGAAACTGTGCTTGAGTGTATTGGAGGAAGAGGCTGACATGAACAGGCTCTGTGGTTCCATTACAAGAGCTGTGAAAATTCACAAACTGAAATTTTACAATATGCCTGCGTACTCACGAAAATGAACATGCAGATCTAAACTGCAGATAAGAAACTTAAACTACTGTTTCATTTTGCCTATACATAGGAAAGGACCAACTGATGAACAAATGACTAAGCAAAGCATATATATAGTTATTTATGCATATAAAGTTGACTTTCTAGTGCCCCTGACAACCACAGGAAACAGTGGTTTAATTTTACAGTCTATTCTGCCTGTTCTAGCAAGAACAACAGAAGTTTTCTGCATATTTAGTCTATACTTTAAATGAGATCATTCCTCTATGCAATAAATGGAAGATGGAGTGCCTGCTGTATATATATATATACATATATATTTATTGGTTTCCCTCGATGCAGAAAGGCAAGTACACCTGCAGTGTCAGTCCCTACTATATTTATAAACATAAATTTCCTGTACTGTGTGTTTTCACCCAAACCTTTTGCAGCATATGTAGAACATTTCAAAGCATGTTCACATTATCTCCACGTTCTCAAAGATCACGTATTACAGAGATTACATGTCACCTTCTTACACCATGCCGATTCAGTAAGGAGATGCTGACTGTGCCCCATCTCTATATTTACCACACATGTACAGAAGCATTCTGCTACTGACTAATTATGTAAAATCTAGCTACACAGTTTTAGCAATTCAGAAATTATACCTAGTACCTTTGCTTACAGTTTACTGTTAACTTACAAAGGACAACAGTCTGTCTTTAGATGTAATAAAAATTAGGCCACTGTGTTCTCAGAAGTGGCTGTGTTAGCCAGGAAACATGTCTGTGGTGTCTTATGGCTAACACTTCAGCACCAACAAGCTATGAGCAAAATGAAAGCATGTGTCACAGTTATTGTCAGACTTCTGAAAACAGGCTCTCAGGTTATCTTACTGCTTTGGAAATGCTTAAACTGTGTTTGTGTACCCAAGTTCTACCTTAACTGATGCTCTCATAGGAAAAGCTGAAATTCTGAAATACTTTTTTTGGTTGGTCTTATATTCTCAAGTATTAAATTCAGTCTTCTTCAGTCATGAGTAAATACAAGGAGCATCCACTGAAGATGTCTGAAAATCAAGCACAAAATTAACTGCAGATTATCTCAAGGAAATCCATCTTGTAAGTTAAAACACTTCAGCACCTACATTTAAATGAAAATAAGAAGACACTGAGGGAGGCACTGAAAATACCAGAAATAAAAGACCCCAAGACAGCTAATCATCGACAGAGAACAGATGCTTACAGAAGAATAGTTTCAAAGACTTACTGCACATAACATTTGTATTTTTCCCATGTGCTATTTTTTCACATTGATAAGAAAAAGCAGTGTCCATTTTGCAAAATTAGCAAAAGCAATTTGTCTTTATGAAATGAAAAATCATACCCTGCTGACAAAAATAAAACAAGATAAAAAATCATAAACATTATTCAGAACTGTCCACTACTTGGATGTTTTAAAGCAAGCAAACATTCAGAGTAGCTTATGTCATACTTAGTGCTAGATAAATGCCATCATGAATATACCTTAGTTATCTAGTAAGTGTAGTACTTGTGAAAGACTCTAGAGTTATGGTTTTGGAGGCCAAAATGTTTTAGCTATTTGGGTTATTGTATTGCAGGCTTATTTCACTGCAGTACTGGTTTTGACTGGGACAGATGTAATTTTCATCATAGGAGTTTGTAAGGTGCTATGCTTTGGATTTGTGACCAAAACAATGTTGGCAACAAAGGAATATTCTAGTTAGTGCTGAACAGAGCTTTCACAGTGTCAAAGTCTTTTCTGACTCTCATGTTGCCCCGCTGGTGAGGAACCTGGGGACGTAGCCAGGACAGCTGATCCCAACTGACCAAAAAAGATGTTCCATACTATATGATACTGTGCTCATCAATAAAAGCTGAGGAATAAAATGGGGGAATGGGAGTAGAATATGCTTTACAGGTTCTGCTACGATACTCTTCTAACCATGAGAACCAATGCAGCAAATTTAAAGGTTACAGTAAAATCAGATAACAAATGTGTGCAGCCAAAGACCTCTTATTGTGAGTAGCTGTTAACTGTGCTTGTGGTTAGGGGAGAAATAGCATCAAGCTCACTGTGCAAAGTATGATATCTTTGTTTTGTTTTCTTTTATTGGACCTGGGAGCTGGCTTTACAAGTCATGAGTGTGCTCAGCAATTCATCAGAAGGAAAATGCTCTGTATTACCACATACAGAAAACGTAGTAAAACCATCCCTTCATACAGTTGATTTCATTTTTATTATTTCAAGTACGTTGCTAGTACAATAAACAGTCTGAAAATGATCTAAAATGAAGAAAGGCATTTAATGTTTTCTCATGTGCCATTGAACTACTCTGCTGTTCCATGTCTGTGACTGATGCCATCTGTTACACAGTACAAGCACTTGAATGAGAACTTCACAGTTTGTAGTTTAGATGATCTTTGGGATACAGGGAGCAGGTGGGAGAGTACTCTGCCTTCGATGGTACTTAACCAGTGTCTTGATGTGTGCTGTGCTTTGCAGTATTCACTGCTTACTCAGTGAAACAGTACTACATCATCACTCATGCGCATGTTATTACAAAGCCTAAAGCTATTTGTTACTAAGAGAAGGCATACAAGTAAGACCAGAAGACATAATCAAAAAAGAACCTTCTTGTCCAACTGTGCTGGAAACTTTTGACAGAATTGTTGGAATTTGTTTTAATTTGTTTGCTGCAATTGTTTCAAATTTAGTTTTTACAGTCATCATTGTAATTATGCTTTTTCTGCAGAAAAGGAAAACACGCTGGCCATTTAAACAGCTCAAATAAAAAGGTCATAAAAACTATCATTATTCTTGGACTACAAATGAGTTTCAATCTTCTACTACTTTTTGTGATAGCTGTCGGAAGACATCCTGATAATACTGTTTTAAATTTTTGTGGTTGTTGTTGTTCTGTTGTTTGCACAATGCTTCAGTTTTGTGGTTTATGGTCTGCAAAACAAAGATCTGCAAACCAGTAGGCAAAGACTTAATTCATTTACTGACTACATCACAGTAATGACATAGCAACTGTTCGGTTTACTGAGTTAGGTGACTGATCCCAGGTGTCAAACTCTAGCGCTTCCACCTCAAAAAATAAAGTCATGCCAGCACTGAAAACAAACAAGAAAGTCTCAGATACTGCTGCACAAAGTGTTACTATGACATTGGCTAGAACTTAAAGGAAGCTGAACTAGTTAACAGCTTTCAGATTCTTGTTACTATGACTATGCATTTATTTAACTCACTATGAACCAAGATCAAGCAGAAGACTGAGTATGAGAAGGCATGTGAAAATGCTGCACATCTGTCAAAAGAGAACCAAAATAGAGTTTTATTTTAAAATAAATGAAAGCTTTCTTTCACTGGGTTGTAGGAAAAGCAATGATTATAGAGAATAGAGGAGAATCTAGCTGCATGCAACTGAACTTAGACGGGTAAATAAAGCTGGGATCACAGCTTTTCCAAATGTAAAGTCAACTTGCAGTGGTATCAGAATTGCTTTCAATGTTGGTAAAGATATAAACTATTTGGTCTTTACTCATTACATTTAGAACAAGGAAGTTTTATTAAGGCTTTAGTGAACTGCAATCATTTTGTGAATGTCTCAGCTTAACATGTGAATTCTAAAATCCTTTGAAATTAACAATACAAATTGGTATTTATTTATTTATTTTTACAAATTCTTCAGGTGCAGATATACTGTTTATTTTGTATCAAATTATTCCAACTACTGAGAAATTACTGTGGTGCTCTGTTTAACCAGTCTACAGAATAGTGTCTTCACCATCACAAAAGGTGAGGGAACATTGCTAACAAAGTCTAGCCTATAAAGTATGCTAGCCTGCACAAGTAAGCATGGGTAATGATGACAGTTTTTTTTTGGCGTATGCTAAGGAATTACAAACAATTCAATAGTCCAGATGTTTGTTTTGCCAATAGACAGAGTCAGCAGGAAGGACACAGACAGCAAGTTAAAGAATCGAGTTCATCTTTACTTACATTTAAAGTAATTAAATCATAAGTGAAATGATACACCAAGAATAAAACAAAAGAAGGCAGTGCACCTAACCATTACTACATAAGATGAACTATAGTGATTAATAAAGATATATCACCAGTTGCCCTAATACTTTACCGTCATCCGGTTGTTGCGGAGTCCCAATTCCAGCGAAGATTTGTAGAACCTTTCCTGGCAAATGGGAGGTCCTCCACTGTCTTAGAAATAATACCTAATCAAACGTCCGTGGCTCTTGACCTTCTGGCAGACCAATTCATTCAAATGAGAAATGCAATTTTTCAACATCATGTGGTTTTTTGTTATTTGTTGGTAGAAGAAGGGGGAGTTTGCAGAACATTAAATGAATCCTATTTTTACCTACAAATTGATGACAATGGAAAAGTGGTAAAACAAATAATAAAGGAAATGAAAAGGCTAGCACGTGTACCTATCCAGATGTGGAAAGGTTGGGAATTGGATATGTTTTCATGGCTGCTAGGGGGACCATGGGTTAAGCGTGCACTTTTCTTTCTTCTTTGCGCAGCCACTGTTTTTTATTCCATGTTTAATTCCCTGTTTTATGCAACTAATTAGATGCGTTTTAAGAGGAATGCAAATCATAGCCATGACTAATGAGCAGAAGTTAACTGAGGCACAAAAAGAGAGGCCTTTTTGTCTAATGCCTATGTCTAAGAGTGTATTTAACAGGAGATATATTATGAAGGTTGTGGTTTATCTTTAGGTCAAAGGACTGATAGAGGTAGTAAAGCCTGAACAACAGGCCTTGAAATGAAGCTGACCTCTAGATGAACCTGACGACCAAATACTATGCTGCACGTGCAACGCAATATTTATCTATTTCGCTGTTTTAACATGAATATATATATATTAATGCTAGTCTATAGAGATCTATTTAATGCTTCTTGTGTAACAGTAACCAGTAGTGTATCTTTATTTAGGGGCGTGTTGCAAGGCCATGACACCAGACATCTGACCTTGTTGAGAAATATGTGGTTAAAGCCCAAATAGATAGAAAAACTCCCTTGGTTCCTCCTAGAGCCCTAGCCAGGCTTTGGATGGAATCAGATGCTTCTGCACTTGAAATTATGTAACCTTGTTTATTCAACTATATAAAAGCTGGACTCCCTTGCAATGACTTTGGAGACCTCACCGACAAATGAACGCACTGTGTTAGGACCTCCCAGTTGCCAGGAAAGGTTCTACAAATCCTTGCTGCAACTGGGGCTCCGCAGCGATTGCAGATCTGCATGATGGTAAAGTATTAGGGCAGCTGGTGATGCATCTTTCTTTATCCCTGTAGTTAATCTTATGTAGTAGTAGTTAGGTGCATTGCCTTCTTTGGTTTTATTCTTGGTGTATCATTTTACTTATTATTTTATTGCTTTAAATGTAAGTAAAGATGAACTCATTTCTTTAACTAGGTGTTTGTGTCCTCTGTACTGACCCCATCCACTGGCAGAAGAACATCCTCTGGTTGAAAGCACACACTTAGACATTTGTAAGTGCTTCTTTGTTCATGATTCTGCAAGCATAAGGTACATCCACAACTCTTAATGTTTGTAAATGCACCTTAAATGAACTCCTGTGTAGTATTTGACTGTATTTTTCATTGCACATTTTTGTACTTTTTTTATAGTCTTATTAAGGCCTGTGCTAAGTAGTCTTTCCACCACAACAAGACCCTCAGCTGTGTTATCTATATTCATGTTGGCTGATTATATACATCAGAAATTGAATTACCAGTTTTTAAATAATTAAAGAACTAAAGGAAATCAAATCTGGGGCCCACTTGCCTTTTAACATGTAATCTTTTAGGGTGTGCTTGCTTTTAACTTTTATGTACACTAGTGAAAAATAAAAATTATGTGAAAAATAAATATTTTTTAAAATAAAAGCTACTGTTCTTAGAAAAAGATTCCATAATCCTATGCAATTCTATGAAGAGAAAAAGAAGCTACACTGCACTTCAGGATAAAATTTCAGTAACTACTGAATTGCTGTGTGATTTGCTACGTAGTTATATGCTTAATTTGGGACATTTAAATTTGAAAGCAATGGCCTTGTGTATGTGATCTTGCATTTGCACATCTAACAAACAGCTGAAAGATGAAAACTGCTTATTTAGCAGTGAGTTTATGTGAACCAATGAAATCCCCCACTGAAATTTAAATTACAAAAAAATGAGGAAGTAAAGCACAACCACTTGCCAATTTCTTCTGTGATCAGGCAGATGTCTTCTGTCTGGGACTTGCACTGGTTTAATATTGTAAGTATAGCACAATTTGCATAGAGTTGAAACCTAAAGCCAGCTGATAATTTCCACTTTGCCATTTGGAATGAGCCCTGAGTTTTGTTATGATGAGGAAAAAGAGTTAACTGCTTGACCATATGGCATAAACAGAGAGGATAGCAGCTCAGGCCACAGCCTGCGGTTTGTGTGCATGCAGAGCTCTGCTCAGAGGCTGGTGCTGCCTGGTGCCTGGCACTCCTATACCTCCGTACAGGTGGGTCCTTCTGTACCCACCAAGGCCATGTGCTGAGCTGCCATGGGAAGCTTTTAAGATTACTGTGGGTCTGCATTTCCATTAGTGCTTGTTTAAACCTAGAGTTGGTGAGGAAAACATCATAGGAATGCCAGAAACAACACAAGAACTCGGAAGTGTAACACCTACTAAACATGTCTTCCTGAGCAGCACACACTTCAGCATCACTGAAATGCTACATGAAAACATGAAAATGAGCTATATAGTGATACCACAGGCCCCTATTAGCAAGAAAGGTTACAAACTGTGTCAGAAAAATACTAGGAAATAAAAACAACACAGATCGTTTCTTAATCATTGAGGTGCTTTTTTCACCATAAATAAGTTGAAATCCTGCTGTTGTTGATTTCGAAATCTCCCAGAACACATGGAAAAGGCGAGTGTTTAGAGAGGAGTCATTGCTTTATTTCTGCACAGGGCGTAAGACAGGTAGTCTCCACAAATGGAGTGCACCCAAGTCATCGCACTATCCACTATTTATAATCCAAAAGTTCTCCATACACACCTATCTAATACATAAGGCACACCTATCTATCACATACTCATGAGATTACTGCAGTTACAAGGTTATACATGCATATCTGAATCTTCTGTGCTTGTGCAGGGTCTTCGGTGGTCATCTGGGAGGTGTTCCCCTCTTCACTTTGTTCATGTATGGACACAGGTTTTCTAAGGACACCTGGTCACCACCTAGTTTCTACTGATCATTTATTGTTTTGGACTTAAGCCCCCATTTAGAGGATGTTGCTCTTATTACAGAAGCATTGTGGTTAAGAAGGATATTTATCAAAGATGAGCAATACAACTGGAAGCTCAAGCAAGTACCTTAATTAGACAAAATGGAGGATCTTCTAGGACATTGCTCTAATTATCTTTTGTAGAACTACATTTGGAAATCATGAGCAACAACCATGGCAAATAATTGATTTTCAGACATCACTGCTGCTTTTCTTATTTCATCCTATAATGCAGTGTTGCAAGAGGAGAGAAGGGGAGTGCTGCTGTAGAGAGGTGGGGAAAGTCCAAGCTGATAGAGGGAAAAAAGTGCTGTCTGAAGGCCAGGGGAGTGCAGTGTGTAGCAGTCCATTCTGAGTGTCATGTAACTGCTGAATATTTGCAGTTCACTGCAAACAAAGCTCCAGATTTAGAAAAACCACAATTTGAAACTTGAATAGTGGTGGAAACTGTCATCTCTACAGAATTCTGTCAACAAGAGTAGAGTGACTGAGGGGTTATTTCTTCTGAGTGCCTTGTTCACATGTGTTTGCTTCCTTTGGCAAGGAGCCTCATACATCCTAGATTCCAGGAAGCAGTTCTCAGTTTACCCTTTCTATGGCTCCTACTTTGGGCTTATAACTGTAGGAGCAGATGGTCCTATGTTCAGTCACTGCTGAAAATTAATGGTGGCTGTTATTTGTGTAGGAGTTCTAGTATTTTTTAAAGAAAGAGTTTACAACTAAATTTCAGTTGACAAACCTTTAGGCTGTAGCTGATTTTTGCATAGTTCAATCATTAAGTAATAATAAGCTAATGTAACCATGGACTTTCTCAACCAAATCTGCTCAGCATGTTATTTTTAACAGGATGCTAAGCATTGCAGAAGAATCTAATCCTTTTTTTTAATTTTTTCCAGTAGAGCTCCTCCTAATGAAACTAAGTTGTAATGCCAATGGGAATTTTTGCCAGTAGTGCAAAACCTAATGAGGGATGTAGCTAATTTCTGACTTCTTCCCCATATTCCATTTGTGAGTTCTAAAATTGCTGATCAGCTTTGTTGTGTTTTTATGCTTTAGCTCTATTCTTGCTGTTCTTCCTCTGCATTTGTCCAGACAGTGCTCCATTTAATAGCAGCAGAGAAGCTCAAAGAATGTAGGCAGCCATCTTGCTTTTGTACAGTGAGTAGCCACAGGCTGGAAATGTCTGAAAACTGCATGCTATGTAGAAAAAGAGACACATAGACTGACGGTTCTCATTCTGATCCTTCCCTTTGGTGGAGTATGATAGTTATTGCTGGTTATGTCATAGTTGTATTTTGTTAAAGGGGAGGATGTCTTCTGACAATTTCTTCAGAGGGTTTCAGAATGATGGCTGTTGGGGTATATCTTCAAGCTTGCCTTTACTACAGATATTCTAGTATTCTGCAGACTTTTTAGCATGAGTTCTAAGGAGCTCTCTCAGACAAGGTTGTTTTGCACACATGTAAAAATAGGCTGTCAGATTTTACACATACTGATTGAAAACAGTCCATGGGTCTAAATAGGATGCAGAATAGATAGCAGTTTAATAGACCAGTAAATCTGGTCTGTTCCATGGAGCTGATGCCTTCCAGCAATGACTGTGACTGTGGGATTAGTTTTCCAAATTTTAAAACTTTTCAGGAGAAAACATGTTCTTATATGTATATCTTAAGTTTTAGTGCTTCTACTCTGAAGTAAAGCAGGCATAACTGATACCATGAGTATTCTCTCTGAATGCCTTTATATCAAGGGTGATAGGTTTTGGTGATACATATTGTTTTCTGTATTCATAAGCACATTGAGAACTATGGTCTCTGTCAGTGAATAATGTTCTTCTCATGCCTTTTTCATTAACAGAATTCTGGAAGTTAATTAATAGTAGTTGTTCCACCCAGCTTCTTAGGCCTAGAGCTTCAGTTGAACTCATAGTAGGGCCATACTGACTGAGCTGAATTTGCTGAGTTAGCAGACTGAAATTTATTTTATGAAAGAAAATGTATTTTAAACTGATTAAAGCAGAGTTGAGCTTGTGTGATTACTTTCCAAAGCAGATTTACGCTCAGTGTTAGATGCTTCTAACACAACTGTTTAGCACAATGCTGGCAAAAGATTCTGTGAATCTGTTTCGCTTGGATTGTTCTACTTCGTTGGTGTGGTTTGGAACACCAAGACTATTGTTTAAAAAAACGTGACTGCTAATATGTATTCCATTGCTAAGTTATTACACTGAGTATAGAAAGAAAACGTAAGTTCTAATAATAATTAAGAAAAAAAAAACCATAACATTTTCTTTTCCTTTTTTTCTTCTTTGTGCCAACTTTATTCTCCTTTATTTTAATGTTTCTTCTTCAGTATATACTCTTTGAGACAGTGGATGTTCTCTAGTATGATTGGGCAAATGAAAGTACATCCACAGCTGTGCCTGTAGATCACCTAGCAGAGCTACATGACTAGGAAAATTAATTCAGTAATGTCATGACTGGGCACGTATCTGAATGAGAAACATTCAGAAGGTAACCGCCGAAATCCTTGACCCATTAAAAGAAATCTGCAAGGAAAAATCACTGCAGACCATACTTGCAGCAGGAAAGATAGTGACTGTCAAAAAGGAAGAGCAAGCCACACTCTTGATCATTCAAGTGTTCTTTCCCAGTCTCGATTTAGGTACACGGGGGAAGCTTGCATTGGAGCTGAGTACCCTGAATCTGCTTCATGACTCTACTATTCAGCTCTTACGTTATGCAAATGTAAGTTTTACTAAATGAGGAAAGTAGTAAAATTTTTATAGAACTGAAAAAGCCAGAACTGCCCAGCAAACAAGAGGTATATTTAGTATAAGCAAGAAGCCTTTAAGAAGATCTATGCAGACTGAAAATGGTAATGACAAGTTTATTCAGTATGTTGTAGGAAAAAATGCATTTTAAAAATTACTTGTTATGCATTTACGGATATTCATAAGAGAACATTTGCTGCCTTCTGCTATTAATTTTGAAGGATCCATGAGGAACTTAATTAAAATAACTTTAGCACTAGCAAGATATACTGCATAAAGATTGCAGTATTTTAGAAACTTCTGAAATTCCAGAATCTATCAACTACTATGAACACATTTGGAACAGTGAAAGGAAAGTCTAAGAGAGAGCAGAGCCAAGAAGGCACATGAGACAAGCTGCCAGTGTAAAGAGGAAGTGATGAATGGTATCAAGAGCAGAAGAAAGATTAAGGATTATTTTTGTCTGGAATAGTCTCTGATGCTTTGCAAAGAAGAAGCTGTTGTACATCTTGTGGGCTATACTAAATCAGATTAAGATAGATTAAGATTAATGAGTGACAAATTAAGCATTTTACGGGATATTCACTGAGGAAAGGCAGGCTAAACTCTTATCATTTAAAACAACCAAACAAAAAACAACAACAGAAAATCCAAACCATGTATGATAGAAATTGGAATGGTACTTGAAGAGAGACACTTTTATTATTTTAGCTGTTATGCCTTTTTTTTCCATATCCCTCTCACTGTTTTAAGGAAAAGTAGATGCAGTCATTCCATCCTTTTCCTTTAAGTCATAGACAGGGTTAACAATGAAGGTGATTGATCCAGTTCTAATGGCCGTTATGTAAAATATTCTCCACTTTTAGATTTGTACATAAGTAAATCAGAGTAACCAGTAAGAAATTCCTGGTGATTATGAATGATACTGCAGAGGTGAGGATTAAAAAGTATAGAGCAAAAAAATTTAGCTGTTGTAGTCCACAGCAACTTTATTTTCTTGTCTGATAAGCACTTCCTTATTGGAATTATAATGTGATTTTAAAAACCTTTTATAATTTTTTCTGTCTGACATTTCATTTGTCTGATAACAGTTCTTCTTGGCTGGGGTTATAAACTTGAGCACAGAGCTCTGGGTTCTGTTCCTGAGTGAATCAGGACCTCTGTCTTTTTCTCTTTCCATCCATAATATTAGCATAATAATGCTAATTTATTGCAGGCTGTAGTTAGGCCCAATTAATGTTTGTGATGATCTCTAAGACTGTTAGATAAAACATGCTGTAAAGGAGTATTATTATTGTTAATAGAGCCTTTTGTACAACTGCGCTCTAAAAAATGCACTACTGTTGCTCGCTAGCTTTATTCCTAAAATTTAATTGAAATTCCTTGGGATACAGCTCTCTCTTTGAGTGTGTCCATCCCTCTTCCTGACTGACTATTACCTTCAATTCTGAAGCATGGAGAAGTTGGCAGAGTTTATGTGACGATAAATGATGTAATTTTGTAAGTGATCTAGGACAGACAGCTTTTTAAAACAGAGCCTCATCTGCAGTGATGTCAGTTCAGGCTGAACTAGTTTAGACTTCAACAATCTGCAATTTGTAGAACAGCTTTCTTAAAATGAAGTACCTCTCTTGTTGGGAGTATAAATAGTTCTTAACTGTAGCAATGATGGCAGTGTAAGAGAGTGGTTGTAGACAAATCTCAAGCTACACCGTGGCAGGAAAAGATCAGCCTGGAATTCTCTGTTAACACTTGGGTTTTGGTTTCACATCCCAGGTTATTAGTGGGAAAGCCTGCTGCTGATTTTAAAATCTCCAAAACACATTGAAAAGATGTGAGGAGACATTGCTTTATTTCTGTGCAGGGCACAGGGTGGGATACCTTCACAAATCAAGAGCCCCAAGCTATCTTCTATTAGCATTTGGAAATTTTGAATATACGCCCATCTAGTCCATCAGTCACCTGGTACATGTTCATAGCATTATCCCAGTACGAGGCTTGTGCCCCTTTTTCAAGGATGCTGCTCTTATTGTAGAAGTCTCGTGGTCAGGAACAATATTTGTCATAGATAAGCAGCACACCTGGAAGATATAAGCAGAACTATAACTTTGAGCAAGCTCCTTAATTAGGCAAAAATGGCAAATAATTGTTTTTAAAAATTAAAAGTTGTGAGACATCAGGCTGATATAAGAACTCCCTTCTAATTTGTCAGGAGTAGATGAAGAAGGAAGGAGCAAGCTGACGAAGTGGGGATAAACGGTTTGAGCAGATCTACTAGCGACAGTGAGCAGCCCATACTTAGCAGTGTAACGGATAGCTGAGCTTGAGAAAGTAAGCTTTAAATTGATTTTCTTTGTTGCTTTGGTTCTACGTATATTTTTACTTCCAGGAGCTGAGAGGCGGTCATCTATAAGCATCTATATATAGGGGATGTGAGATTTCTCTGTCCTATTATTTGACATTTGATTTTATCAAATGCTAAGCAGTGCTTTTGGAATTTCCAAATCATTCTTTCTTCAGCTGACCAAAAGCAGCTGAGCAGCCCCTGCTCAAACTTTACAGGGAAAAAACAAACAGCCACATTGTTTCTGCCCTAGCCTGCAGTCCAGCACACCTAAGAATGACTTAGATAAAATGTTTGTATCTGTATCCAGGGTATTGTGTGACAGGTGGAAAATGAAGCATCTTTCAACATCAAATTTTTTGAGTTTGTTAACTCTCCAAAAGAAAGGGCTGCCTTTTAAAATTAGAGGGGTAGAAAGAGGTGATGTGAACACCCACTGTGTTCATCAGCACAAGAGAAGCACAGGAAAGCTGTACTTAGGGGTGTCAAACGATTCACACCATTTAATACAGAGAAAAACAAACTTACTATGAACAGAGTAAAAATACAATATCCAAATTTGTTAATCAGGTAAATTGTCAGGAGTGGTACAAGACAGAAATGTGAAACCTTTGGCACCGTGTCTGGCAGCAGCTCAGAAAGCAAGTAGGATCTTTGGAGGTATAATTAGAGGGAGAGACCATGCTCATCAATAGAGGTAATTAAAACTCTATTCAGAGAAAATGCAAGACAAAGCCTCTTGTTATTGCCAACCATTTTGAGAGTTGGGTTACACAGAGTATACAAGAATACAGCCTGTAAAGGTGAGTGTAAATATCTGTATAGCCATCACTTCAGATTCTGTGGGTAGATTTAGTTTTAAATAAAATGCCCACCTTCTGTCATCTGTTTACAGTGAATCCCAGGTGTTCTAATTCTTAAAGATGATTTTATAGAGTACTAGATTGCAAGCGGCTGTTAAAAGTGCTTCTGAAGAGGTATATGAAGCACCTCTATATATTTTAATAGACGACTTGTCTGTGATACTTCAGTTTAGGTAAATCCATGCTTTTTCATAATGCATATAGAGTTGTAACACATTGAAACAATGCAATATAGCAGAATATACTTAATAATACTCAGATATTTGCTATTTTTTAGAATTTCTTTCTTTCTTTCTTTCTCTCTTTCTTTCTCTCTCTCTTTCTCTCTTTCTTTCTCTCTTTCTTTCTCTTTCTTTCCTCCCTTCCTTTTTTAAGAGTAATTGCCCACTAATGCTTATTTCAGCAGTGCTAAAAAGCTTCCCCACCTTAGCAGGAGGTAGCAGGAGTCTGAATTCACTTCTGCGCAGATCACATAGCTACAATTTCCGATGGCTTGTTTATGTGGACATGGCAATTAAAAGGGGAGGTCTATAAAGCTTGTGTGGGAATAACTAAGGACAACTGTTGGTGGTTTTTTTGTTTGTTTTTTTGTTTGTTGTTTTTTGTCCCAACAAGTAAAGGAAGAACTTGTCTAGCCATATAGAGACACAGAAGTAATTGTTGCGCAGTCTGGGAGAACTGTCAGTGCTCAAATGATTCAGTCAGTATTTAGTCTTGAGGCAACTTTTGCTACATGCTTACACAAATTGCTTGCCTTTGGTTCTAGAAAGGCAGACTTTGGGTTCTATGATCAGTCCTTCCATTCTCACCCTTGTTTTCTACAGCCCAGCAGCAACTAGCTGAGGTTTCAGTAATTAAGACAGTACCTTCTAAGTCATGTAGCAAGCAGTAGCTTTTTGGAGGGGAAGGCATTGCCAGCATGAAAGTATGTGGATGCTTTTCTGAATGTGTTAGGTCAGAGAATTTACTTCAGGATCCAAGGGGTATTTTTCAAATTAATTTTAAACTGAGTATTCATCAGCTGAGAGTTTTTTGCTTGTTTGTTTGTTTCAGTAGTACTAGTAGAATGAAGAGACAAATGTAATTGATACTGCTAAGTTAAGAGGCTGAAATAGTCATTCCAAGAGCAGGTTCGTTGAAAGGCTGTGGACAGTACCGGTATGCACTTTTGGAAACTCCCACCCTGCATTCCCAGCTGTGCTTCATGTCCCGTTGTCACTGCTTTGCAGGGATGGTATCACAGAGCAGTTGACTACGGTTGCTTGAGTCTGGGATTAATTCTATCCTTTGTTTTCTGTGTTGCTCATTTATTTGACAGACAGTTTGAAATAAAAAAATGTCTGCGCATATGTCTGTTCATTCATTTCTATACTGAGCATAAATCTCAAATCCAGCTGTCCTCTATAGCTAGAAGGACGATTTGCTCTTTTGGTCCAGCATAGGTCCATGTTGAATAAAAGCAGGAGTAAATCGATCCATTTAAAACTGAATGTGCTATTTATTTTTTTCCCCTCAAAGTCTGCTAGTCTTCTTTCAGATACTTATTTCTACAAGGTTTGTCCTTGGCAGAGTTCCCAATCTACCAGATTGCCCTCTTGTGTTTGTGTAGGATCACATGGTGTGGTGGTACTGTCAGACTAAAATCAGTAGAGCTTCCTGGAGTTTTGCTTCTGCTCCCCAGATGATCTATCTGGGGGATTAAGACCTTTCATCTGAGAAACTGTAAACCACAAATTGGAGACTGCAATACAAAGTGACACTGGGACTCCTAATTCCTAACCAATTTAGGTAAGCTGTCATATGTAAGGAGAGATTAGATGATGTTGCCTTAGAGTGGTGATAAATAGAGGAAGCATATTTACGAGTAGGAGGCTTTACAGTGGAAAAGCTTCACAGCACAAATGGCCTACGAGATCCAGTGAGGATACTTGAAATAGCTTCTTTAAGCTGATCGAATAAAGAACTGCCACAAGCCCATGGCATGGGCTGACATGCTCCTGGCTCAGCAGAGACAAGGAATTGTGAAGTCAAGAATCAGGAAAACCAGTGTCTCATTTTGGGACCATTCACAGTTTGGTCACAAATCAGGCTGGAGCTTAAATCCAAGCTTCTGACTGAGAAACAATACAGTGTGACTAATCCCCACCTTGAAAATCTGGGCCTACTGCGTGCAACCTGGAAGTGCAATGTTTTAGACTGATTTACCACGTTACACAGGATGCAGCTGCAGAAGGGCCTAGAATCTGTTTTCTGAACTGAAATTATGTTTAATCTGAAGCAAAATCCTTGCAAGTCTAAGCCTGGAAAATTATTACTAAGCACTAGAAGTAGCCCATTAAAGTAAGAGGTATGCATAAAGATTTGGACAAGCTCATTCCTCTGTTCACTCTGAGATGTTTATTCCTTTGCTGTGTTCACTACAGGCAAGCTTTTGCTATTCCCTGAATCACAACCCAAAACACCTTGCTGTGCCTCTGGTGGAACAGTGCTTTTCTGAGAGAATGAGAATGCTTACCGCGAGCATGAAGGAGCAGATACATTTATTGAGATGCTGCTCAGATCTGTCTGTTTCAGGAAATCATTGTCTTTAAGCAAACATCACACTTGGTTCCCACGTTGTAATATGGTACTTGTGAACTTAACACACTGCTAAGAAGACCCAAATTTTCCCTTCTTCAGATTTCTAGGAGCTCTCCCATGGTTTTAAACAGAGTGTGACAGGCCCACTAATATATATTTGACAAAGAGATTAACATTTAAAAAAAAAAACCCTCAAAATGAATTTGTACATAACAATCTTTTTAATTTAAAGTTTATATGTACTGGCATGTATATAATCAGACATCTATTAATTTTAAAAGCTCGGAACAAAAGCATCCAAATACACGATGGCAAAAATCCTAACTAATTCTGTAATCATGTATCGGAATAGCAGTTGTTTTGGTTGGTCTGCTCTCCCTTTCTGCTGGCTGGGTTCCCTTTCTGTGTGACAGATGTGCTATTTATGGAAGGGGATTCTGAATATTTTAAAGCACTGACTGCTAGGATCATCTCCTTCCCAGCCTGTAAAACGAAAAAGAACAAAATGCCAAATAATTTCCCAGAGAAAAATCTCCAAATATCCACCTATAAAATCATTAAAAAAGAGGGGAAAAAATGGCCTGTTTTTTACAAGAAGCTATTTCAAATCTAATACGTACATACCGTGATCTTTTGTTGTTGCTTTGCGACCTTTTCTTATTTAATGCAATACTTAATAGCAGTTTTCACTGTTAGAAAACAGGTGCTGTTCTAGAAAAAAAAATCATAGCATGCTTAGGTTCCTAAGAAACCTTGAAAATCTGGTGCCTTGCTTTCCTAGCTGTGTTGGCAGGTCTAATGAAAAATAGTGCTTCTCTGTACGTATCTGGCCTCTCAAGTATCTATTTATTCCAGTGCTGATCAGAAAGCATTTATATTCACTTATATATACATTCAAAAATAGTCACCTAAAGAAATATTTCAGTTCTATATTTTCAGAGCAAACCGTAACGTTCACTATTCTGGCTGTGCATTGGATATTGGCTCGTGGTGTTTGGGCGAGGGGGAAAGAAGCTGTGAGAAGGCACTGAAGGTGGAGAGTGGGGGGTAATTTGCGCTATTAACAGATCTTATGGTTTGTTTTACCTTAAATGATGGTTTACTCTTCTGGGAAAATAATTCAGGTCATAATGAACTGTGGCACGGTGCTCTCATTCTCCCTTTGGAGATACAGTGACAATGCAAATAAAAACGGTTTTATTTATTAGGGATATTAAAAAATTCTGATAAGCAGTCTTCAATTTTTCTTTTTGTTTTTTTTTGCTCTGCATTTTTTCCTAATGTATATGAAAGATTCTGTTGTATTTTGAGTGCTTCCAGGAAATCAGCCTTTTTTAAAACACTTCTAATCTATAAAAATCTAATTCCCACAATTACAATCTCTGCAGAGGATGATACCAATTAAACGTATGCAGCAGAACAACATGCATGTGGTATTAATCTCAGAAGGTAACAGAAAGATGTGAGGAATGAGACATGATTTTTAAAGCCATTTTTATTTTTGCAGCTGTAGTTTAATATCTCAATTTTTTTTTTTCTTAAAGACAACGAGAGCACTTTAGTAGCTGTACTGACCTCCATGATGTCAGAATGTCATTGTGCAACCGTAGCTAAGAAAAGCCTCTGAGGAAAAAAAACAAAGGAGCTTTGCATCTCCCAATAACATGAGATGTGCGTGCACTGTGTGTAGCATTTTGGAATTCGCATTGTGGCAGTAAGTTGCTGCTTTCAGTTTGATTAGACAATCATTGTTTCGTTTTCCTTGCACTGACAGCGAGTATGCTTGTATGCTGCTTAAGTCTTCTTAGTGCTATCTAGGTCAGTATACTTATGCTTTTTTTTTTTAAGTCTGTCAGATAACGTCTGAAGGAAATTAGCACCAATTTTCTTTTTCTTTTTTTTTTTTTTTTGTTATATCTGAGGGTAGAAAAATATTTTTATAATTGATCAGAACTCTGTACCACAGCACCTACCGTTTCTGCATTGCAGATATTTTTAGCTCTCACACTGCTTGTGGTTAACAGGGTGTAGCGTAGACACAGACAGCTGATCTTGCAGGCAGACCCTGTGCTCGTGTGGTTTGTCAATACTGCTCAGGATTTTGATGGACTGCAAAAGAGAAAAAGCAGAAAGGAAAGAAAAAAGAACGTTTTATCTTCATGAACGTTGCATCTTTAGTTATGATATTTTTCTATCGTAGTCTTTTTATTTTTTAATTCTAAAACCTAAAAATTAAGAAGCACAGCATCCAGGATTCAGTATGTGCGATACGACATCTTTCTGCACCGAGAGGACGCCACCGTAGTCAATCCAGCCTTTCTCCAATAAGCAAGAAGATTGTTTTGTTTTCCTCAGCAGGCGGACTCAGCCATTGCACAGGCAGATTTTGATAAGAGTTTGAAATGCCTACTACTGTATCACTGTAGAATTTGGAGTTTGCTAACAGTGCTAGTGACTGGAGCTCATCTTGCATCACCAGTTGATGACAATTTTCTTTGTTCCCTCCCACCCAGTTGAACCAAGACTCTGTAGCTGATACGCAATGTCACTTACAACATTAATCAGATACTGCATTTAAGGTGAGCTGTCCCTTGCCTCCTCCCTTACCAGAGCTGTGCTGCAGTATGTATCTTACTCCTGCGAGCCTAAAATGGCAGGCAGGATTAACGTTGCTTGTGCTGTGTGCATGCTGTGTATTGAATTCATTATACCGTGCCTAGTATCTCAAATGTGAGTATGTTAAATGGTCTGTGTGCCATATCATGCAGTAGTGAAGACTGGCTTGTGCTTCATTACAGGCTTAGATATTTGAGCATCACCTTAAGAATTCTTTTTCTTTTGCAATGTGGTGAGCTGTTAGCTTGTCATCACGTTCAAACTACATTATTAGCCCTTGGAAAGGGGGGAAAAAAAAAGAAAGAAAAAAAAAGAAGCAAACCGTGCTTCCAGATGGTGTCACCCTTTTTCTTCTTGCGTTTACTGTAGTTTAAATAATGTATATTGTATTGTTAATTAATGTGAATATCGAATTAAAGCACTTGAAACTTACATATTTATTATGCAGGTAGGAGGCACGTCGAATCTATTTTTAACTCTTACGCAGTCCACGTTGTGCAATGGGCTTTGGTTGTCGAGTTTATATTTTCAGCTGTGATATCAATAGGCTGATTTTCAGTAAATGTGACAAGTGGCCTTTGCAGTGGTCAGCTTCAAGCTCTGAACACTCTGAGGAGGAGGAAAAAAAACAACAACCTTGCGTTGCAGTTTCGGAAAACCTTGGATGAGGACATTTTTTTCCCCACTCCTGCTTTCCCTATTGATAAACTCAGTTCTCCTGATCACGGTCTATTCAAGCTGCTTCCCATCTGGTTTTTGACAACTGCTTCTAAAAAAAATTATCAAGAAGACCAAGAATAGAATTTATCTCCATCGCTTTTCACAAAAATGGCTGGGTGCACTGCCCTGCTGGCACTGCACTAAGTGAGACACGCAGGTAGGTTGAGATTTGCATGTTTTACTGATTTCTTCGTCAGTGTTGCAAGAACATGAAATGGGCTTTGGAATGTAGCTTTCAGATTTAAAAAAAAAGTACTAAATTGCTAATGAAGACAACAGTGTCAAACTGTTGGCTTCGGTTATTGGCATGACAGTTGTTTTTATTTGCTTTTAAAACAATCTATTGTGAAAGTGGAGCAGTCATGCCTGTTAAAATAATCATATGTACTAAGGGCGTGGCAACGCTTCTGCAACAAAAGAATTTTTGAAAACCCTATTGATTCAATCCCATTTTAAAGCTGACTACAGGCATTTCTGAGCATGCACTGAAAATGCAAAAATAAAAATGGAGGTAGATAAGAAAAATGAAAAACATTCCAATTGCTGTAAGCGGTTTTCTGCGTTTTGTGCGAAATCTTAAATAAAGATTAATATGCTGTATGCTTATTTTTCCAGTGTTGGCTACAAACACAAACCTGCAGCATTCCTTTTTATTTTAAGGTAGAAGGACTTTATATGGAGAGATTGATATAGATGGCCCTGTCAGCTCACACTGTGTATCAGCTCACTGAAGTGTGTTTTACTTCACAGAAAAAAAGGTTACGAAAGAAAAGCTGAACAGCCTCAGGTACAGAAGCCTGACGTTGAGCATTAAGAATAAAAAGAATTCTGAGTACTGTACTACTTACACCAACTTTTGTAATATATTTGTTTCGGATTAATACTGGGCCAGAACCAGTTTCCTTGGCAACCACATCCTTCTAAAAGATGCAATAGTAGAGATGTAAAATGAAGTTATTCTCTTTAATAGCAACACCACAATGCAAATGGAAATTTCACAGTTAAGTTTCTTTCCAGTCCTAAGTGGGAATCTGATCTTGTTTTGCGTTTCCACGCGGCTATCATTTACTAAACGATGCTGTGTTTATGAAGCTGTACACAAGAAAAAGCTATTTTATTGCTGTTCTGCAGTGGTTGTTTCCAGAAACGTACCCTACTTTCCTTCTTTAATGTCTTGCATGTAGGTCAAAGTTTGCACTGTGTGTATATGAAGTGATAGTTTCATTATTACAAACATAAAAGTATCACTGGAACATTTGTTAGCAGAGAAACGTAGAGAATCAGAAGTATGTTTAAACCCCCTTCCACCTTTGCTGAATTCAGCCATGGGAATGCTAATAAATCTTTCTTTAAATAGTGGGCACATTCTGATGGTCCACTAAAGATCTGTTTGTCCATACTGGAAAAGAACTTGTGTAGGATCGTAACCAAGATTTTATAAAATAAGTTCACTTGTAGTCTGTGGTGATTTGCAGACCTAACAGATTTTGCAAAAATTAAATATTATGATTCTTTATTCTATTTTTAACCGATATTTTAACAATATTGGTGAAGCCAAATCTTATGTGTACCACAGTAACAGATGCTACTAAACGTCCCTACTGTACTTATAACGTAGTGCATCTCCTTGTGAATCCCCTTTGTACGTGACTTGAGAAATTCTCACTGCTGCAACGAGACTTTTGCAGCAGGGTAGCCATTTTCCTTTCATGTCCTTGACTTTAAAATGACTAAGAGTATTTTGCTTCGGATGAGGATCCAGCACTGAAAATTAATACAAAGGAGGTATTTAGAAGTACAGCCGGTTACATTAATCATAGCCTTGACAGTCTCAGTACTATCAAACAAATTCTCATTTATTTCTAAATATACCACTTCAGTACATTACAAAGACGCAGAGTGAAACTGTTCAGGAATATGATCGTTGCCATCTATCTTGGCCAGTGCTTAATAATGATAATAAAACCCATTTGATTCATAATTATGAGACAAGTTTGATGCAGTGCAATATTTTCCAGTTCCACCTAAAGAAACTGAACTGAAAACGTAATAAACAGCATTTCCCCAGTGATGAATTAAAGTTGGCTTTAATTTCTTATTTATTTCTTTATCTCCAGTAGTTTGCTTCTGTTGATTTTTTTTTAGTCTGAAACATGATCCGGAGGGCGCCATTACATGGAGGTACCAAAACTGCATTTCCTTGTTTATATTTTGTGTGGTTATTTTTAAAGGAAGTTGCTGAGCTAATGCTCAGCAGAAGCAATCTATTTATTGCCATTGATATTTATCTTTAGGGAAGACAGGGTACTTTGAGTTAAACTGTTTTTATTCTGTCTTTGTGTTCAAATATATCCACTCAAAGCGTTTAAAGAAAGCATAGCTCTGTTACATGAGCGTGCTTCACCACGCTTGCTCTAAATCTATTTGCACATTTACTCTTTTGTTAGGGGTGCAAGTCCTCTCGTAATTAATATGACTGGACTCAAGTGCTTTCATGATTCTGGAAAAACTCACTGGCAGCCTATGAGCAGTAATTTCTTCTAGCTAAAGAAACTGAATTATTTATTAAGGAGGATTCTAGTAATTAGCAAGCTGTTTTCATTTTGACTGTTTTACATGGTTTGCTGTATACATTTTAATGGTAGTTAAACCCA